>NW_009951959.1:169026-169836 GCF_000747805.2 Chaetura pelagica | reverse complement strand
GGCAGGAAGGGCTGGACGCCTCTCCTGTGGCCGTGTGGGAACATGAGCCTGGATCTGCGAAGGGTCCCCCGAGGGATGGGGATGCACCGGCCCGGGGCCGGAGGAGGGAGGCAGCGCTGTCACACCTGGCCCTGACACTGGCGTCTGGGCTCAGGGTGGCTATAACCTCTCCCCAGGCTGATCCTGGGTAGTTTGAGTAGAGCTGGGCCCTGCTCAACATCAGCTTTCCCATTGAGGGAGACCACTCGGCCACGACATTCATCCAACTACCCTCAGGTAGTGAGCGTGTCCCTGTGACCAGCTGGCACCATCAGCTGCTGTCCTGTGTCACAGGGGGACCCTCCTCAGGGGGCTCAGCCAGGGTGAGGGAGCTGGATGCCCTGGAAGGGTTTGGGGGTGAGGGCCCAGGATGCTTGGTGGGGCTCGCCTATAGAGACTGCACCAGGAGCTGGGTTTGCTGAGGCTGTGATGCTGCTTGGTGAGGCTCTGCAGGATGAGAGGAGGGAGAAGGGGCTCTGTGTCAACAGAGGAGGCAAACAGCTGGGCTGGAGGTTGCATCGGGGCTCCTGGGGTGAGGGCTGGTTTCAGCAGCAGGGAGAGATACCAGGAGCCAGGATCTACCACTGGTGGTTTGGCTCCCTCCCTGCATGGCCCGTCCTGGGGGCACAGCTGGGAACAGCTCCTCTCTTCCTGACCTGCCCGGCAGAGCTCTGAGCTTTTGGCTAATGACACTGAAAATCGTTGTGGCTGGAGTGGGCTGGACATGCTCCCGGTGCATTTCCCACTGGCAGGGAGAGCTGCAGACAAAGC
>NW_009951959.1:168655-168873 GCF_000747805.2 Chaetura pelagica | reverse complement strand
TTCAGAGCAGGCTGTGATCAGCATGGATTGATCCCTCTGGGTTTTGTTTGAGGTGAAACCCAGGCTCCTTGTTGGGGCAGGTTAGAGCCCCCGCCCCGCCCCCACCATCCTGGCTGGTGTCTCCTGGTGTGACAGCAGCAGTAGGGATGTGCTGGGAGCTGGTTTTTTTGGGGTGTTATCCTGTTCCTGCTGCCCCCTCCAAAGGAGGGGTGGGGAAG
>NW_009951959.1:162265-167462 GCF_000747805.2 Chaetura pelagica | reverse complement strand
GTTCGCTTATAGAGACTGCACCAGGAGCTGGGTTTGCTGAGGCTGTGATGCTGCTTGGTGAGGCTCTGCAGGATGAGAGGAGGGAGAAGGGGCTCTGTGTCAACAGAGCAGGCAAACAGCTGGGCTGGAGGTTGCATCGGGGCTCCTGGGGTGAGGGCTGGTTTCAGCAGCAGGGAGAGATACCAATGAATAGAGAGGCTGCCTCCTGCAGTCACCTTCCTTGGCCTGGGGGAGCTGGGGTGTGTGCTGGGGAGTTACCAGCAGGCTCTGGAGCTGAGCCTGGGGGGACCCTGGTTCAGGGCAGGCTGTGATCAGCATGGATTGATCCCTCTGGGTTTTGTTTGAGGTGAAACCCAGGCTCCTTGTTGGGGCAGGTTAGAGCCTCCCCCCACCACACACCATCCTGGCTGGTGTCTCCTGGTGTGACAGCAGCAGTAGGGACATGCTGGGAGCTGTTTTTTTTGGGGTGTTATCCTGTTCCTGCTGCCCACTCCAAAGGGAGGGTTGCTCAGATCCTGAGCGTGAGGGTTTGGTTTGCTCTGGAGCACAGTGTCATGTGTCAGGAGCTCGCTGCTGAAGTACCTGTGCTGGCAAAGGTGGATTGTGCCCCTTTCTGCTCCAAAAAGGTGAGGGAGCGTTGCTGGATGTCAACATTTGGCCTGGGAACCTCGTTCCAAGCTGGTGTCTCACTCCTCCTCAGCCCTCCCAATTAAAGGAGTGCTCTGGGGGCTGCTGTAGGACTGTGGCACTGCCCTTGCCCTGGCACTTGTCCCCAGGTTGCCGAGGGCACTAGAGGATGATTGGAAGGATGGAGCTGTCAGAGGGACAGGGATTCAGGTGAGCAAGCCCAGGGTGTGGTGGCAGGTGGGGAAAGCTGGGGCAGAAAGAGCCACCAGCCTTCCTGGACCTGCACTGTCTCCTTGGGGGAGAGCTTCTGGCCCCAGCTGCTACTGTTTTGCCCCTTCTCCAGGGAAGGGCTGCTGGTTTGTTTCTAGTTACCTAACTGGACAGCATCAGTTCCCTGCTGCCATGTCCCCAAAATCCCACTGCACCAAGCAGTTGTTCCCAGGCAGCTGCAAATCTTCCAAGTCCATCTCCTCTAGCTGCAGTCAGGAATCTCAAGCAAAAGACTGTTCCCCAACATAAAAGATTGATTTTACTTCATAAAAGATTTATTTTAAAATTAGAAATCCATAACATTTTTGGGGGGAAGAGGCAGAATTTTGGAGTCTGTCTGTGGGCCAGCTCCTGGGCAGTTTATTCCTAGAGAGTGAACCATCCTGGTTCCTCTAACTGGTTCTCCCATAACTGACTGCACAGATGAGATTAAAACCTGGGCTCTGCACCCTGGACTTGGCAGAGTGGAGCACTGATCTTCTTTAAGATGACCCCTGTCATTAAGTGACACTCCCCAGAAGCTGAACCCCCAGAGCCTGAGAGGTCTGACCAGCAGAAGGATGTTCAAGAGGCTCAGCAGCTCGTAGCACCAACTCAGCCTGCTGTGGAAGTCCTTGCTGAGTGAAAGGGATTTTCAAAACCATCAGTGGCACCATGGTCTTCTCTGGAGGTAGGTCTGGAAGTTTTTTATGGCTGGGAAAACAAGTGAGAAGTCTGGGTGTGGGGTTTTTTTTTGTTTGTTTTCCTGGTTTGCTGCAGGGAAATTCTGTGGATTTAGGGGTAAGGTGGAGAGGAGGGTGTGGGAAGAGCCAGGCTCTGGGCAGGTTGGGTGTTGCCATCTCCCACATTACCCTTCATGCTTGTGGAGGGTGAAGCTGGTCCCTACCAGGAAGATGGGAAGAAATTGCCTCTCAAACTTCCGTGAAAAGAAGACTTTGCTGAAGGTGTTCCCAGGCCAGCAGGAGTCACCACCAGCCCTGTCACATTGTGCCCAGAGGCTGAGGAACAGCCCTGCTTAAAAACGTTATAAAAACATTAACTGTTAACATGCTGTAAGACAGAAACATTCAACTGTGGGCTCAGAATCTTGATGTGCTGGGTTCCAGTAGCTGCCAGGAGAGGGGAGAGCTGCAGGGGGGCTGCTGAGAGGGTGAGAAACCTCCCTGACTTCAGGCTCCCTGAGCATCCTCCCTTTGTCACAGATGTCCCGGGGGGTGTGCTGGGCTGGCCATACCCACCCTCACCTGGCCAAGAGTACATCAGTAAAGTGCTTTAAATCACATCCTTTGCATTTGGTCCTGCTGCTGCATCCTGCAGTGGTGTCCTTGGGGCTGGAGAGATGAGATCAGCAGGAGAAGCACCCGTGCTGCTGAGTGGAAAGGGGCAGATCCCACTGCTCATCCCATCAGCCCCAGGCTCTGCCATGTTACCTCCCCATGGATCTGAGCAAGGGCCTGGCTGGTGGCTAGAGGAAAAAACTGATCCGGGAGGCCACTGTTTTGCAGCCTGTTGATGAGAATATTTTCTCCTCTTCTGGGAAGTAGAGGATGCTGTCAGCCACCTCCTGGACAATGCCCGGGCGCACTTCCAGGCCTTGCTGGACAAGTTCACTGATGACACACTGCTTGACGTGGTGGTGCTTCAGTGGGAGGAAGGGCACAACAACATCAATGAGGTGTTCATTAATGATCCCAGACTGCCAGAATCCACCTGCAAAAGCAAAAGAAGACACATTTTTATCTTCAGTTTCTGCAGTCCCTGGAATTCAGAGTTGCCTTGTGCAAAGCCAAGATACTTGGCTGAAGACAGATCTACTCCAGCTTTGTACAAGGAGAGAGCTGAACCCATCAGGTGTCACCTGCTCTCCCTCCAAACAGACTTGTTCTCTAGGAATGGGGGGATTTAGCTTAAAGAGTCAGGATTTAAGCTCTGCTCCCCTGTGACAAGGGCAGAGCAAGGACAGCCAGGCAGGCAGCAGGGATTGGTACATCCCTGGTAAACACGGCAACAGGTCTGCTGGCTTGGAAGGGTGGGCTGTTCCTTCCCTGTGCCAGGAAACCTCACAGGGATGGACTTGCCTTTGCCTCAAAACCCCTCCCCGGTCCCTCTCTGGCTGCCTGGGAGGCGGCAGGCGATGTGGGTGGCTGCCTGGAAGGGGCCTGGCTCCCTCTGCCGGGCTCTGACCCTGCAGGAAGGGCTCTGCTCCAGCAACTCACTCTGAGGGTTTTCAAACACGGCTTTGGAGATGGCTGGCTCCAGGTCCTGCAGGCTGATCTCCTCCCGGTCCTTGCGGGCGCGCCAGAGATCCAGTGTCATCTCGTTGATCTGCTCCCCTCCTGCGTTGCTGCACAAGAATGGGGTGATTATTTGATGTGACTCTGGGAAAATGGTGTTGCAGGACAGAGGTGGCACCTGTCACCCTCCCAGCTGCCTGCAAAAATACTCCTGTAAAGGCAGGCAAACAACAGGGAAAGCTTTCTCAGACTCACCAAGGCCTGTCTGTGCATAATGAAATATTGTCTCTTGATATTTACAGAGGCTCAAGGCACGGAGAAGGAAAAGCAGAAAAAGTGTGTGCTCTGCAGCAGGTATGACCTCTGCCCAAATGAGGAGGTGTGTGCTGGAAGGCCCCGTGGTGCTGCAGAGGGGCCTCTTACCTGATGAAGATGAAGATGGCTTTGCGGTAGTTGGTCCCGTACACAACCCAGGAGGGTCCCAGGAATGGGAGGATCACATCAATCAGGCCTGGGTGCATCTTGTCCATCTCATCAAAGAGAAAGGCTGACCTTCCACAGTTGGTCAAGTTCCCTTGGATCCAGCTCTTCAGGCTTTCCTAGGAAAAGTAAGGTCAGTGAGATGCTGAGGACAGGGAGGGAGGCTGGAGCTACCCCAGAGCAAAGGCTGAGCTGGAGCCCAAGCAGAGCTGAAGGTGCTGAAAGCAGCTTGTCCCTGTGCAGCACCTTCTTGGAGCAGAACAGCCAGCAGTGGGGAAGCCTCCTTCATTCTGGGTGTCACACAGTGGCTGCTACTGGTTTTATTAGCCTCTATAGATCTTTTATAGATCTATATTTACAGATCTTTTATTAGAGCTGTAAAGAAGCAGGCAGCAAACAAAAGGTGAGGATTCAGACTCTCACAGTTCCCCATATTCTTCTCTTTAACTGTGTATCTACACAGTCCCCAGCTACTAGGTGCTTTTTGCCAGCTCCTGTCCTGCTGCAAAAACACATTCCTGTGCTGCCCCAGAACAGCTCTGGTTCTTCACCACAGCTGAAGTGACTTCACTGGAGCTGCCAACCCACCCCAAACCACTGGTGTCACCTGGGGGCATGTACAGCTCTTGATGGGCCACTTCACCCAGAATGGGTTTGACCTTCCTGAGAGTATTTCTTCTAAGGACACAACACAACAAATAACTTCTCCAAACACTCAGGAAGCAAATGTCTGGGTGCACTGATTCCCTGCTCTGCTGAGGGTTTGGCAGCTCTCCTTCACATTTTGACTTCTTCCCTTTCTCAGATTTAAGATGCAGAGTGTTGAAGAGTCTAGAGCTCTTCAGGAGCTGCTGCCTGTGTGGGGAGGGGATGACAAGGCCAGTGACAGGCAGGTTTTCACAGCCATCAAGCTGTTTGGAAAGCAACAGGAGAATTTTAGTGCCTTTGATCTAAGCAAAGCCCTTTTGTTTGTGCCTTTGAAAGGGCTGTGTAAATATTTAAGGAATGAGAACATGCTCATGGCCAGGACTGCTGCAGGGAAGAGGAGATGATAAGTCAGTGCCAGCGTACATGGTGGTTACCAGTGGATCCTTCAGCCAGTGTGTGGAGCCACTGACTCAGCTGTGAGGGTAAAACAATAAGCTTTTATTCCTTCTGCACTTCAGGAAACAGCCTGAATATGTATGTACAGAGGATCAAGATGGATAGAACCAACCCCCCAACCAAGCAGTACTTGTGCAGAGGGGTGTCCCTTACCTTGTACTGCTCTATCTGCTCAGCATGGGGGAAGTGCACGACGGGGGAGAACTGGTGGACGTAGGGGCTGCGGAGCCCACCCTGGAAGAGGGAGCGGATCAGCATGGAGCTCACGTAGGTCTTGCCTGTTCCAGTGGAGCCGTGGAAAGACATCACCAGGGGCTTCACGGGATTCCGGTTCTCCAGGAACTCCCGTACTGCTCTCATCACCTGCTGCCTCACCAGGGGCTGCCCCACCAGGTTGACTGCCAGGTCGTACTCCAGCCCTGAAGGAAAGTCAAGACTTAGAAGATGTGGGTTGGAGCAGCTCCGGTGTGACCCTGTGCCTG
>NW_009951959.1:157664-160888 GCF_000747805.2 Chaetura pelagica | reverse complement strand
GGGGGGCTGGGGGGCCCTGCGCTCCCCTGCAGGTCTGTGGTTGGGCAGGGCTGGGGCCTGGGGGGCCTGGGACCCTCTGGAGGTCTGACCAGCAGGGCTGGGACATGGGGGGCTTCAGGGACCCCAGGTGGCCTGGAGATCCATCAGCCAGGGCTGGGTTCAGCATGGGGGTGCCCCTCACCAGCCTTGCCCCCGGGAGGGGCAGGGCCTTGTTTAAATGACACTCCTGGGAGAGGGGATCCCCCCAGGGAACAGCGTAAAAGTTTATTGTATGTAAGAACCAAACTCATGAGATATGTACATGTATTTACAAGATGAAACCAATGAGCCTCATTATTTACAACAAGAGCTTCACGAGTCTGTACATCGAGAAGTGATTGTGAAAACGTATTTACAAGTGGGATCCAGCAGCTGTGGGCATGATAGAGGTGGGAAAGAAATGAAACTGAAGGGCAAGGTGAGGAGCACCATGGAGTTGTGCACCTTGGTGGGACCGGATGATGCTGACTGGTGCTGGCCTGCCCAGACACTGGCCCTGGCCCCCCTGGCCTGTCTTGTCCCAGGGAGGCCAATGGTGGATGGGATGTGGCTTCTTTTCCTCTTCTTTTTCTGTATCCCAGCGTCTTTCTGGGCCACCTCTTCCTCCTGGTGTCAGGTGCCTCCAGCCCCATCTGTTGCCCCACAGCTGCCTGTGGGACAGGCTGGGGGGGGGTCTCCCAGCAGCTGGGGGGGTTACAGCTCGCTGAAGCGCACTGCTGGCTCCAGCTTGTGGGACAGGGCAGTGAGGACCTTGTCAAACTTCTGGTAGCGCTCGGCCTGGCTGCTCTCGGCCCCGCGGCTGCCCCACAGCAGCTGCTGAAGATCTCCAGCAGCTCCGCCCGGCCCTGGAAACCTGCCAGAGGGAGAGTCAGTTCCTGGGGGGTGGGATGGGGACCCTGCACCCGTGAGATCACAGGATCTTGAGGGGTTGGAAGGGACCTGGAAAGCTCCCCCAGCCCAACCCCCCTGCCAGAGCAGGGGCACCCAGAGCACATCACACAGGAACGTGGCCAGGGGGGTTGGAATGTCTCCAGAGAAGGAGACTCCACAGCCTCTCTGGGCAGCCTGGCCCAGGGCTCTGGCACTCTCACAGCAAAGAAGTTTTCTCTGATGTTTACATGGAACCTCCTATGCTCCAGTTTGCACCCATTGCCCCTTGTCCTGTCACTGGACATCACTGCACAAAGCCTGGCTCCGTCCTCCTGACACTGCCCTGAACAGATTTGTGCCCATGGATGAGGTGGCCCCTCAGTCTCCTCCAAGCTGAACAGACCCAGCTCCCTCAGCCTTTCCTCATCAGGGAGATGTTCCACTCCCTATCATCATCTCTGTAGCCCTGGCATGCTCTGGCTCTGAGATGTTGGCCTGGAGCAGCACGCTGGGGATGCAGCAGGAAGGAAAGGGGCTCTGCTGTCCCCACCACTCACCCTGCAGCTTCACCTCCGCGTTGGTGTGGTAGAGCCCGCCATGGTGGGCGACCATCCGTGCTGCCTCCAGGTGGGCCATGACCACCTCCACGCCGTTGTCAGAGCTCTCCCAGGGCTCGGGGCTGTCCGGGAGAGCCTCGTCCCTCTCCAGCAGAGTCACAAGGGGCATGATGTGGGGGAAGGTGGTGTTGGTGAGCGGTGGCCCTTCTGCGGAGAGAGCCACCCTGAGGCTCCCCTGCCTCCCCCTCCCCACCTGCCACCCCCTGGCACAGGCTCCCAGTGGTTTCTTGGCTCTGCCATCGCCTGGAGGGGAGCGGTGCTGTCCCCATCCTGCCCGGGGCTGTGTGGGTTTGCAGAGCCCCGGGCGCTGGAACCGTGTGGCTTTTCATCCTCCCCTCCTGTCCGCCCGGCCTGGCACGCTCGGCCACGCGAGCACGAGGGTTTGGCACCGCCGAGCCGTGTTTGTGCCCAGCTGCTGGTTTTATTTAGTTATGAAATGCTTCCTTGGGAAGGAAGGGGCAGCTGAGGCCAAACAGGCTCCGCCGGGCGGTGCGGCAGCCAGAGGGAACACGGCTGGGCAGGGGGACAGAGTTCTCAGTGTCCCTGCAGCGAGGCTGGGCCTGGGACGAGTGGGAAGGGGCAGGCAGGCGAGGGAAGGGGAGCTGCTGCCTTTACCTTTCCCTTCGTTCAGGCTCTTCAGGAAGGGCTTGAGCTTCTTCTCATAGAGGATGGCTCCCTCCGTGTGCCGCTGCCGCAGCACCGTCCAGGTCTGCTCCAGCCGGGAGATCTGAAGGGAGGTGGGGAGGGTGGGGGGTGCAGCCTCTGGGCATTGAGCTCCGGGCTCGAATGGCTTTCCCAGACCTTGCACACACCAGTGTCTGCTGCCTCCTCCACTGCCAGAGACATCCCTGGCACTGAGGCTGGGTCCAGGATTTCTAACCCCTCCCTGTGCCCCGGGACAGCAGCTTCCCCGCATCGCAGCAGCCTTGAAGATGAGCCACAGGGAGGGGGCTGCCGTTCCTCCTCCTTTGTGCAGGCAGGAAGCAAGACTTCCCAGCTGGGATCGATTTAAAATTGAATTTTAATCTTCTTTCATCTTCCAAAGGGAGCAGTGTGGCCCAGAGACGCTGCTGCCAGGGCCTTGGGACTGATTTGTATTGTACTGGAGGGCAGATTCATTTCCTCCCAGGAACACAGCCCAACACAAAACAAAAAGCCCAACCACCAAAAAACAATCGGATCCCAGCGGGACTGGGCTGTCTGCTCCGTGGAGGGGACAGCTCTTCCCCTTCCCTGCTTACACCCCAGCTGATGTGGCCCCACTCCTCCTACCCTGGGTATTTTGCCCCTTCTCCCACCCCAACGGGTGTTGTAGCCCACAGGACAGGGAGAGGGATGTGCTTTGGGCAAGAGGGGTCTAAGCCCAGGCCAAGAGGGTGGAGGGAGTGTCCCTGTACCTGTGTCATTTCCAGGGCATTCATCACCGCAGCAAAACTGAACATGTTCCCCATGGTGCTCTTCAGCTCTGCAGCCAGCTGGATGGTTTTGTGGAGCAGGGCTGCCCGCTCCTCCGTGCTGCCCGTGCAGCCCAGGATGTCCACGGCGATCATGATGGACATGGTGTGGAACCTGGGAGGGGGGAGAGGCAGGAGGGGGTCAGCAAGGGGGGCTGGGGATGCTCCCAGGGCTCAGCCAGGGTCCCTCCATCCCGGGAGGTGCAGTGGACCCCCCAGTCAAGCTGAGCCCAGCCCCGGGGCG
>NW_009951959.1:152984-157458 GCF_000747805.2 Chaetura pelagica | reverse complement strand
CCCCAGCCTCTGGCTGCCCTGGCTGCTCCAGCCTGGCAGAGCCCAGCAGGGATGCTCCAACACTCCGGGATGCTCCAATCCCCAACCCAGGGCAGTCCCAGGGCAGCAGTGCCCATCCCTCCCGCCTGGCCCCGGCCGTACCAGGCAGTCCACTTTGGTGATGTGTTTGGCCAGAGTCTTCACATCCACCTCTGCCAGCAGCTCTTTGACCTTCTTGAGCACGGCCATCTCCAGGGGCTTGTTCTCCAAGGGAATAAGCAGGGACTGGAAGGCGGCGGGGTTGAAGGAGGAGGTTGTCTCCATGGTGGGGGGCACAAAGCCCATGAAGTCCAGCTCTCCTTTCAGCCTTTGCCCTGCCTCTGCTTCCCCGGAGCCATTATCCACAGTCCCTCTTTGTCCTTCCTCCACCTTTAGCCTCTCCACGTAGCTCTTTGTTGGCAGCTGTTTGGTGTCATGAGCTGGCCGGTCTCTGCTGGCGGGTGAGGTGGGGTGGAGCTGGCAGTAGTGCCCGGTATCGGGGTCGCTGTAGCTGTTCACGGAGGGAGAGGGAGAGGCCCGGGCGTACCCGTGGCAGGGGGTGGAGTGGGTGCTGTGGGCAGGGTCTGGCAGAGCTTTGCTGTTGTTCAGCTGGGGCTCGCTGGACCTCCTGATGACCAGTGAGGCCGGGGCAGCCGTGGCCACTTGGCAGGCGTGTGGCTTTAGCCGCGTCACTGCGGGGAGCAGAGGGGACCCTGTGAGCAGAGCGTGGGGACAGGCACAGGGAGCAGGGGTGCAGCAGCACGGGGATGGGGAGCTCGGGGGAAATCCCTGCTGCCCAGATGGACTCAGCTGGTCCCAGGAGAGCTGAATGATGTGGCTGGGACCGACCCAGGTCCCTTCCTCAGCTCACGCCTCTGCCAGGACAGTTTCCTTGGGGTTTCAGTAGCAGGGAGTCATGCGGGGGCTTGTCTCTACAGCCAGCTCCTTCCCCCTCCCCAGGTCCCTGCATCACCCCCGTGCCAAACCCAGCCTGACCCACGTCCCCAGGGGGATGGAGGGGCAATGCCTACCTGTGCTGTAGGCAGGTGACGTTGGGTTCTCAGAGATGGGGGACATGGGGGAGTGCAGGTCTTGGATCTGGTCCACGCTGACGGCACAGTTGCGGATGATGTCCCTGTGGTGGGGCAGGGACACGCTGGGGAGGGGGCAGATGGGGCACGTTAGTCCCTGCAAGCAGGGCCCAGGCAAGGGCAGAGGGGATGGGATGAGGGTTTGTTGCCCCATCACCTCCCCTCATGTCATCTTCTTTCACAACTGCCCATAACGAGCTGAACCTGTAACGAGCTCAGCTGGAGCAAGGAGTGGGTGGTGCCTGCTGGGAGGGAGGGGGTCAGGACCTATATAAAGCAGAGGCAGACCTGCCTTGAAGGACCTTAGTTGCATGGAGAGGAGAAGGGGAATATTCTGATGCCAAGGTACATGGGGTGGGTCTGGGGAAGTGGCTCTGGCAAAGAAGTTATGGGGGGTTGTCTTCTAGGGTTGTGCTGCAAGGTGGTATTGTATGCTGGGTGTTTTACTCTGTGTCTGCATGAGAGCTGGGTCAGGATGGATGGGTGAGCTGTTACCCTGACCCAAAGCTTAAAGAGGGGTGAAAAATGCCTGGAAGCTGGACTTGGAGCCCAGCAGGTGCCTAGGTTGGTGAGCTGTACTCTGTGTGCTCAAGGGGCTCCACAGCAAGCAAGGAGGTCTCAGGCTGGTGGGACAGAAGCTGTGGCCTGATGCAAACCCTGTGATAAAAGTGTTGCAAAAGATGCTGTGTCTGGGGGACCTGAGCACAGGGGGAGGTGCTGTTGGTGGATGGGACTGACTCTCTGCTTGTGTGTGCCTGGGAGAGCTCAGGTCTCTGGCTCTGACAAGCCCTGACATGCTGGTAATCCTGGACTGGGTTGATTATAAAACACTTTCTGGCTTCTGGCCTGCGATGCCGAAGTGATCTGCTGTGGTAGCTCAGTGTGGCTGGGGGAAAACCTCAGCTCCAGCTGGGTACTGGTTCCTCCCACAGACCTCTGGTCTCTCCCTGCACCCAAGCAGGGACAGTTCCCATCCCCAAACCCCTGCCCTGCCCCGGAGAAGCAGGGACCCGAGTGTGACGAGGCCACCTGCTCACCTGGTGGGGCAGCCCTCGGCCCTGGTGATCTTGTCTGCTGTGAGCCCATCCGTCATGGTGATGCTCCTCCTCTTGATGTGCCCCCCTTTCTGGGCGGTGGGGCTGTGGGGACCCCCGTGCTTGCCATTGCCCAGCCCATAACTGGCCTCCAGGTAGCGCAGGGGGAAGGTGCGGTTGATGGGGCAGTAGACGACGGCCCCGCTCTGCTCGGAGATGGCCCTGCGGTTGCCCACGTAGAAGCGGACGAGGGCAGGGACGTTGTCAAAGCTCTCCTGCTCGAAGAGGTACTGGACGCGGGTGTGGCCCTCGCTGGACTTGACCGTCACCTTGTTGATCTTGAAGTGCAGGGGCTCGTTGCGCCAGCGGCAGGTCAGCACGTAGTCGCCCAGGCTGGTCAGCGAGTCGCGGATCAGGAAGTCCCCGTTCCTCTGCACCAGGCTCTCAGACACCTGGCAGGGGACAGGGCAGTGGCTCAGGGGACAGCCTGGATGGCCCAGGGGGCACGGGTGGATGCTCTGCCTGGGTGTTAATCTGTTGCTCTGGCTCTGAGCCACAGAAGGTGGGTGGGTGGTTGTGTTTTTCTTTCCCCCCAGGGCAAAACCAGGCTCAGAGCTAATGAAGCCCTTGCTCAGAGGCTTCCCACCAACTGAGCTGGTTCTGGGTGGCCTCGGGGAGCTCTCCCTGAGCAGCCCAAGCAAAAGGCGCCCAGAGGCACCCACCTTCCCTTCCTTACCTCCCGGGGGATGCGGCCGTGGTACCAAGCGTGGCTGCGCAGGTCAGTGCTGCTCAGCTTCAGCTCCTCTTCCAGCTCCTTGTGAAGCTTCTCTGGCGATGAGTCAAGGATGTATTTCTCCTTGGAGAACTGTACAGGGGGGATGAGAGTGTCAGCTTGTGCAGCAAGGCAGGGCTTAGGGAGGGAAGGGCTGACCCTGGGTCAGAGCCTGCAGGGCCCCTGTGTGAGGACTGTGGGACTCCCCATGGCGTGGGCACTGGTGATGCCACCTGCCAGGAGCAGACCTGGCCCCAGGGGATAGACTCAGAGCTGTGTGTGAGGGTTGCTGCTTGTGGCAAAGGATGCAGGTGGGGTAATATGCCTGTTGATGGTCAAGTCCTGTCACCAGGAGCACTTGGAGGGTCTCCTGGTGGAATGTCCCCACTGTGCCTGACCACTCTGTCCCCACATGCTGCCCCCCTGCCCCAGCTCAGAGCGAGTGTGATTGCACAGGAGGAAACCTGCCCCAGCTTCCTCTTGAGCATCTCCAGGGCTGAACCACCACGGGATCACTCCTCCAGCAGGAAGCCTGCATTATTCCTCCTCCTCAAAACATCCACTGTGGTCGCTCCTCCAAAGGGTTAACTCGCTGTTTTTAGCCTGACAGTGGCATGAATAATAATGACAAATGTAAAGGGAATCTTCTGCATCGAAATTAGCTTTTACCAGCACTGGTGCACCTGAGCCTGAGGATGCAATTTGCCCCCTCCCTTCCCCCCTGCAGAGATAAGGGATGGCGTCATGTCTCCTGTCATAGCTCCTGGTGGCTGGAGCCAGCCCTGCTCCCTGCCTGCTGCCTGCCCAGCATTCCCGGAGGGCAGCTGAGGCTGCTGGGATGGTGGAGCTGGTGCTCGTTTGGGGAGGTGAGCATGGGCTCAGGGTTCCTTCCTGCTCTGCACCTGAGGCTGGTTCTCCTGGTCAGGGCACTGGCTGTGAGGTGAGACCTGCGGTGCCACCACAAGTGCCTTGACTCTCTGCACATCCCAGACGTGTGCTGCCCTGCAGGGGGGATGTGTGTGCCACTGCCACGGAGCTGAGATGAAGCTACTGGGCTGTCCTGTTCCACCATTCCCATGAGCCAGCACGAGGAGGTGCCCCAGGCTGGCCCAGCTGCTTGGTGCTTGTTAGGCTGGGGTGCTGTTGGCACCTTGGGGGGCAGGCACGGGCTGAGCCCTGCTGGCACAGCTCTGGTGCTGCTGGTGGAGCAGGCTGGCACTCGTGGCTGGCCTTGCCTGGCAGCTGGCTCCCCAGAGCACTGAGGGCACCTGCCCCCGGGCTGACCGCTTCGCCCAGCACCTCATCCTCTGAGTCCTGTATTCCAATTCCCTTGGCTCCTCTAGCTGGTGTGAGCAGAGGGAAGAGCAGAGCACTGTGCTGTTCTCCTGTATGCACCACACTTGGGGTGCTTGTGGGACCCCACTGAGTCCCTCAGCAGGAGCCTGACCCCAGACCCTTCCCTTGCCTGGGGAAGATGCTCCATCCCCTGTGGCAGCTGCAGTCACCAGCCAGACCAGGCAGGGAGGCTGGCCTCGGGCTCCTGCTGCCGCCACGGGGGG
>NW_009951959.1:148332-152458 GCF_000747805.2 Chaetura pelagica | reverse complement strand
AGTCCCCGCCCACCGGAGCTGTGGGCCCCTGGCTCAGGTGATGTGCGGGTTGTCCCCTCCTGGCCGAGGTGTCCCTGCCACCCCGGGACCCTCCTGCAGACAAAGCCCCCGGCGCTGCTGAGCCCGGCCAGGATGGGGGATGTGCCGGGTCCGGCTGCCTCCCGGGGGGACAAGCCCGAGCCGAGCCCGTTTCCATGGCAACCCATCCGCTGCCACCGAGCAGACCTCTCGACCTCCCCCCGCGGGGGTGGGGGACCCTCTGGCACCCCCCCCCATCCCTGCTGCACAGCTCACCCCAAACTCTAGGGCAGGGAGGGACCCCGGGAGCCCCTCCTGTCTGCGAGCTGAGCTGGTCTGGAGCTGCCCCTGGAGCAGGGATTAGTGCCTGTGCTGCTCGGCGTCCTACAGCTGGGTTTTCCCCCAAATCCTCCCCATGCAAATGCACAGGATAACAAACAAACCCAGCTGAGCAGCGCCCGGCATCTCCGAGCCCGGATTTGGGCAGCAGCCGATTAGCATCTGTGCCAGGAGCCAGGTGCTAAGCTAGCAGGAGAACAGGAGGTTTGGGAGACGTCAGGGAGGTTTTGTATCTGGCACACGGGAGGGAGGCCGGCTGTGAGCAGGGGGTGCCACGAGATGCCTCCTCCAGCCACGTGGAGGACACTGTCCCTTTGGCAACTTGGCTGGGCAATGAGATCCATGGAGTGACTGTGGCTGCAATAGCTGAGGAGGCAGCAGGAGAAGGATCACAGGGAGCCCTTTTCCTTGCCCTGGTGCAACTCTGGGACTGCTCCTTGTTGTGAGTCTCTTTTTCCCTTCCAACATGCACCAATTGCTGCCAAAATCACCTGGCTGCTCCCCTCTCTGTGCCAGGGCTGGGCTTGCCACAAGCCCTTGGTGCAAAAGACCCAAGTGCTGTGGAGGGATGTGCTGCCTCTGGCAGTGATACCCTTCCCTTCAGAGAGGCTGGCTCTGGCTGCCAGGGGCCAAGGAGCAGGCATGGCAAGGCAGCACAGCCCAGCCTGGCACTGTCAGGAGCCTGCAAGGGGATGTCTGAGTGCCATGTGGGAAAGAGACAGCTTGGCAGGCCAGTCTGAGCCCAGAGGACATCAGAAGGCTGGTGTGTTGGGGGTGGGGAAAAGCCTTGACTTCCCCTAGCACCTAGTTTGAGTGCATGGTGGTGGCCTCCTGCATGGAGAGCCTCAAGGTCTCCTCCAGCTGAGTGGGAAGAAATGGGGATTAGAGTGGTTCTCCAAACCAGCTGCACCAGACAAACCAGCTCAGAAAGTGTCAGAGGTGATGCCAAGCTCTGCTTGAGGAATCCCAACCAGCAGCCAAGCTGGCTTGGCTGAATAAAAGAGAGCTCCTCTGTCACCCTAATGGGCCGGGGAATCCTCTGGTGCTGCTGTGCCATGGAGGCAGCCTCCATGAGGAGGCAATACTTGGGGCTTACCATCCCTGCTCACTTCCCTGACTCTCCCTGCTGCTTTCTTTGGGGAGAATTTGTCTCCAGTCCCAGCCAAGGGACAAAGATTGGAACTGGCAGTGGAAGGGCAAGAGCAGGGGGTGCTGATGGCTGTGGCACATGTAACAGTGGCTGTCACTCTGCCTGGTGTGAGGAGAGCTTCAAAGGCTGGTGTTTGGCTTTCTCTCCCTGCAAGAGTAATCTTATGAAACAGGAGTGATTTGTAGTTTTGCTTTCCTACTTTCCCCTCCCAAATCTGGAGGAGTGGCAGCTGAGGATGAAGTCAGCTTGGAGAGCAAGGTGTATTCACACCCCACCCTGCTCCTCTGCCGATAGCATCTGATTAACCTCAGGGCACCCAGCACATCTGCTCTCCCTCCTGCTGCCTGCCTTGTGCTAGGACCCTTGCTAGGGAAATCCCAGACCCTTCTGGAGTTTTCCACCCCTGCTTTGGCTGCCTGAGCAGCTGTGGAGCTTGGGAAGCAGAACTGGGAGGAAAGAGCAACAAGCCATTGGGAGCAGGTGTATGGGGAAAACCCCAGTGTGGTGTTAAGGGTCTTCTCTGCTTCCTCCATCCCTGGCAATGGGTTACTTCACTGAAGTATTTCAGAGCAAACATCCCTGTCCAGAGGCTCTTGGCATCATGGCAAACCCCAGACCTGGTCTGTGTGCCTGCCCAGTGCAAGACTGCTCTGCTCACCAGTCCAGGTACCACCTGAGAATGTGCCTGCCCAGTGCAGGACTGCTCTGCTCACCAGTCCAGGTACCACCTGAGAATGTGCCTGCCCAGTGCAGGACTGCTCTGCTCACCAGTCCAGGTACCACCCGAGAATGGTTAGTCTGTCCCGTGTGACCACAGTGTGAAAATCCCACCACAAACAGCCCTCAGGGTGGTCACGGGCTTGCTCTTAGTATGTGTGCCCTACTGCAAGCCAGTCCATCCTACTGACTGTGGTATCCATATGGAAAAGAAATCATTTGCTCCTCTGTCCTATCTTGCAATGATCCTGGGTGTCTAAATGGCCTCTGAGAAGGCATCAGCCAATCTCTCCACCCCATGGGTGACTGAAGGCATCTCCTGGGTATACCACATCTCCATTAGCCCTGCTGAAGGCAGACCTTGACTCAAGATATTTGTCATGACATTCAAAGCTCTTCCTAGGACTGCTTCTGGCTACCCACAGGGTCTCCTCTTCCCTTGTCTGTGCTCCTTTGTGACAGCTCTGGAGCAATTATGTCTGGCTGGCAGGGGTGGGGTGCAGCTGGGGTTGATGGCTGAGAACATCTGGGTGCTCTAAGGTGGAACAAGTCCCCCAGGTTGTGTGGTGGTGTGTGTGTGGGGGGATGGAGTGCACTGCTCTTGCTGCCCTGGGGGAGCAGGTCTCCAGTGAGGTGATGGGGTGTGTGTATCCACACATTTCCATCCATCTATATATTACTTATCTCACTCCAAGACGGCGGCAGTGGCTGCTGCTGCATCCCTTCTTGGAGCTGCTATTGGCCAGAAATGATGTCAGTGCTTCCCAGGCTGGGTGCACTGCCATTGGCGGGGAGCAGGGATGCGGCTGTCAGCTGGAAGCTCTCCAGTCATTCATGGGGACTTCACTGTGTGTTTGCTGGGCACGCTTGGACACAAATAGGTGGTGAAAGATCTGGCGGAGCCAGGTGAGCACTTAGGGCTTCACTTTTAACTCTTTCTGGGGTGGGGATGGAGGGCTCTCCATCCCCTCTCGCATCCCTGCGTGAGCTTCAGACGCCCACCTGTCTCTCCCTTGTTCTGGCAGCACCCCATCCAGCACCCCAGCACCCCCTGCCATGTGCAGCCAAGGGCTGCTGCACCAGGTCACATCCCCCTGTGCTGCTCAGCAGCCTTTGGACAACTGGGAAAAGCTCTTCTTCTTTTCCCTTCTCACTCCCACAAGCGATCAAAACCCCTGGCTTTCCATTGAGATCAGCTGCAATCATGACAAGACTTTAAATGCTGCTTGTGGGCTCTGTCTTACCCAGCATAATCTCCAAAGCTCAGCACCTACCTCGCTCAGCAGGAGTACTGAATAAGACTGCCAGCTCTCTTGGCTGGCAGCTCCTTTCTAACTTGCAGTATGGTACAGCTATTGCTTCAGAGCAGAGCCTGCCTGGCTCTTGCAATCCTAAACACCACTGCTCTCTAAGTTGGTAAATGAGAGAACCAATTCCTAGTGCTGTGCTCCTCCTGTGCAAATGCCAGAGTCCAAAAATAGGACACCTAGACTCATGCCCAGACAGTGGCGGTGCTGGAAGCACTGCAGGACAGGTGACAGATGGATCCCAGTGTTCTCCCACCAGTCAGACCCATGCAGTGCAGCACTTAGATGGAGACCCAGGCCAAGAAGCTGTGTGTTCATCTGGGCTCAGTCTCATCACTGATGCTCCCAGTAAATGCCTTATTTTGGGGGGATGCTAAATGCTCCCCTTGGTGAGCTCTGCTGCAGGTGAGAGCTCCCTTCAGAGGCTCCTGCTGCCCGTCAGGAGTGCTGGGCTGAGGGGACCCGCTGGCTTTGGCTCTGTGGCCCCTGCTGCAGCGGGGGCAGAGCTCTGCCCCACGACCCGGCTCTTGGCTCACCTCGCACTCGCTCTCTCCTTGAGGGACGCGGGCAGGAGCGCTGCCCGCACCCAGCCCCG
>NW_009951959.1:147104-147896 GCF_000747805.2 Chaetura pelagica | reverse complement strand
CCTCGGGGGGCCCCGGCACCCCGGCTGCCTCTGCATGGAGGGGAACTGGCTTCTCTGAGGAGGTCCAGCTCCTCAGAGGGGAACCAGCCACCCCCGAGGGGAACCAGCCACCCCCGAGGGGAACCAGCCACCCCCGAGGGGAACCAGCCACCCCTGAGGGGAACCAGCCCCCCTGGCCGCCTGTGAGCGGAGAGAAACCGGCTCCTCTGAGACGACCAGGCACCCCGGGAGGACCCAGCGCCCTTTATCTTCCCACCCCAAAGACACCTCCTCCCCACAGTGGGGCACACGGGTCAGGGACAGTCTCGTCCCCTCTCGCCCACCCCGCCTTCCTTCCCCCCCACTCCGATGGCACCTTTCTGAGGGCAGACACCGGTGCTCGCCTCGCGTGGTGCGGAACCGTCTGCCTGCTTCCCGCGTAGGCTGCCTCGAGTTGTGTTTAATTAAGGCTCCGCTTCGGTTTAATTAAGGCCACAGTTTCACCAGTATGGGATGTGCCAGGCGGTGCTGATGACTCAAAGCGCTGCTCCAACCCTGGCTCCCCAAAAACCCCCCTAGTCCCTGCCTGACCCCATGGCCGGTACCCTGCCCTGTGCACGGGGATGGGCAGGGGCTCCCCCAGCACTGGGCACTGAGCTCTGCACCTGCAGTTCCCCCTCCAGGTCTGCCTTTCCCCATGCTTTGGTCGCGGGGAGGCTTTATGCCCCCACAAACCGTGTCCTGGACCAAAGACCCCCACACCTCCCAGGCTGCCCAAGGGGATGCTGTGAGCTGGGGGAAGATATTCCTGCT
>NW_009951959.1:145548-147029 GCF_000747805.2 Chaetura pelagica | reverse complement strand
CGGCCGAACAAAGAGAGCTCGGAGGCGCTCGCCGGTCCCTGCTCTGCCCCTGGTTTTGCAGAGGAGAGAGGAGACGAGCGCAAGGGGTTGGTAGCAGGACAGGGCTGGGGTAGGGGAGGAAAGTGGGCAGCGCGCACGGGGGTGGGAGCTCACAGCTCCCCTGGGATGCAGCCGGGATGGGCAGGGAGCACCCGCTCTCCTCCTCTGCTCTTGCACGGGGCCGAGGGACAGAGCAGATGGCAGCGCGCAGGGAGACGCTGCTCTGAAACCACCCGACGGTGAATCACGCTCCTGCCGAGGCTTCTCCCCCGCGACGGGCTCCATGGTTTCCCTTTCCCTTTCTCGCCACGGGAACCTCATGGGATGATGTGCGCTGGCTGTGCCCGTCTTCAGGGGGAAGCTGAAACCCTCCAGCTGAGCCCTTGTGGGGGGTTATGACAGCTTTGCCAGCCGCTGCTCTCCCAAGGGGTGACCCTGCTCTGCAGCTCCTCCACCTGTCCAGGGCCCAGGCCAGGCTGCCCGGGACGACAGCAAACGGAGGGGGGTGTGTGTACCCCAGGCAGCTTGGGAACACCAACCCCTAGGCTATTATTAAGGCATGTTAATTACCAGCTGCTTATTGATCCTTGCTTTCCCACCCTCCCTAGCTCTGGGCTGCACATCTAATCACAGCAGGCTTGGTGATGGGAGAGCTGACCCTGGCTGGTTTGTGGCTGAAGCTGGAGGGCTGATGTTTGGCAGTTCTTTGGTGCACGTCTGGACACAGACCTGCCTGAGAGCCTTTGCTCACAAGGGCTTTGGAGCACGTCCTCTCCCTCCTCCTGACTTTCTCCTTCACCATCTCTTTTTTTTCCTGTCTTTCCTCCACTCACCCTTGCAGTGCTGTTACCCCTCTGCTTGCTACCCTCCCAGCCACTAAGCAAGGATCTATTCCAGAGACAGATCCCAGCCCTGTCCTCCCTTGCTCCCAAGTGATCCCAGGCACAGCAGCCAAATTCCCACTAATTCCCAGCTAAATCCCATGGGCCCTGGGGCTGAACACTGCTGGGTGCTGAGCACCCTGCAGCTGCATGGGCTCCCAGCCAGCCAGGGTGCCTGCAATCAGCCAGAGTGTCTTCATCATCCCGGTCACTCACACTCCAGATAATTACTTATTAGAGTAAAATAGCTGCTGTCACTGCAGCCATCAGTTGCTTCCGTGACCAAAAGGAACTGGTGGATAAATCACAGCCCACTGGCCATGTCTGGACACCATGGGAATGGGTGAGAAATAAAGGACAAATAGCTGAGGTTTGCAATCTGCCTGGAGAGTAGGGAGCCCTCGTGCCTCACCAAAACAAACTCAATCCCAAAGGCAAAGCTATTCCCATTGTTTCACACCTGTGTCATTTCAGTCTATTAGGAGAAGCAGAAATGCTCTAGGGCATTTCTCCTATCTCCTCATCCTGACAGTTGGTACCGCAACAGGGAGGGCGGGGGGG
>NW_009951959.1:137299-145531 GCF_000747805.2 Chaetura pelagica | reverse complement strand
TGTCCCACATTTCCATGTCTGGCTACAGCCCCCATGGAGAGGCCCAGGTCCAAAAGATGCAGGTTTAGGAGTCTGCCCTAGTTACAACACCCAAGCTGGGCACCTCAGCTCACATCTCAACAACCAGGTCTGCCCAGAGGTGCTACATCCTCATCGGGCAACAGGACCTGGGAGGCTCCAGCCCTTCTCCAACAACCCCCCCAGAGGCCATGGCACGGCAGCGACCACCCAGGCAGGTTTTCAGTGCTCCATTCCCAGCCCACACGCCATCCCTGCCACCGTTCCCCTGCTCCCATTGTGCCAGCAGCTTCCTGCAGAAGGGCCCGCTCTCCTCCGGAGCCAGGCGCCTCGCTAATGAATTTCTGGCCAGACATGAAGAGTCCTCAGGAATGTTAATAGTTTGCTGGAGGATAAGCAAGAGATTTGGAGAGATTTACACCGACTTTCATGTGACAGCCACGAAAGTGGCTCAAACCCTTCTTTTCCTTTACGTGGGGGTGGAGGGAGGAGGCTGCCCCTGCGTCTGTGGCGTTTGCAAGTGACGAGGAGCATGAAAACACAGGGAGCTTCTGTGGGAGCAGCACTGGGGGGAACACGGTGGGTTTGTGTTTCCTCTGTGTCCCCCCCCCGGCCTCACTGTTTCTGGCAGGGAATTTCTTCCAGAGCCAAAGAGAGAACCCAGAGGAGGTGGTGGGATGGGGAGTGCAGAGCTGAGCACCCTGCTGGCCAGCCCCAGGGCCACCATCCCTCCTCCACCGCTGGCACCCAGCTGGGACAGGCTGCCACCACGTCCCTGCCACCACGTCCCTGCCACCACGTCCTTGCCACCATGTCCCTGCCACCACATCCCTGCCACCATGTCCCACCTCTTACCTTCACGTACTCGCTGCCAGACTCCAGGCCATCGTGGGGCCTAGAGGGAAGGGCAAAAAGAAAAATAGGTAAATAAAGGACAGTAAGTCCTGCCAGTCAGGTCAAAGGTGGTGGTGGCACAGCCAGGGGGAGCAGGGGTCTGTGCCCCTTGGATTGCCATGGGGCTAAGAGCATGGCCACGGTTTTGGGAGAGGTTCCCAGTGTTCCTGCTTGTTCCGTGCCTGCTCTTGGGGCAGGGCTTAGCAGCCCTAATGCGATCAGGGAAGAATGAGGCCTTTTTAGAGGATCTTTCCCCAAATCGGCTTGAGAACTTGTGAGCTGAGCTGAGCAGACTCAGCAGTCAGGCTGGGGTCCCCACAGGTCACAGTGCTTGGGGGTGCATGCTGAGGTGGAGGGCTCTGTGCCCTGGCAAAGCTGTGTTCCCAATAGGCAGCTGTCGGGACACGCTGCCTGGACAAGCACTTCTGACTGTTCCTCCATGGCCTCGTGCAACCCTGCAGCAACCCAGCTCCCACTGAAGCCAGGGGTGAACTGCAACATCCTGGCTGAGAGGAGCAAGTTTTTTCCCCCCAGCATACAGGCAATAGAAACTCCTATTCTCTTTGGTGACACGTTCACTCTTAGCCCTACTGACAACCAACCCAACAACCCCGAGATGTTACTGACCCAGCAGCTTCTTTGCCATCATTTCACGGGGAACACAGATGGTCCCTGCTCTTCTCTGAACATTTAGCAATGCTGATACTGCTTTGTGTGCTTTTGTAGGTCAAGGTATATGTCTATGTGGATGAGTCCAAGGGAAATAACAGAGAGTTCAAAGGAAGAGGGGCTCTAGCAGTCTGAGCTGGGATGTGCCACCCTGAGGTCTCAGTTTTCAGAATTAAAATACAAAAAATCAGTCTTTGTTAATCAGAACCCAGTACCTGTTCCCTGCCCTGAGCCAAGCTTCAGTGTGGACATCCCACTGCTTCAAAAGGTCACCTGCCTGAGCATGGGGTGGCAGGAAGGGTCCTGGGCTGGGAGGCTGCCAGCACAAGCGCAGGCAACTGCAACTAAGAAATAATGAAATCTGAGGGTGTCACAGACCCCGGATGTCTCTTCCCTACCAGGAGCCACCTCACTCCACCTAATGCCTACAGCCACTGCCTTGCACCCTAACTTGGGGTCTTGCACAAATGCCCCTCCTGGGGGGTGGTACTGGTGGATCCCTGGGGAGCCAAATTCCTCCTCTGTGGGCGAGTCTGTGGCGTTTGCAAGTGACGAGGAGCATGAAAACACAGGGAGCTTCTGTGGGAGCAGCACTGGGGGGAACACGGTGGGTTTGTGTTTCCTCTGTGTCCCCCCCCCGGCCTCACTGTTTCTGGCAGGGAATTTCTTCCAGAGCCAAAGAGAGAACCCAGAGGAGGTGGTGGGATGGGGAGTGCAGAGCTGAGCACCCTGCTGGCCAGCCCCAGGGCCACCATCCCTCCTCCACCGCTGGCACCCAGCTGGGACAGGCTGCCACCACGTCCCTGCCACCACGTCCCTGCCACCACGTCCTTGCCACCATGTCCCTGCCACCACATCCCTGCCACCATGTCCCACCTCTTACCTTCACGTACTCGCTGCCAGACTCCAGGCCATCGTGGGGGCTAGAGGGAAGGGCAAAAAGAAAAATAGGTAAATAAAGGACAGTAAGTCCTGCCAGTCAGGTCAAAGGTGGTGGTGGCACAGCCAGGGGGAGCAGGGGTCTGTGCCCCTTGGATTGCCATGGGGCTAAGAGCATGGCCACGGTTTTGGGAGAGGTTCCCAGTGTTCCTGCTTGTTCCGTGCCTGCTCTTGGGGCAGGGCTTAGCAGCCCTAATGCGATCAGGGAAGAATGAGGCCTTTTTAGAGGATCTTTCCCCAAATCGGCTTGAGAACTTGTGAGCTGAGCTGAGCAGACTCAGCAGTCAGGCTGGGGTCCCCACAGGTCACAGTGCTTGGGGGTGCATGCTGAGGTGGAGGGCTCTGTGCCCTGGCAAAGCTGTGTTCCCAATAGGCAGCTGTCGGGACACGCTGCCTGGACAAGCACTTCTGACTGTTCCTCCATGGCCTCGTGCAACCCTGCAGCAACCCAGCTCCCACTGAAGCCAGGGGTGAACTGCAACATCCTGGCTGAGAGGAGCAAGTTTTTTCCCCCCAGCATACAGGCAATAGAAACTCCTATTCTCTTTGGTGACACGTTCACTCTTAGCCCTACTGACAACCAACCCAACAACCCCGAGATGTTACTGACCCAGCAGCTTCTTTGCCATCATTTCACGGGGAACACAGATGGTCCCTGCTCTTCTCTGAACATTTAGCAATGCTGATACTGCTTTGTGTGCTTTTGTAGGTCAAGGTATATGTCTATGTGGATGAGTCCAAGGGAAATAACAGAGAGTTCAAAGGAAGAGGGGCTCTAGCAGTCTGAGCTGGGATGTGCCACCCTGAGGTCTCAGTTTTCAGAATTAAAATACAAAAAATCAGTCTTTGTTAATCAGAACCCAGTACCTGTTCCCTGCCCTGAGCCAGGCTTCAGTGTGGACATCCCACTGCTTCAAAAGGTCACCTGCCTGAGCATGGGGTGGCAGGAAGGGCCCTGGGCTGGGAGGCTGCCAGCACAAGCGCAGGCAACTGCAATTAAGAAATAATGAAATCTGAGGGTGTCACAGACCCCGGATGTCTCTTCCCTACCAGGAGCCACCTCACTCCACCTAATGCCTACAGCCACTGCCTTGCACCCTAACTTGGGGTCTTGCACAAATGCCCCTCCTGGGGGGTGGTACTGGTGGATCCCTGGGGAGCCAAATTCCTCCTCTGTGGGCTTCCTACAGGAAGGTAGCCAGTGACTCAGAAATCAGTCACCCAAAAGGAAGTAGGGATGGCAGAGGCAAACCACTGCCTGATGCTGCCCCACTGGGCACCCCCAGTGGCATTACAGCAGGTCCTGCCAGGGTCAGCATGAGTCCCTGCAGTGGGAAACCCACTCTTCTCTTCTCCAGGCCCACGCTGCTGAAACCACATCCCTTGCTGTCCAGCTCAGAAGGGGAAAAGAGGCTGGAAATCAAGCCCACACCTATTTGGGGCGAAAAAAAATCCAGGAACATTTGGGAAGGAGGATGAACACAGACTCCCCTGGGCAGCTGTGGGCTGCCTGCCCATCCTGGGACTGGCTCTCCAGCCTGCTTGCCTTTCACACGGCCAGGGAGCTGCCTGGTGCCGTGAGAGCCGTGAGAAAACCCGGCAGGAGGACAGGGGGCCTCCGGGCAGGAAATCGGGAGCATGGGAGCAGCTGGGAGACTGAGAGGGCCCGGGCAGGGGAGGCCTTCATGCTGGGGAAGGGCAGCAGCTGGGGCAGCAGCCCCCCTGGTTTTGTGCATTCCTGGAGGAAACGGCATTTTTGGGGGCAGCCGAGTGCCTGGGAGAAATTCCAGGGCTGCCTTTGGAGCGCGGCTGTGGCTGAGCTGCTGGGACCCTGCTGGTGGTGGTAGCAGGGACTGGGGTTTTGGTGGGGTGGTTGCTCCTTTTTGGGCTCGGGAAGGTGTTGCGGGGATTTGTGGACGTGCCCCGCTCCAAGGTGTCTGTTGAGAAAGGTCCAGGGTGATCCTGTGAGTCCTGCTCTGGTTTGGAGCTCAGGGTCTGCTTGTCTTCAGACGTCGGCACAGGCTGTGCCTCAGGGGAACAAGTCTGAGCGCTTTCTGCCTCAGTTTCCCCACCTGCAGAGCTGCCACCTTTAAGGTTTTGGCTGGCAGTGCAGCCGGAGGGGTCTGGCCCTGGCTGTGCCCGCGGGAAGCAGCACTTCCCATGCCTTGCACACGGCTGTGCAGGGAGGAAGCCGAGTCACGTCCGCTCCGTCGGCTCCCGTTAGTCACCCTGTCCTTGATGGAGTCACAGCCACTGCCTCGCCCCGAGCAGCTCCCTGGGCTGAGTGCTCCCCCTTGTCCCACGGCAGTGCAATCCCCCCCCATTGCAGGCCTAATCCTGCAGGGAGCATCCCTGGGGATTCCTCCCTTCTGTGGGCATCCTCAGCCCTGTCTGTCCTCACCAGGGATGCTCCAGGGGGAACAAGTGAAAATGTGCCCCATGGCCATGCCTGGTCACCTCTGCACAGGCATGGCCGGCTCTGGGCAGCCAGCCCCTGCCACGGGCTGGCGGGGACAGGCTGTCCCCATCCCCAGGGATGTGCTGCGCAGGAGGAAGGGCTGGGGCGGGGCACTATCCCGGTCCTGCTTCCGCCCACCCGCCCCACAGCCGGGCCGGGCCATGGGGACGGAGCCGGGGGCTGCGGTGGGGGCTCCAAGTTGAGCGCGGAAGGGCAGAAATGCCTCTAGTGCCAAGTCCTGCCCTGGACATTCTCGTGCCTCAGTTTCCCTGGCAAGCAGCCCATCATGAGGGCAGCCCCGGATAATGCCAAAAGAGCATTTGACCCTCGATTTTTAGCGACTCAGGTCCTCACTCTCCAGAGCCAAGACCCAGACACGTTGCCCTGCTGCTCGGCTCCCAGCCGCGCTGCCCGGGGACCTAAGTCATTTCTGGGGGACAGCGGGTCCGGGTGAGCCCAACGCACCTTTGCGGGGACCCTCTGCCGCTGCTGGGGCTCTGTGCTCCCCGGGGGACGTGGCAGAGCCCCCAGCCCCCCGAGCTGGCTGCAGCCCCCGAGCTGCTCTGCCTGGCGCCGGCTCTGCCCGCGGTTCCAGCAGCCGATCAGCTCCCTCTTCCCATGAACAAACCCGGCCACGGGCTGAGGACTCGGCGGCCGGGTGGTCTCTGGCAGCATCTGCTTCGAGGCTTTGTGCCCTCCCCAAGCAAAGCCTCTTCCCAACCTCTCCCTCCCCATCCCCTCTGCTGTGCCGTGGGGGCAGGACCCCTTACCTGCCCTGTCCCAGGGTGGGAAACCTCCTGCCCACCGCTGTCATCTGCCCTGAGCGATTACTCGGCGAGTGCTTCTGCTCCGGGATGGGGAGAAGCTTTCCCAGACGCTCTCCCGCCTTGCACTGAGCGTTGGAACTTGGGGGAGCGCAGGGCGGTGGCAGAACCTCCTCCTTCCCGTCCCAGCCCTCCTCCGGCCCTCCCTTCGCGGCCGGCAGGAATGTGTGGCCGGCACAGCCCGGCTCTCACCACCGGCACGAATTCCTCCTTCTCGCCTCGCTCCTGGGGCCACCGGGACCTTTCCCGAACGCCCGGCGTCAGGGCGAGGAACTGGCAGCCCCGGGACAACGGGCCACCCGAGTAGGGGGAGAGGAAGGTCTGGCAAGGGAAGGGGTGGTACTTTGGAGACTTTTTTTTGGGGAGAAATTTGGAGTCAGCACCTCCGCCCTTGCCCCAGCCCCATGCACGCTTGCTGGGCTGGGGACTCATTTAGCCCCTCGTGCCCAGATGCCCAGGTGATGGGCAGGGGGGAAAAAATCCTTCTTTGTTGATTCTGAGGTCAAAACCCTCCCAAAAATCCAACCCTCGTCTGAGAGGGCTGAGCCCACAGATTGTCCAGAGGGTGGGGTTTGTGCATGGAAGGAGGGGGGGGGTTGTGCCTGGAGGGTGGGGTTTACTGCCCAGCGATGGAAATGGGGACGGGGTGACCGGTTTTGGGGATTTCCCCTGTGCCTTGAGAGTGGCAGCGCCCCTCGGGGATGGGGGGAAGATGCAGAGGGTGTAAAAGCAGAGAGTGAGAGGTGGAAGGGGCCGGGACAGTGCAGGTCTGAGTGTCCCGGGGCGGGAAGGGAACGGCCGGCAGCACAAAGGGACACTGAGCGGGGCTGCGAGATGTTTCCACCCTGTCCGGAAACGGGAGGGAGCAGAAATCCCACAGGAAACCTCGCTCCCATGTAGCTGCTGACCTGGCCACGGCACAGAGCGCTCCGGCTGTGCCGCCCCGCCGGCCAGGTGCATCCCGCTGGCACTGCAGGCACGGGGGAGGCACCAGAGGGACCCTGCTGGGTCCCAGCCCTCTGCCCTTGCCCGAGGGGGATGGAAAGTGGGTCCCAGGAGGAGGCAGAGCAGAGCCAATGGAGCCATACCTGTCCGAGGAGCTCTCGCTGGGATGCTCGTGCCTCTTTTCCGGCAGATCCCGGTTGGTGGTCTCTGCCCCCTCTGCTGTGTTGGGGCTTGAGCTTTGGCTGGGGTTTGGGTTCAGGCTGGAGCTCAGTGCCTCCATCCTGGGGCAGGAGCCATTCCCTGCAGGATCCTGGTCCATCCTGGCCATCCCTGCCCCTGGGGTGTCCAGGGACTGAGCCTTTTCCTCCTCCTGCTCTGCTTGTCCAGTGGCTGAGGGTAAGTCCGTGCCTGGGTCAGGGGTACTGGACATCTCAGGGCTGAGGAGTGTGTCTGTCCCGGGGGTTTCATTGCTGGGTGTCCCTTTCTCCTGGCAGTTCTGGCTGCTCTTGGCTTTGTTCAGGTTCTTTCCTGCCTTGCCCAGGTTCAGCCTGGGCATGGTGCCCATGTGGCTGTACATGTCCGAGGAGCGGGCGTAGGGGCCGGGGCCCTTGGGCATGGTGTGGAGATCATCCTGGGTGCTGTCAAAGGGCTCTTCCAGGAAGCCATGGGGAGGGGGGAGGCCTGGCCCCAGGGTCTCAGGGGAGCTGGGGGCCACAGACACACGCCGGAGGGTGAAGGCACGGGGGATGCTGCTCAGGCTCCCAAAGCCTTTGAACTTGAAAAACTCTGGCAAGGAGAGAGCAGAGATGGGTGTGGGGTTACTGCCACCATGGTGTGGGAGGGGGGAGTCCTGGGGCTGCTGGGCCAGGGCTAGGATGGGCACGGGGCACTGAGCTGTGGTGCAGCCTGGTGCCAGCACCATTACACCCTGCATTTCTGGTCCCAGCACTGCATGACAACCCTGTGGCCTGGGGTGTACATGATGCTGCTCAGGTAATCTCTTTTGGGATCCTGGGAGGTCTGTCCTGCTCCCTCAGGGAAGGAAACATCCCCTGGTGCCCTGGCAAAGCTAGTGACTGCATTTCCCCACTGCTGTTGTAGGGGTGGAGAAACACCCGCCTCGATGAGCTGGCAATGAGAAACGATTTCAAATCTCTTCCTCCCACCCTCTGCCTCCCTGGTTCCCCGGGCAGGGCTGGTGGCTGTGCCCATCCCCGCAGCCTCGGGGCAGCCTTCTCCAGGATATGACCGGGGGACGTGCCACATCTCCCCAGGGGATGGGGGGTCCCGGCCACCTCTGCCGTGCCCCCGCTGGTGGAGCAGGACCCGTGGGCGTGGGGAGCCCGGCAGCCCGGGCTGCGAGCAGATCAACTCCCCACTTCCTCGGCCGAGCGCTCAGCTCAGCCTCCCCGCGGCTCCCAGCTGCCACCTGCAAGCACTGGCCGCAAAACCTTTGCTGGAGGAGTATTTATAACCCCCGCAGAG
>NW_009951959.1:135946-137068 GCF_000747805.2 Chaetura pelagica | reverse complement strand
CCTCCTGCCAGGGTGTCCCTGCAGCCAGACGGGGCAAAGGGGCTGTGCAAGGGGCTGCAGCAGCCCTAAAGCCCTCCTGAGTGGCTGAAACCTCACAGGCTGGATGTAGATAAAGGCAAAACTTCTTTGGGTTTAAACATCTCCCTGGGGTCTGAGCATCCCCTGCTGCTGGGCAACCTCGGGGCTGCTGCGGGGTGGGAAAGGCAGTGGGATTTTCCCCATCTCCCCACTTTCCACCACAAAGGAAAAATCCCATCTGGGATGAGGCCCGTGGGTTTGGCCAGTAGATGGGTCCCAGAGGAGCAGAGGGACTGGCCCCCCTCTGGCGCCGGCATCGCGGCAGGAATGCAGGGAGCAGCGGCTCAGGCAGCCCAGCGCTGGGAAGCGGGGTGAAGGCCACTGCAGCCACCCCCCCGGGGCTCTGGGGGAAACCCGAGGTCTGTGAGAAAGAGCAGAGCTCACTCCCACCAGGCACTGAGCGCTTCCTCCCAGAGCAGCCGATGGGAATCTGCTCCCAGGCCCCCTCCCTGTCTCCTCCGTGTTCCCCCCATCCCTGTGCTGTGGGAGCACCCTTGTGTGGGGGTCCTGGCCACCCCTGGCACCAGCTTGTGCCCCCAGCT
This sequence comes from Chaetura pelagica, assembly GCF_000747805.2. Taxonomy (NCBI): domain Eukaryota; kingdom Metazoa; phylum Chordata; class Aves; order Apodiformes; family Apodidae; genus Chaetura; species Chaetura pelagica. Next base: position 136,448 of record NW_009951959.1, on the reverse strand, counting down.
GTGCACTCTGAGAGATGTGATTTGTGCAGTGAGGACCCCCCAAACGGCCTTGTGCATCCCCTCTGGGTGCATCCCAGCACCCAGTGCAGGGCTGGGCGGGGGCAGACTGGTCCCAGTCCCAGCACCCAGCTCGTGAGCCAACAGCACCCAGGCTCTTCCCCAGCTGTGGGGATGAAAACCCCCAAAGCCTCTCGCTTCCTAACGAGCCCAGAGCCCATCTCACCTCCAGAGGTCCCCGGGTGCTGGTGACCCAGGAGCTGTGTGAGCTCACACTCACTCTCACGCATCCTGGCTCTCTGCCGGGCTGCCCAGGTGAGCAGCCCCATCACCCACCCGTCCCGGGCCGCGCACACTTACTGAACTTCTTGAAGCCCCCTCGTTTCTGGCCCTCGGCCATGGCTGCGCTGCTGGGTGGGAGGCTGGAGAACCGAGAGGGAACAAGTTTGAAACCCTGAAGCCGTTCCCTGCCCGCTCCTCCCTTCCTGCCCTCCCCCTCGCAGCC
>NW_009951959.1:127475-133990 GCF_000747805.2 Chaetura pelagica | reverse complement strand
GGCTCAGCCGGTACCGAGGCCCTTTGTCCCGTGGCTGGGCCGGTTCGGGGTCTGTACGGGGCTCTGGTGCCTCCGGTCCCCGGTGAGGAGCATCGGGCTCCTTCCCTTCCTCTTCGCGCTTCTCACGGGTTTCTCTCTCGTTTTGTTTCTTTCTTTTACAGGGAAGTTTTTAAAGCCAAACATCGTCAGACGGGCAAGAAGGTCGCGCTGAAGAAAGTGTTGATGGAAAACGAGAAGGAGGGGGTGAGTGTGGGAGCGTGGCTGGGGAGCACCTGGGCTGGGGGGGTTGGTGGGTGAAAGCTTAACCCTTGCGGCAGTGGAGATGCTTTTTCACGCTGTTCTTTAACAATGTTGCTGCTATAACGAGGCAGAGCTTGAGCCTGTAAGGGTGTGGACAGGATCCCACCCTGTGGCCATTTTCCTCTCCAGCCGGTGCTGCGATAAGGTTGGGTCTTGTGGCTGCCACGCCCAAGTGGGCTGTTATCACCTTTTCAGCTTCGAGGGTCGTTCTTGGCTGTTGCCTGGGGACAAACTGAGCAGAGAGCAGCAGGGTGAGCAGTGCAGGCAGCAAGGGGGCTGTTCTGCAGCTGGTGTCCGTGTTACAAACATGCAAGGTGAGAAGAGGAGGGAGGTGCCTGAGTGCCAATCTCGGCCCCTCCCAGACGCCTCTATCTTGGGGCAGAATCTCTCACCAGCAGTGAGCAAACCTGGGCAATCCCAGTGCTGGTGTTCTGTTTGGAAGCTCTGATTGCCCTCCCGTGATGGCTTGTCACTGTGCTGCTGGAGGATGTCCCCTGCCAAGCTGCTGTGGTCATGTCTTGCCTGGTCTGCAGCTCCTAATCCCTGTCCTCTCTTTCCTTCTTTCCAGTTCCCCATCACAGCCTTGCGAGAGATTAAAATCCTCCAGCTGCTCAAACATGAGAATGTGGTGAACCTGATTGAAATCTGCAGGACCAAAGGTAGCTTTGCAGGGATCTCTCACACTGGGTTTGTTTTCTGTCTGCCTTCCTTGGCCTCTGAGCAGGCTGGTCTTTTCTGCTGGGAGTGGGGCCCCAGGGCTGAGCAGAGGCCTCAGTTCCTGCCTGGGACATGGGGCTGACATAACTCATCTTGGAAATCTGTTTTTAAATGGGTTAGGATGTTGCTGCAGCCTGGCTGGAAAAACTGCTGGGGTGTGGCTGCATTATGACAGTGAATCCTGCCTGTGTTGGAAAAGTGCCTGAGAGGCTGTAAATAAAGCAGTGCTGGAGTGACTGAAGCAGAGGGAGCTGATCTCAAGGCTGTGCATGGTGTGTCAGGAGCTGGAGCCACTCCTCTCCACTGGGGCTTGATTTTTTGTGGCAGCTCCAAGCTGAGGACACAGCTGGAGACTTGCTCAGTGTCCCTTTCTGTGGGCAGTGGTGACCACTTGTCCTGCAGGGGCCCCACGTGGGGGGGTTCTGAGTCCTGCTTCCTCCTCACTCAGTGGGACTGGTGTGCTCAGTGTACCTGGGCAGGCTCTGGTGCCAGTGAAATTTCTTTATACCACTTGCTAGTTTTTATACATTGTTCTCTTCTCTGGGTTTGTACTGGAAAAAGGGGTCTGAAAATGATCACTGACATTAGAGGCTGCCACCCCCCAGGCAGCCATCTCGGTTAAATAAAAATGAAAGTGATGATGCTTTTAAAATATTCCAGTCACTGAACTGGTAGAAATCCCTGGCCTAGGACTGGGAACTTGAAGTTACTCATGTATATCACTGCTTGAACAGATACAAGTAGGAATACTGACAAAAAGTTAAATTTTAATCTATTTCCTGCCTAAATGAGTTGTGATGATTGCAGGTCTGGCCTGCCTAGGGTAAATATTTTTGTAGACATGTCAATTGTTTGGGTTTTGTTTGCCTTCCAGTTTTTTCATCCCAATCCACCTTGACCTCATTTCCAGTCAAGTAGAAATGTTGCATTTACTGCTCTTAAACTTGCAGCTTTTCTCTTTTTACTTTGGAAAGGTGTGATAAGGGCTGTAAGGAGCTGCAAAGCCAGCCTGGCTGGCAGAGGGCAGTGGTGTGGGTCCATAGGTGCTGTCATGTTCTGGTTGGGACTTGTTGTTCAGCAGCTTTTGCTGATCACAGCTGATAAAAAACCAGCCTTTCTTTTTAATCATGTTTTCCACGTGTGTTCTAGGAACAAGATTGAAATCAATTGCTTCCTTTGGGGTTTTCTTGCCTTCAGTAGGAGTGAGTTTTAGATCGTTTAGATAATTTTGATCCAGATCACTCTGTTTTTACAGATAGTGTTTGAGATTGCAGAAAACCTTGTTGTTGTGTTAGACAGATTTTCTCTGTTTCTGCTGGGTTGGCACCTGGTGGTACCCTCACCTTCCAGCCACAGCTGGCAGGAGGGAAACCCCACAGCTCTGAGGTGCCCAGAACAACACAAAACGAAGCTTCAAAGGTTTTCCTGCCCTTTCCTTCCATCTCTGGTGGAAATTCACTACTCTGCTCCTCGTCCCCTGTTCTTCCACTGCTGGTTGGGCTGTCCTGGTGCCTCTTTGCAATGGATCTGGAGATCTGCAGTGTTCTCCGTGTTCCTGTGCCCTGGGGGTTTTGTCTAGTGAGTGTTGGCAGGAGCAGCAGGCTCAGAAGGAGCTGTGATGGGGCTGAAGGTCCCACACTGACAGTCCCTCCTTGCCTCTCCCATAGCCTCCCCGTACAACCGCTGCAAGGGCAGCATCTACCTGGTGTTTGACTTCTGTGAGCACGACCTGGCTGGTCTCCTCAGCAACGCCCACGTCAAGTTCACGCTCTCAGAGATCAAGAAAGTTATGCAGATGCTGTTGAATGGACTTTACTACATCCACAGGAACAAGGTAACAGGCCAGATCTGTGCTGTGCTCGGAGGTCACTCTGCTCTCTGTGGCCTTGCAAGGAGGGAGCATCTTCCCACGGGCTGGAGGGAAATCCTTCCTTGTCCTCCACCTCTGGAGCCTGAGCCCCCTGCTGGCACCAGACTCCCAAGGAGGGCACCTTAGCAGCTTAACTTCTCCATCTCTGTCCTCACGCAGATCTTGCATCGGGACATGAAAGCTGCCAATGTCCTGATCACACGGGATGGGGTCCTGAAGCTGGCAGACTTTGGGCTGGCTCGAGCCTTCAGCCTGGCCAAGAACAGCCAGCCCAACCGCTACACCAACCGCGTGGTGACTCTGTGGTACCGGCCCCCAGAGCTGCTCCTAGGTAGGAGGTGATGGGCTCTGCTGGCTCCTCTGCCCTTCCCGTGCCCACGGGTGACTTAACGCGGCCTCTCTGTTTAGGGGAGCGGGACTATGGTCCCCCCATTGACCTCTGGGGTGGAGGCTGCATCATGGCAGAGATGTGGACCCGCAGCCCCATCATGCAGGGGAACACGGAGCAGCACCAGCTCACCCTCATCAGCCAGCTCTGTGGATCCATCACACCAGAGGTGAGGGAGAGTGTGGGAGGAGGGAGCTGTGAGGCCGTGATGCGGGTAGGGACCAGGCACTCCTGGGCCTGCCCTGTGCACTGGCTGCTGTACATTCCTGGCACTGGAAGTGCTCACTGCTGGCAGGGAGGCTGGGGAAGCTCCTGCAAATGCTCTTTGTCCCCTGGGAGCTGAGTGCACAGTGGGGTACTGCACTTTTCTTGCTGCTCTGTGTAAACTACAGCTGTGTTGTTACTTCCTGCAACCTCCTAAGGAGAAGAGGGTGAACTTGGCCTCCCAGACCTCCTTCAGGAGGGATGAGTTGTGTCCTTATTTTGAGCACAGAGAGGATGCTGGTTGACGTGTAAGAATCTGTTCTAGCCTGTGTTTAAGGGTTGTCTCCCAGGTAAACACCCTCTGAATTTCTGCTTAAGGATGAGTTTTTTTGTTTGTGTTGAGGGGTATGTCTCAGCTGCTTTGCTTTTCACCTTGAAAAGCCTTTTTAATTCTGGCTTGTGGTTTGTGGTGTTGGCTGGGCCCTGGTGTGAACACTCAGCCCTTTTTCAGCTCCTTATTTAAGGGCAGCTTCTTGTACCTTCTCATGGGGGATGGAACTGAGGGATCTCTTGGTCTAGGGGCTGCATTAGGCAGGTGGTTGTGCAGGCAGCTGCAGAGGCCTAGAGCCCGTGTACATTATGTACGTACATTGAAGGTGCTTTCTAAATATCTAAATATCTAGGTTGTATCTAACCTGCAACGGCCACTCCCAGGTCAAGGGTGAGGTAAGCGCTCGTGATTGCAGCACGCTTTGCTTTCTGAGATTAAAGATACATCCACTTGGTACTTAGCAGTAAGCTCTGTCACTTTACCTTTCTGGATGTTGTTGCTGGCCTTAGCTGTGCTCTTTGCTAGCTTTTTTGTGGGAGAAGCAGAAATCCTGGGGCATGCTGCATGCTGTTCCAGCACTAGGAGGACTCTGTCCTGGCTTGTCCATATGTCTCCAAGCTTTAGTGCAGTCTTCAGTGCCTCCTTCATGCTGAGGGAACACGGTCTGCTGGATTGGAGGTTATAAAATAGTATTACTCTCTCCGAAGACCTCGCCCTGCTTTTGCCTGAGGGTGTTAGCATCCAAAAAAAAAAAAAATGGCTTGTCCTCTGCTTAACTCTTTCTTCCCAACCCTCCCTCCTTCCCTGCCAGGTTTGGCCAAACGTGGATAAGTACGAGCTGTACCAGAAGCTGGATCTCCCCAAGGGCCAGAAGCGGAAGGTGAAGGACCGCCTGAAGGCCTACGTCAAGGACCCCTACGCGCTGGACCTCATCGACAAGCTGCTGGTGCTGGACCCTGCCCAGCGCATCGACAGCGACGACGCCCTCAACCACGACTTCTTCTGGTCAGACCCCATGCCCTCGGACCTCAAAAACATGCTGTCCACCCACAACCAGTCCATGTTTGAGTACCTGGCCCCCCCGCGCAGGAGGGGCGGCCACATGCCCCAGCAGCCGGCCAACCAAGGCAGGAACCCGGCAGCCACCAACCAGACGGAGTTTGACAGGGTGTTTTGAGGAGGGGCTTCCCCAGCAGGGTCCCAGCTGGGCTAATGCTCTGTAAGTTGCCTTGCAGGGATGTCCTGGTGGGGTCTTTCTGTCTGGAAAGGACTTTGTTCTAGTTGAGGAACTGCTGGCTTTAACCTAGCTCTGCCACCTCCTCCCCTTGTGCAGCAGCTTGGCCACCGCGGAGCTGTGTGACAGGAGGTGACACCTGCCAGCCCGGCCTTGTTTCCCTGCAGCTTTGGCACAGCTCCTGTGTCCCCCCTGCAGCTGTCTGTATTGGTTACCTTAATCTTCTGGATTGATTGTTACATGGACCTGGTGATGGAAAAAAGTGGCTCTGTCAGTGCTGGGGCTCTCAGCAGGACTGGGAGAAGCCACCCTGGACCAAACTGGGCCCTGCTGGGAGGTGTCTCAGCTCTCTGGGTTGGTCGCAGCTTCTGCACGATGCAGCCTTTGAACATTGAGGTGTTGATGTAGGATGAGGCAGGTGCTTCTGAGCCATGTGGAGGTGTCCTGGAGAAGGCAGAGTCACTCTCAGACAGCATGACTGGCTGACTGGAGTTTGGGCTCTAGCTTAGGAAGGAGCTTCCTGGGCAAAACGGAGGGGTGGCTGGCAGAGCTGGTTGCTCCAGGATTTAGAGTGGGAATTGTCAGTCTCTGGAACACTACGTGGCGTCCACGCTTTCTTCATTGCAAACTGCAATCAGGAACCTGGCTTGGACACCCCCAGCTGCTGCCTGCCTGGGGCACTGGCTGGGGCAGGAGCTGGGGTGGGACTGGAGCTGTGAGTGCAGCCTTCAGGGATGTCGGGATGGTGTGGCAGTGCTGGGAATGCTGTGCTGGGAGAAGAAGGGGTGACTCTAAGCACTGGCACATCCACTCCTGTGGCCTGGAGCTCTTTGCACGAGCAAGACAGCTGCTGCCTTCCCCTGCTGGGCTTCCCAGCCCACCCTGGCAGAGCCACCCATGGACATTTGTCTTCCACGACTGCCAGCTGCAGCTGGCCCGTCTGCTCCGTGAGCCCCACGGATCCCGAGACTTCCCAATCAGGAATGTGTGCAGCATCCAGCGGGTGATAACCTTTGGCCCTGGCTGGGTTGTCCCTTAACCAGGCTGATGGCAGGAGCCACGTGGGGAGCCTCAGGTCTCGGGGAGGCGGCGGCCGCCAGCGGGGCCGTTCCCGGGACACGGTGAGGATGATAAAGGACACGTACCAGGTAAACCCCCCTCGGTGTGGGGCTCTGAGACAGTGTCTGGTCGGGGGGGAGGGAGTGGGGAAACGTGATTCCTTTAGGGAAAAAAATGAAAGTTGCAAGTGCTTCTGCTGATTGTGAATAAACGACCGTCCCGTCCCCAGGTGGCTGGTTCTGACTTTGTGTTCATCTTCTGCCGCAGCGGAACACGCAGCTTTGGGGTGTAAAACACCGGTTTGGTGACGGGTCGGTGGGGGCGTGGGCGGCCGGACCTCCCCTCCCGGGGGTCCCCGGGCTCTCTCTGCCCCATAACGGGAGCTGCTGCGGGTGCGGGTGGTTGATGGGGG
>NW_009951959.1:124722-125613 GCF_000747805.2 Chaetura pelagica | reverse complement strand
CCTGGAGGAGACCAAGGTGGGGGTGGTGGGGAATTGTGGGGTGTCTCCCTCCCTCGGGGACCCCCCCTTCCCCAGGACCACGTGCCCCAGCCCCCCTGCTGGGGACACCCTATGCTGTCCCCTCACACCCGCTCTGCTGGCAGGACCTGGCACGTGCCAGCATGCCCGCCTACTTCCGCTTCCTCACCATCATGGCCTTCCACGTCTTCCTGCAGGAGAAGGTAGGTGGTGGTCTTCTCCAGTCAGGTTGGTGACAGCCTCAGGGCTGGAGGGGCACACGGGGTCCAGCCCTGGGACAAAGCAGGCTTCAGCTGGGCTTCATGGCCATCATGCCTGGGGGACGCTGTGCTGGATGGATGGTCCCCCCATGAGCAGGGTGTGTGTTCAGGGTTGGTAGCAGGGACCTGGCCCCACCCCTGTCCCTGAATCCACGTGCTGCTCCCAAACACGTGCTGCTGGTGGCACTGTGACAGCTTCAGTGTTCCCTTGTCCCCAGGTGGACCTGGCGGTGGTGGAGGTTGGCATTGGCGGTGCCTACGACTGCACCAACATCATCAGGTAGGAGCCAGGGAGAGAAATCCCGTCTCCAAGGGCTGCTGGGACCTGGTGTCCCTGTGTAAGGGAACAGCAGGAGCACTGTCACACTGCATCCCCAGGGCACCGGTGGTGTGTGGGATCTCCGCCCTGGGCATCGACCACACCAGTATCCTGGGGGACACCATGGAGAAGATCGCCTGGCAGAAGGGGGGCATTTTTAAGGTAGGCAGAGCCTGTCCTCCCCTGGCTCATGGTTTCGGGGCGAGCACCCCCGTGGCCCTGAGCACCCGTGCCCCGTTGCAGCGCGGCGTGCCGGCCTTCACCGTGGCGCAGCCGGAGCGGCCGCTGGGGGGG
>NW_009951959.1:123192-124035 GCF_000747805.2 Chaetura pelagica | reverse complement strand
CCCAGCCATGTTCTCTGCTCCCCCCTCCAGGCTTGCGGGACACGGAGTGGCTTGGCCGGACCCAGGTGCTGCCCCGGGGTCCTGTGACCTGGTACCTGGATGGTGCCCACACCACCAGCAGCATCCAGGCTTGTGTCCGCTGGTTCCGCCAGGCTGCCCTCAACCAGGACAAACCCTACGAGTAAAGGGGGACACGGGGGACACACACACACGCAGAGGGAGAGGTGCGGGGGGTCACCATGGGGCACAAGCCACCCACCCTTTCTCCCTGCAGTGGTTCCGAGGTGCGTGTGCTGCTCTTCAATGCCACAGGGGACCGGGACACGGCGGCACTGCTCAAGCTGCTGGTGGTGAGGTTTTGGGGAGGGGGGGCGTGGTGGGGGGGCGTTGTCCCTGCTCCTGAACGCCTGGGTTCTCCGCCTGTGCTTTGCTGTGGGTGCGGGAGCCACGAGGTGGAGCTGATGCCCTGTGCTGTCTGTCTGTCCACCCTGCTGTTCCTGGTTGTGCCCCATGCGTGGGTCTCACAGCCCTGGGTGCAGGGGGTGCTTGGATCGCCCCCTCTCTGGACCAAAACCCTCGGAATCCCACCGATGTGGGACAGGTCCCAGTGGAAATCCCACAGGAGGGTCGGGAGGGTCCCCGTGGCACTGACCCCCCTCTCTCCCCACAGCCCTGCCACTTCGACTATGCCATTTTCTGCCCCAACTTCACAGAGGTGTCGGTGCCCAGCAACGTGGGTGAGTTCCAGGGAGCTGGGGTGTCCCCCTGAGACCCTCCATCCCTAACCCCTCCCCACCCCCCCTTAATTCCTCCCCATCACTCCCAGACCAGCAAAACTTCAAC
>NW_009951959.1:121000-122151 GCF_000747805.2 Chaetura pelagica | reverse complement strand
GGTTGCAGGGTTCCCCCCCCTTGCAATGGGCTGCCCTTGGGGGGCCAAAGCATTCACTGAATGAGTAACGGAGGCCCCCTCTGGGCTCGGCCTGAGATTTGGGGCAAAAAACTAGCTTAATGGGGCCAGGATAGGTCCCCAAGTCCGGCAGCCAGGAGCTGGGTGGGCTCGGGGGGGGACCCCGGGGGGGGTCAGGCCATGCTGCTGGTGGAGCAGGGGGTGCTCTGGGTGCTGCTGCCGATGCTGTGGTGGGTGCTGCTGCTCTCGGAGGCCGGCGCCGTGCTGGAAACCGGCTGCAGTTTGGACATGGGACCTGGTTCACACCGCAGGGCCCGGGGGGAGACACGTCGGGGGGGAAACCAGATTTAGGGTGGGCCCTGGTGGCCATGGCTTGTCCCCACGGGACCCCCCAGCCCCCACGTGTGACCCCTCCCGGATTGGTCCCTGAGCCCCAAGGGTGGAGATGGGCATAGGGGATCTTGATGGCACTGGGGGCAGGGAGGACCCTGGGGAGCAGGGACATTGCCCCGTGGCACTGCCAGGGGGGCTTTATGGATGATGCAGCCCGGTCCCTTGCTCACCCACGGACCTCGGCCAGGTGGCTCTGGGGCAAGGGGGATGTGGGCAACTCGGGGATATGCAGTTGCCCCCACTCCCCATCCCACTGTAGGGGTCCTGGGGGCGGTGGGATACTCACGGGTGTGGGAGTAGATGTACCAGAGCCCGGCAGTGAGCAGCGCCCGGCGGAAGGTGTTCCCCGGACCACCAGCCAGACCCAGCCCCCGGCCTGCGGGGGGACAGGCTGTCAGCACCCCGGGGACACGGTGTTCCCACTGCCACCCCCACCCCAGCCCCACACTCACCGTTAGGTGGCCGCCAGCCGTCCTTCACTGTCACCTCCAGGACCTTCTCAAAGATGGTGTTGTTCTGCAGAGGGGAAGGTTGGGGTGAGAGCAGGGAGCCCCGTCCCACCCCGTCCCCTCCTGCACCCGTGGCAGGGGACAGGGCTGGGATCCCCCGGGTTCTTTGGGGACCAGGGATGATAGAGCCCAGTTGGGGGACAAACTCGCCAGGCTGCCACCAGCGAGGAGGTGGGGGCATCGTGGGGTGGGTAGGGGGGTTACTAAACTGACCTGCAAGCCAGTCCTGCA
>NW_009951959.1:99995-101725 GCF_000747805.2 Chaetura pelagica | reverse complement strand
GGCCACCAGCGAGGAGGTGGGGGCATCGTGGGGTGGGTAGGGGGGTTACTAAACTGACCTGCAAGCCAGCCCTGCACTTGAGGGTGGCGGAGAAGGGGACGCGTCCGCCCTCGGGGACAGTGTAGGTGAAGCGGAAGCGCCAGACCTTCCTGCCGCGGGTGCCAGGGGGACCCTCCATGACAGCCACCCCTGCCCCCTGTGCCTCCCCACCCTGCACCAGCAGCTCTGGCTCCCTGCCCGGCACCGCCAGCCAGCACTCCTTCAGCTGCAGGTCGGCTGGATGGTCCTCCCAGCGCATGGACGCCTGCCATGGGGACAGTGGGGACGTGTCATCAGGGACACCGGCCCAGGGACCCCCCCATCCCCAGCGCTGAGCTCTGCTGGTACCTGGACAAAGGCCTCCTTGTTGACCTCCAGCTCCGTCTGTGGCACCTCAAAGGCAGCGGAGGGGAAGAGGCGCAGGAAGAGCTCCCGTGGGATCTTGCACTGGAAGGCCACCTGGGAGCAAGGACATTACTGGGAGCACCCCTGGCACCCGGTGGTGGCACCAGCACCCTCCTCCTCCCAGGGTCCCACCCCAGACCTGCCAGGAAGACTTGGTCTTACCCGCACGCTGCGGAGCACTGTGCCGTTGGCCAGGTTGAGGATGAGCTGCAAGAAGGTGGGGAAGGGTGTGTCAGACACCTGGACCCCACTGCTGGGGTCTGGGGTGGGATGGAGGGGGTCCCATCGTGGGATAGGATGGGCCAGAGGCCAATGTCCCACCTGGGGGTCCTCACCCCCATCTCTGCCAGCATCCAGGCACAGCTCAGCCCTGGGCTGCAGTGGGATGTCTCCAGGTGTGCAAAAGCAAGGAGGTCCCAGTGGAGAAGCCTCCACTGGGCACCAGTGGGGCTGGGCCCCCCTCACCTCATTGTTGGCGTGGCCCCTGCCCTCCAGCGAGGTGCCGCAGTGGCTGAGGGGGGTTTTCAGCATGAAGTGAGTGGCATTTTTCTCTGCCTGGCAGCTGATGTCCCTCAGGGTCATGTTCACCACATCCTTGATGGGCTGGAAGAAAAGAACCTGGTGGTCAGCCACTGCCTGGGGATCCCATCCCCGCCCCCCAAGCACCTGGAGCAAGGTGTGATCCCCCTCCCTGGGCGATGCCACTGGATGACAGGGACAATCACACCCCCTCTGCCTTACCTCCAGGTGGGACCTGGCAATGACAATCTCCATGGTTTCATCCGTGCACTTCCAGGGCTGGAGCATGAGCAGCAGCACATTGGGCAGAGAGTCAGTGCTGGGGGCTGGGAGAGTCGACGTCGTGGGCGCCTTCCTGACCACCTCTGGGGTGGGGAGATGGGGGGAGAAAAGCTGAGCAAAAGCCATGGGACCCCCCAATCCCACCCAACCCAGAGGTGCCGGGGGCTTTACCATGCTCCTGGATCTCCAGGCTGCACTGGTGGGTGGTGGGGATGGTGGAGTAGGAGGCAATGACACTGTAGTTCTTCTCGAAGGCTTTGGCCACCAGGCCCTGCTCCGTGTCGGGCAGGAGCTCCCCAGGGAGCAGCCGAGAGGAGATGGGAGTGATCTTGTAGTTCCCAGAGACCTACGGGGAGTGAGGCTGAGTGGGGATGGGGACAGCTGGGGATGGTCAAGGGAGGGACAGCCTCTGGGTTTGTCCCTGTTAGGTGGGCTCACAGCAAGGGGGCTGCCACCTCCCCAGTGTCCCCAGCTGTCCTCCCCCC
>NW_009951959.1:96578-98391 GCF_000747805.2 Chaetura pelagica | reverse complement strand
CTGGGCTGCAGTGGGATGTCTCCAGGTGTGCAAAAGCAAGGAGGTCCCAGTGGAGAAGCCTCCACTGGGCACCAGTGGGGCTGGGCCCCCCTCACCTCATTGTTGGCGTGGCCCCTGCCCTCCAGCGAGGTGCCGCAGTGGCTGAGGGGGGTTTTCAGCATGAAGTGAGTGGCATTTTTCTCTGCCTGGCAGCTGATGTCCCTCAGGGTCATGTTCACCACATCCTTGATGGGCTGGAAGAAAAGAACCTGGTGGTCAGCCACTGCCTGGGGATCCCATCCCCGCCCCCCAAGCACCTGGAGCAAGGTGTGATCCCCCTCCCTGGGCAATGCCACTGGATGACAGGGACAATCACACCCCCTCTGCCTTACCTCCAGGTGGGACCTGGCAATGACAATCTCCATGGTTTCATCCGTGCACTTCCAGGGCTGGAGCATGAGCCGCAGCACATTGCTGGGAGAGTCGACGTCGTGGGCGCCTTCCTGACCACCTCTGGGGTGGGGAGATGGGGGGAGAAAAGCTGAGCAAGAGCCATGGGACCCCCCAATCCCACCCAACCCAGAGGTGCCGGGGGCTTTACCATGCTCCTGGATCTCCAGGCTGATGTGGGCACTGGTGGGGATGGTGGAGTAGGAGGCAATGACACTGTAGTTCTTCTCGAAGGCTTTGGCCACCAGGCCCTGCTCCGTGTCGGGCAGGAGCTCCCCAGGGAGCAGCCGAGAGGAGATGGGAGTGATCTTGTAGTTCCCAGAGACCTACGGGGAGTGAGGCTGAGTGGGGATGGGGACAGCTGGGGATGGTCAAGGGAGGGACAGCCTCTGGGTTTGTCCCTGTTAGGTGGGCTCACAGCAAGGGGGCTGCCACCTCCCCAGTGTCCCCAGCTGTCCTCCCGCCACCCTCCAGTGCTACCAGCCCCCTTGGTGGGGCTGTGGGGACAGAGACAGGTCCTGCTCAGCCCTACCAGGAACTGGATGTGGCAGTTGTTGACGGAGAGGGACCAGGTGAGGTTGGTCCGACTCTGCAGGATGAGGATCTGGTTGCTCTCCACTCTCTCAGGACAGCTCAGGGACAGGTTCACCTCTGTGAGAGGGGACCTGCAAAACCACGAGACCCCCCCCCCCCTCAGCATCAGCCTCCTGCACCAGTGGATCCCATTGGATGGGGGGAGGGCTCTGCCTATGGGATATCCCAATCCTTTTCTGGTGATCTCCAGCATGACCTGTGCCACCACCTGTCCCACTGCCTTTCATACCATCACTTGTCCCAGGGCCTGGGCCACCCCTCGGGGATCCCACCACCCACACCACATGGTACCTGGGCTCATGCTGCAGCTGGATGATGTGGGCAGCCCTGGTGCTCTGGGCATCCCCACGTGAGCAGCCCTTCATCCCATGGAAGAAGACCTCGGTCTCGAGGTGCGGGGCAGCATCAAAGTGCTCCTGGGGGACACAGTCTGGGGGGCTGCCAGTGTCTGCAGAGGCAGAGGAAGGGGTCACCAAAACCAAACCTGGCTTGGCGGGTGGGGAGGTGCTTGGGGCCAGCCCTGATGCTCCAAGCCAGGTGGCTTTGGTCCCTGTAGCACCTCCCCCGGGACCGTGCATCACCACGGTGGGTTATCACCCTTCGGAAGCAAGGAGAACATTACTGCCCACCCTGTCCATCCCTCCCACCCCCAGCACCAGCTCCCAGCCCCACACACCTTCTCCCAGGCGCAGCTGCACCCGGCGGGGGTCCCGCAGTTCGCTGTAGGACGTGATGCCCCCGTAGGTGCTCTGGGCCCAGGCCAGCAGCTGCTCCGTGCTGGTGGGCGGCG
>NW_009951959.1:95264-96216 GCF_000747805.2 Chaetura pelagica | reverse complement strand
TCTCGAGCCCTGTGCTTCTGCCCCTCCCCAGCCAGCCCCGTGCTCAGCGCCGCCGGCAGCGGCTGGGGGGGTCCCCTCCTCCCTGGGGCAACACGAGCTTCATCTCCAGGGATGGAGGACCAATCTCCTCCAGGGCCACCCCACGAACACCTCCAGGGATGGTCCCAGCCCTGCTGCCTCCTGGGGTGGTTGTGCTGCAGCACTTACGGTGCGGACCAGCAGGTCTGGGCACGGGGAGGTGATGGTGGCCGAGCAGTGGGCACACAGGAGGACGAGCACTGCTGGCCGGGTGCAGCCAACAGCTTGTGGCACGACCGACACCTTCAGCGGGAGGGCAGGAGCCTGGGGGGAAAGAAGAGAGTGTCACCACCGATGTCACTGAGCCCCAAATACTGTCACCTCCCCGGCTTTCCCCCCAGCCACCCCACCTGTCCCCATAGCTGATGGCAGCGGGTGGAGCCCTCGGGCTGGCTGCCCCATCCCTGGATGTGTTCAATTCCAGGTTGGATGGGGCTTCGAGCAACCTGGTCTACTGGGAGGTGTCCCTGCCCATGGCAGGGGTTGGAACTAGATCAAGGTCCCTTCCAACCCAAACCAGTCTGTGATTTATGATCCCTACACTGGGGTCCGTGGCACCCCCATAGTGGGAACTGGGGTGTCCTGGCATGAGGGACAGGGTAATCCGTGTACTGGGCACCAGGGTGTCACCCCACTGGGGACTGAGCTGTCCCCACACCAAGGGCCGGAGCATCCCCAGCCTGGGGCCATGGCAACCCCACCCCAGGCACTGGGAACACCCCCTTGCAGGTTTTCCCAGCCCCATGCTGGCACGGTGCAGCCTCTCCAGGCTCGGGACCAGGGATGCCAGGGATGCCAGGGGCACAGCGGTGGCAGGGATGCCAGGGCACAGAGATGGCAGGGATGCCCGGGGCACAGAGATGGCAGGGATGCC
>NW_009951959.1:92915-93911 GCF_000747805.2 Chaetura pelagica | reverse complement strand
CAAAATCTGCTGCTGGGTTTGCTGGGCCCCAGCTGTGCCACGCTGCAGGGCTGCTGTGCAAACCCCACTGCTGGTGCCAACACTGGTGCTCCTGCAGATCCATCCACCAGTGCAAACCCACCACCCAGTGCCAAACAGTACCAGTGCCAGTGGGGGCTGCAGCCCCTGCCCTGCTGCTGCTCTGGGCCTGTCCTCACGCAGGGGCTGCCCAGGGCACCCACAGGGCAGTTATCACCCCATGCATCACCATGCAAAGGCTGGCAGCCAGGTTTCCACTTGCTTGGTTGCTGTCAAGTGCTGTGCTTCCTTCCATTCCCCTCTCCATCCCTCCTTCCATCTCTCCATCCTTCCATCTGTCCATCCCTCTTCCATCTCTCCATCCCTTTATCTCTCCATCCCTCCTTCTATCCCTCCATCCCTTTATCTCTCCATCCCTTTATCTCTCCATCCCTTTATCTCTCCATCCCTCCTTCTATCCCTCCATCCCTCTTTCCATCTCTCCATCCCTTTATCTCTCCCTCCATCCCTCCCTGGCACAGTCCCCATGGCCCTCTTCTGCTCCTGAGCCAGGCCCTGGCCACTTCCCTAGGGAAACGGGTTCCTGGGACACCCAGCTCAGGGACAGCCCCGGCAGCAGGGGCTGATAGAGAAGTTGCCTCTAAAGACTTTAAATCCCTGTTGGGGCCAGAGCTGCCCGTGGCTGTGCTGGGAGGGGAAGCTCAGCAGAGGCTCTGTGGAAAAGGTTAATCCGGGTTCTCTTGCTGTGCTTTAGTTACAGGAAACGGTTTCATCAGCCCAGACACCCTGTCCAGCAGGGACAGTGCTGGGGGGACAGTGCTGGGGGGACAGTGCCAGGGTGACAACAGTGCCAGCATGATGACAGTGCCAGGGTGACAGCCGGGACCCCACTTACTCACCTTGGACCACTGAACGCTGAGGACATGGACTTCGTGGCTGGTGCCCAGGGAGCTGCTGCTGACGCAGCCCCGCGGCACC
>NW_009951959.1:92049-92493 GCF_000747805.2 Chaetura pelagica | reverse complement strand
CGCTGCAAGGCCTGACCCTGTAAATCCCCGCTGGCCTCGGTTGTTTTCCCTTCTCTGGGCAGCCCTGCTGTAGCCGGGCCATCCTCGAGGTGGCCCCTGTGCTGGGAGGTGTCCTGGGGACCGGCTTGAGCCCCCAGGCCCTCCCTTGCAGGAAGGTGGGCAGGATGGAGTCCCACGGCCACGGTCAGGGGCTCCCCAGAGGTTCATGGTACTTGGGGTGCGAGGTGACCGCTGAGCTCCATCCCTCCCCAACCTCTTCCATTCCTAGTGGCTCCAGACACCCTGCTGGGAAGTGACAGGACCGCGTGCCAGGGCCACCCGGCCACCCCATGGGGACCAGGGTCAGACAACACGATGCTCCAGGCGTTGAGGCTTCGGAAGGCAGCAAAGGGCCACCCAAGCCACGCGGTGCCCATCACAGCATCCCCGGCCACCATGGTGGCT
>NW_009951959.1:89603-91658 GCF_000747805.2 Chaetura pelagica | reverse complement strand
GGTGCCAGGCGGGCACCGCCAGTCCCTGGGGAAGGCAGCGGGCTCCAGCATTATGTCAGGATCAGATAAGGGGGCTCAGCTGGGCCGCCGGGGCGATCAGATAAGGGCCCTGTTATTTTTCTTCTCCAGGAAAGGGAAAAAAAAATAATAAATTAATAAATTAAAAAGGAAGAAAGACAGAAAATCCACTTTATGTTTTTCCAGCCGCCCTCCCTCTCCCTTGCCGTGGCTCAGCAGGGACTGGGGACGGTCCCACCGCGGCTCCTCAGCAGGTCTGGGCCAATTCCTGGGTTTTGGGAGCAGATCAAAGGCCCCGTGTGAGAGCAACCAGGCTGGGGTGGCTCCAGCAGCGCAGGGAGCCCCGTGGGACGGGCAGCGCCGCTCTGGCATCCCAGCATCCGGCCGTGCCGCCTCGGCCCCCCCCCTTCCTTGTCAGACCATGCCGGGGTGGCATTGGGGCTCAGATAACAGGGTGGATGGGACCAGGCTTGAGGGTTGATGCAGGACATGTTACTGCTGCCTCTCTTAAATCACCTGCGTGCCAAGCAGCCTCTTCCCAGGGATGGGAAGGGATGATGCAGCACTGTGCTTGTCCTGTGAGGAGCAGCGCTGCTCCCTGGTAGAGGGGGCCAGACACCCCTCTGATGTCCATAGACCCCCCCCAGCATTGCACTTGCAATGGGCACCCCAAGACCTGTGGGTCTCTGCAGGGGAGAAGCAGCAGCCAGCCAGAACATGGCATGTGTGGCACAGGTAGGCAGGACAGGGTCTGCATGGCACAGCCAAGCAGCACCATATGGCACAGCTACTCAGGATGGGGACCACATAGCACAGCTATAAAGGACAGGACCATAGGGCACAGTGACATAGGATGGGGACCTTATAGCATCGCTGCACAAGTTTGGGATGGCATGGCACAGATGAATAGGACACGGCCTATAGGGCAGAGTCACACTGGACAGGGATCACACGGGCACAGTCACTTACAACAGGGACTGTACAGCTCAGGACACTGCCCCTATAGCACAGCTCCGTAGGACAGGGACCATATAGCAGTTAGGACAGCTACAGAGGACAGGGACAGTATGCAGTAGCTATACAGGATGGGGACTAGGGACTATATAGCACAGCTACCTAGGACAGGGACCATATGGCACAGCTACACAGGACTCAGCCCACAGAACACAGCCATATAGGATGGAGACTAAACAGGACAAAGGACACAGGCACAGCTACATAGGGCTGAGATGACATTGCACAGCTGTGTAGGATGGGGACCAGATGGTCTATAAATGGACTACACATCACAGACAGGGAGGACAAGGCCTCTACAGCACAATGAGAAGGGATGCAGACCATACGGGACAGCTGTAGGATGGGGACTGACGGGCACAGCTACAGGGGACACGAACTCTCTGGCAGAGCTGTGGGACAGGGACTGTTCTGCACAGCTACACGGGACACAGAACTTACTGCACACGTGTAGGACAGGGACCCTGTGGCACAGCCGTGGGGACACAGCCCTCACAGCACAGCCTCTCCGCACAGGGACCACCCGGCACAGGCAGTGAGCAGAGGGTGACAGCAGACACCGAGCCTGGCCGCGGGGACACCCCGGCAGCACTCACCGAGCCTGGCCCCGTCGGGACGGACCGACCCAGCCAGGACAGGCAGTGCTGCCGGTCCCGGACCCCCTGTGCTGCCGCCACCTTCCCGGTTCCCTCTGCCCCCTTTGCCTCTGCCAGAGGGGTCGCGTCCCACGTCCTCCAGCTCCCTGCTTCCCAGCACGGGTGTCCTCGGGCACGTCCTCCCCCTTGAAATCCTCCCTGTGGCTTTACAGCGAGCTCAGGCAGGGCTTTAGCGCTTCCCTGCCCGCCCGCTCCGCCCGCGGATGAGCCCCCAGCTCTGTCCCCACGGCCCACGCGGGGCTTTGCAGGGTTTCCCCCATTCCTACCCCCTGCACACACCTCGCGGTTCCGGGAGGCCAAGGCAGGCACCCCAGGACCCCCCGGGTGCCAGTGCCTCAGACGGGGCACAGCAAACATGCCCCGGACA
>NW_009951959.1:69569-69908 GCF_000747805.2 Chaetura pelagica | reverse complement strand
TGCCAGTACCCTTGGCCAGCCCACAGCTGGGGGCTGCCTGGACACCCCTGACCCTGGCAGTGGTTTTAGGGCTGGGAGGGTCCCCAAGGAGAGGGTTGCCTGGGTGAGGGGTGCAAAGCACCACTGAGCTGGAGGACACAGGAGGGGCTGAGAGCACCCAGGGAGCCCCTTTTGCACCCCTGCCCTGTTCCTTCCACAGGGACCAGGGGGAGGTGAGACCCCTCAGGTCCGGGGGTGGTCTCCATCCCTAGCCCCGGCCGCGGGCAGGGAGATGGCATGGGGACCTGCCAGGGAAGCCAGCCAGGCCTGTCCCCAGCAGCCAGGATGTACCCAGAGACA
>NW_009951959.1:67499-68345 GCF_000747805.2 Chaetura pelagica | reverse complement strand
GCTCTGCCCAAGACTCCTTCACCCCCCCGGGCAAGGGGCTGACGTCTCAGCCTGGTGGGTTGGGATTTTCTGCCCGAGGATTTTTGTTGTTTTCCCCTGCTCGCTTCCTTCCTCCACTCTGGCCTCAACTGCCCCCGCTACAAGGCCTGGGTGACCCCCTTCCCAAAGCCCCACCAGAGCCCCTCTGCTGTAGCATCGTGCCTGGGCAGCTCTGCAGGTGCAGGGGAGCCCCCAGATCCCCACCCCAGCACCCTCACGTGCCTGCCTGCCTGGGGCCCTGCAACCCACCCCCCATGAGGATCCCCACCCTGACCCGCTCCTAGGAGGACACCCAGCCCCCTGGCCAGGCTCAGCTGCATGTCCTAGTGCATCTCCCCAGCCCCCAGGGCTTTGTGTCACCTCACAACATCACCTTGCAGCCACCACCTACCCCAAAAAACCACAACAGCTAAAATAAACAAGGAAATGCCAAGACATGGAAGTGGCAGAAAACCCCATCCCAGCAAGGTGGGGTCTGAATCCAGCCCCCCTCAGTGCCTGGAATCCTGAAGGAGAGACGTGCAGGACAGGACTCAGGGGACCTCCTCAGGGTACAGCCTCCATGGACACACATCCAGAGCACATGGGATGGGATTGGGGAGAGGGGGATTGGCTGCTGGATTCCACAGGTTCCCGGCAGGCTGTGGATTGGGAAGCTGAGGCGAGTGGCCGGGATGCTCCCTCCCTTCCTTCCAGCCAGTGCAGCATCCCGCTGCCCCGGTGGGATAAACACCCACTTCCTGCCCTTAATCAGCTCCAGAGGGGCTGGGGAAGGGGGGTGGGACATGGAGCCGGGGGGTGGGGGGG
>NW_009951959.1:66435-67403 GCF_000747805.2 Chaetura pelagica | reverse complement strand
GAGAAGGCGGCTTCCGCTGTCTCGGCCGGGGGGGGAGCGGGGCTGGGGTCGGCTAGAGGCTGTCGAGGTGGGAGCAGACCTGCTGGAAAACCTCCTCCACGGAGCCCTCGGCGTTGAGCTGGGTGCAGAGGGGTTAGCGGGGGGGGGGACATCCCAAGGGATGGTGTGACCAGAGCTCTTCCAGGGGGTGGGATTTAGCCACGGGTGTAGAGATCGGAGCCAAGTTAGGGAAAAGGGGTGTGGGGATTTCCTTGGAGATGGGAACTGGAGGGTCCAGCTGGCTCCGAGGGGTTGAGCCCAACCCAAACAAGCTAGGATTAAGTTTTCCCCCTGCTTCCCTCATCATCCCCATCCATCCCTTCCCCTCTCCTGGCAGCACATCTGCCTCCAGCTGCAGGGATGGCCCTGCCCCACGTCCCCTCTTACCTGGCGGACGATTCCTCTGCTCTTGTAGAAGGCAATGACAGGCTCAGTGGCCTTGTAGTAGGTCTCCAGGCGCTTCTTGATGGTCTCCTCGTTGTCGTCCACCCGCCCGCTGGTCTCGCCTCTCTTCAGCAGCCGCTTCACCATCGTCTCCTTCCCGGAGAGCAGCAGCGTCGGGGGGGCGATCTGTGGGGAGGGGGACACACGGCTGTCACCATGCCGAGCCACCCTGGGTCTGGTTTGGGGTGGGGAGGTGGTGGCAGTGGACATGGGGGTCACAGATGTCCCCATGTCATCCTGTGCCTCCCCTTCACGTGGGTCTGGGGGCTATAGGGGCACTGCTGGGTACAGGGACACCATGGTCAAGCCCTGGCTTTGCTATCACCATCACACCAGCACTCTGGTCACCCTCTGTCAGCCTGAGGACACCCTGGAAAGATGTCCCACCCGCTGCACCCTGGGTGTGGGCTGTCCTCGAGGCAGGGGGACCTGCTGGCTGAGACAGTGCCCAGTTTAGATCCTGATGGGACAGGATCTTCAGCAGG
>NW_009951959.1:65068-66418 GCF_000747805.2 Chaetura pelagica | reverse complement strand
CACCTGCCTGGATGGCACAGCACGACACCAGCCTTCTCCTTCTTCTCAAACTCCTCTCCCTGCTTCACCTCACGGGGGTAGCCATCGATGAGGAAGCCCTTGGACACGTCTGCTTTGGCCACCATGGCGTCCCTCAGCATGTCCAGCACCGTGTCCTGGGAAGGAGGGGACAGAGCTGCCAGGCAGGCCAGACATGGGACAAAACGCTCCCCACCCGGCCACCCCAATCCCTGCTGCAACTTCCCCCAGGCCACCTGCTGATCATCACCGTGGTATCTGGTGATGTCCCCTGTGCCACCCCTACCTGCACGCCCCACTGTGCCACACGGGGACTCACCAGGGGCACCAGCTCGCCCTTCTCCATGATGGCCTGCAGCTTCTTGCCCCGCTCCGAGCCCGAGCTGACCTCGGCCCGCAGCAGGTCCCCCGTGGAGAGGTGGGTGTAGCCATATTTCTGCACAATCTTCTCACACTGGGTCCCCTTCCCTGAGCCGGGGCCACCTGCAAGCCACATGAGGGCCCCACGTGCCCCAAACCACAGGTAAGGAGCTGCAGGGGGACCTGGAAGCAACACCACAGACCCACCAGGATCCCCAGGGTCCAGTGCGATGGGAATTACTGCTTCTGGGGTGGGCTGGGGGATGCCAGGTCCTTGGGGGTGGCATGGGCTGCAGGCACTTGGCCAGGACAACAGCACCACCCCATCAGCAGCCAGGACATCACACCCCCTCCAGCGTTTATTGTCACGTCACCCCAGATGCTGCCACCCCATGCCCACCCAGAGGTGCTTTCACAGTCCCAGCACAACTCACCGTAGTCTTGAGAAGCAAGGCTGCAGCCACAGCCACCCCACAGCACCTGGGGTGGGTTGAGGTCCCACAGCCCCCAACCCCAGATCTGCAGCCCTGGGCACTGGCAGCCCCCAACCCTGGAGGTGTGGGGGGACAGGGATGTGCTGTGGCCTTGACCCCACCAGCAGAGGGACCCGGACACCAACTTACCCACCACAAAGATGATTTTGTGCTGTTTGAGTTTTTCTGGGAGACAGAAAGAAAAGAAATAATTAGCTAAAGCTGGGAAGAATGTTAAGGACTGAAGTCTCTCCAGGGGGGGCAAGGGCCAGGGGCAGGTGTCCCCAGGGACGGAGGGGACCCACCCCCAGGGGATAATGGCAAAGCGGGAAGCAGCTACATGTCCCCATCATCTTTGTCACCTGGGCAGGTTGGGTTGGCCGGGCTGGACATGTCTGGGCACAAAGACCCATTGGGGCTGTGGAGATGGAATCCCACTGCCACCTGGTGTCCTGGAGACAGTCATTGTGCACAGTTCCCTCGGCTGTGGGGGCTGCAG
>NW_009951959.1:63411-64511 GCF_000747805.2 Chaetura pelagica | reverse complement strand
CGTGGAGAGGTGGGTGTAGCCATATTTCTGCACAATCTTCTCACACTGGGTCCCCTTCCCTGAGCCGGGGCCACCTGCAAGCCACATGAGGGCCCCACGTGCCCCAAACCACAGGTAAGGAGCTGCAGGGGGACCTGGAAGCAACACCACAGACCCACCAGGATCCCCAGGGTCCAGTGCGATGGGAATTACTGCTTCTGGGGTGGGCTGGGGGATGCCAGGTCCTTGGGGGTGGCATGGGCTGCAGGCACTTGGCCAGGACAACAGCACCACCCCATCAGCAGCCAGGACATCACACCCCCTCCAGCGTTTATTGTCACGTCACCCCAGATGCTGCCACCCCATGCCCACCCAGAGGTGCTTTCACAGTCCCAGCACAACTCACCGTAGTCTTGAAAAGAAAGGCTGCAGCCACAGCCACCCCACAGCACCTGGGGTGGGTTGAGGTCCCACAGCCCCCAACCCCAGATCTGCAGCCCTGGGCACTGGCAGCCCCCAACCCTGGAGGTGTGGGGGGACAGGGATGTGCTGTGGCCTTGACCCCACCAGCAGAGGGACCCGGACACCAACTTACCCACCACAAAGATGATTTTGTGCTGTTTGAGTTTTTCTGGGAGACAGAAAGAAAAGAAATAATTAGCTAAAGCTGGGAAGAATGTTAAGGACTGAAGTCTCTCCAGGGGGGGCAAGGGCCAGGGGCAGGTGTCCCCAGGGACGGAGGGGACCCACCCCCAGGGGATAATGGCAAAGCGGGAAGCAGCTACATGTCCCCATCATCTTTGTCACCTGGGCAGGTTGGGTTGGCCGGGCTGGACATGTCTGGGCACAAAGACCCATTGGGGCTGTGGAGATGGAATCCCACTGCCACCTGGTGTCCTGGAGACAGTCATTGTGCACAGTTCCCTCGGCTGTGGGGGCTGCAGAAGGCACAGCCTGGCACGGCCCCTCGAGCACCTGGTGTGACCCGTCAGTCCCTGAACCCCACAGTGGTCCCTGGCCCTGGTGATCGACCACTGGTGGCACTAACTGCCCTGTGCCCTGCCAAGGGGACTCAGGAGCAGGGTCCCTTGCCCCCTGCAGGATCCAGGCCAGCCATGCCA
>NW_009951959.1:62600-63255 GCF_000747805.2 Chaetura pelagica | reverse complement strand
ACAAGGGGCTGGCAGGGACCGAGGGGACGTGGGGCACGTGGGGCACTGGAGGGATGTGGGGGGACAGACAGAGCTGGGGGAGGTAAGGGGAGGACAAAGGGAAGGGGAGGAAGGGGGATGGATGCAATGGGGATGGAAAGGATGCAAGTATGCAGGACGGGTGCAGGGGGGACAGAGGGGACAGATGCAGGATGGAGGCTGCAGGGGGGACAGATGCAAGGGGGGACAAGAGGATGTAAGGGGGCCCAAGGGGATGGATGCAGGGGAGACAGGAGGACGGATGCAGAAGGGAACCGAGGGGACGGATGCAGAGGGGGACGGAGGGGGGCACAGACACGGGGGGCATGGATGCAAAGGGGACCAAGGGGATGGATGATGCAAGGGAGCTGGAGGGAAGGGATGCAGAGCAGATGGCTGCAGGACGCAGCACTCACCTGTCGACATGCTGCTGCAGTCAAGGCACGGGAGCACTTCAGGCTGTGTGGGAAGAAGAGCAGGACGAAAGACTCAGCCATGCGGGGACACACAGGTCCCCAAGGCCCGAGTCCAGGGAGATGACAGCTCTCCCTGCCCTGCCACGCTGGTGCCCAGCTCCATGGCCAAGCTTGGCCCTAAAATGGGGAGCTCGGGGCCTCTGGTCCCAGGGCCATCACCT
>NW_009951959.1:62202-62544 GCF_000747805.2 Chaetura pelagica | reverse complement strand
GGTGACGTTACCCACCCCCTGCCCTGACCACATCCCCCTGCCCGGGGTGCTGCCCGGCAGCTGGAAACCAGTGTGGCCTGACGGGTGTCACCAGGACACCCAGAGATGGAGGCACCACCCCCCCAGCTCCCCACAGGGTGAGCTGGTTTTGGGGTGGATGAAGGCAGGGGGGAGGTTTGCAGGACCCCACCACCGCACCCCCCTCATCCCGGGGGGGGTGTGTGTGTGGATTCTGGCCACCCCTCCTGCCCACACCCAGCCCTGCAGCAGCGGGGCTGCTCGGTCACCCTGTGTCACCCCAAACCGGCCGGACGGGGCGCGGGGGTGGGGCGGCCTGTGGCC
>NW_009951959.1:59588-61262 GCF_000747805.2 Chaetura pelagica | reverse complement strand
TTCACCCCCGCACGGCCGAGGGGTGCGGATCAACCCCCCCTCCGCCACGCCCCCCTTCTCCCCCCCCCGTGCCTCAGTTTCCCCATGTGTGTGTGGGGGGGTTACCCTGCACCTTGCTGGGTTTTGAGGTGACTGGGATACCCCCTCGTGCATCCAACTTCAGCCGTCACCATCCCCACGTCCCCACCCATCCTGGCATCCTGGTATATAAAGCCCTGGGGGTGCAGTGGCCTTACCTGCCTTCCTCTCTCCTCCTCCTCCTCCTCCCTGGATGCAGAGACCCTGTCCCAACGCCCCACCCCCCCTAGGGCAGGACATGAGTTGGGGAGGTCTCAGCTGCCGCCCACCCCAGGGCAGGCACTGGGGGGGGATGGCTCAGAGCTGGGGTCAGCGGGCTGCCAGGCACAGATGCCTCCTGGACACATTAGTTCCCTTCCCACATCCTGCCAAGCACCCACTGCCAGCACTGCTGGGGTGTCCTGAGGGGCCCCCAACACCCCCTGCCATGGCACCACCAGCCCCAAAAACCCAGCCCAGAGCCAGGGCCCAAGGCAACAAGACTGCAGCAATATTTATTCCTGTACAAACCATTACAAAACACAGGCACCCCACAGCTTCCATCAGCACTGACACCCCCAAAGCCCCAACAACAACAGGGACCAGACAGAGGGAAACTGAGGCACGGAGCCCTGCCAGGGCTCAGCACTCAAACACGCCGTATTTAGCTGTTTTTCCCAACCCCACCTTTCTGCTGCTGATAAATTAGTAACAAAATGTCCCACTCTCCCCAGGTACAGGGCACCAAGGGGCAATGCTGCCCCCCCTCCCCAACGACGTGCCCACTCCTAAATCCTTTATAAAGGCTGCTGCTGGCCCCTTCGTTACCGCTAACGAGCATCTTGCTCCTTCGGCCGGGCACACTTGGAGATAAACTTGAATACAAACCCCGGGACCAGAAGCTGGGAGGGGAAAGAAAATAAGCCCCCCAAAGACCCTCCCTTCCCCCCCAAATCCCATTGCTCAGTTAGAAAAGGTTCTGGCAGTGTGGGTGTGGGATGCAGCAGTGTCAGGAGACGGGTGGTCTTGGACACTGAGGGTGGCAGTGTCACCCCCATGGGGTCTCACTGAAAACTGGGGGGTTTTGCTGAGGGAAGGATGCCCACGGGCTGGGACCAGGGTGCTGGGGATGACAGAGGGGGGTTGAGCCCCAAAGGGTGGGGCACCCACCCAGAGGGTGTGGGGGGAAGAGTCTCCACAGTGGCCTCAAAAGTGATGACCCCAAACTGAGCCGAGGGGACCCGGCACCCCCTGTGCACTCACAGGGGCTGCAACCCCTGGACCAGGACGGGGCAGGATCACACCCCCACACTTCACACCCATGCAGGGGGAACCCCAAACATGGCCCTCACTCCCTGCCCCCCAAAAAAACCCAACACATCCTGGGTGTGAGGAGCCACCACGCATAACGCTGGTGGTCCCATGGGAGGCACCCACTGCTCCCCCCTTCCTGGAGGGATGCAGGGGACCTCCATTCATCCCAGCTCTGGGGGGGGCGGGGGGCCTGCCCAACTCGGGGGGAACAGCCCCTAAGGCCAGGTGGGGTGGGAGAAGGTGATGTTGTAGAGGCCTGCCCAGCTGGCAAAGACCCGCTTCTCGGTGATGAAGCGATGGTGG
>NW_009951959.1:57554-59284 GCF_000747805.2 Chaetura pelagica | reverse complement strand
CACTCCCCAGGGACCCCCCCCCCCATCCTGATGCCACAGCCATGGAGCAGCCCCAAGAGTCAGCTCTGAGCCGGGGACCTGGAAAAGGGTCAGAATGGGGGTCCAAGGTACCTGTCCTTCCCTGTCTCCCCACGAAACAGGTCATCAAACTGCTTCATGCGGCCAGGGGAGACCACGTAGGCCGTCATGTTGGGGAAGGAGGCACTGACACGTTGGATGATCTTCAGGAGGCTCTTCTGCATCTTGGCAGGCGGCCCCCAGAAGATGAAGATGGTCTCTGGGGTCTTGTTGACGAACTCCTGGGGCCGCTTGAGGACGCGGTAGAGGCTGGAGTGGGCGACCACGCGGAAGCTGGTCTTGTTGCCCACGTCAGCCTCGTAGCCCGTGGTGGGAGCGTCGTTCATGCGGATGGTGCACTCGGCCCCATCGATGGCCGTGCCCAGGCGAGTGCCCAGGAGGTGGCTGGAGCTGGTAACAACGACACACTGGTGGCAGCGGGCAGTCAGGGTCTGGTGATGACAAACACCGTGAGGGGGTGACCTCTGCTGTCACCACAACCCAGCAGAGATGGACGGATGCAGGTGGGACAAGGCACTGCTATCCCTTTGCCATCCCTCCTACTGCCTCCCTGTCCCACCCGAGGGGACAATTTGTCTGGATGTCAGCAGAGAGACCAGATCCTCTCCCCACTGCCCAAGCCGGACCCCACCACCCAGCTCGTACCTTGTTGCCGCAGACGGGCAGGTACCCGCTTTTCACCCCCCACTTCTTGAGGTCGGGGGGCCGGCGGGCACTGCCCCGCAGGGGGCTGTAGGGGAAGACCTCGCTCCTGCTGCCGGAGCTGTAGATGATCAGCAACGTGATCAGGGCAAAGAGGACCCCCAGGGCGGCGGCGCGCTGGCTCTGCGGGCAGGGTGGGGAGAGCGTCAGCATCCGGCCCCGCTCCCGGCAGCAGCTCCAGCAGGATGTCCCCAGGGAGATGCCCCCTGTCCCCGGGGTGATGCCCCAGCACCCACCGTGCTGCCACTCATGTCTCCGCGCCGGGCTCAGCGATCGCCGGCGTCCTGTGAGCACCTGCAAGGCAGGAGGTCACCCCCAGCGCCAATCCCTGCCCCCCACGCTCGGGAAGAGGGTCCCCAGGTGCTGGCAGGGACATGGGGTGACCCACTGGGCAGCCCAGCTCAGTTGTGCCCATCTGGACCCACGGGTCCCCTTTCCAAAGGCAGGACAAACCCCCCCAGCACCGGTGCAGGGAAGGGAAAGGCCGTGGGCAGAGGCTGGGTGAGCTCTGTGATGCTGAGGAGCCAAACCTGACCCTGGCACATGCCGGGGAGATCCCCAGGGTGGGCTGAGATCCCAGGAGGGATTATCCCCTGCCAGAGGGGCTGAAACTGCTCAAACTCGCGGGGTCAGGGAGGATAAACCTGCCATTCACGCGGTGAAATCCCATTAAAACAACCGGCTCAGACTGGGGAGAGAGGAACCGAGACCTGCACGACTCAGCACATGCATGAGCTCAAACCCTGCTGCCCCAGGGCTGGGGCACGGGGGCTGCACCCTGGGGGGGACCTGCTCTGACCCCCACTCCCCCAGGCTGGCAGAGACGGACTCACCCAATTAATTTTTCAAAGTCCTGGTTAGCGAGTCCATTGGAAATGTAAAAGAAATTTGAAGCCTCTTTACTAATCACCCCAGGGCGGGGGGGGGGAGCGCGGAGAGAGGGTTTGTGG
>NW_009951959.1:52772-54942 GCF_000747805.2 Chaetura pelagica | reverse complement strand
CGGCGTCGGTCCAGGGGGGTTTGGCGCCGCTGGTGATGCCCGTACCTGCGTGGGGTTGTGGCAGCTTCCGGACAAAGAGCTCCACGGGCTTCTCCGTGTGGGAAGCTGTCCCAGCAGCAACCCCTGGTCCCAGACAACTCATTCCTCATTTGACCCCAGCATTTGGCTGCAGCTGAAATGGGAGCAAACGGGGCTCCCTCTGCCCACCTGGACACCACCAGGCTCACCCAAACATCAACCCCATCTGCCGTGGGTTCAAAGACCCACTGTGGCAGCTCCGTGCAGCTGGGCTTGGGTACCAAACGTGCCTGTGTTGTGGTGTTTCTCTCCAGGGGCACAGGAGCTGGTAGACATCCTGCAGCCCAGCAGTGCTCAGGATCACCCTGAACCCACCACAAAATCAACCCTGGGCCAGCACCTATGCTGTGGAGATGCAGCTGCTGGTTTCCAAATAATCTTGACCTCCAGCTTTTGGCATCCTCCTCCTTGCCCAGGCTCAGCTCTACCCCTTCCTCACCTCCCCTCTTATTTACAGCCTGTCAGGAGAGCAGGACACTGCAGCCCTGCGACCAAACGCTGTCCCCTGTCCTCATGCCCAGCAGCCACAAGGGGGACAGAATGGACACCGCTGAGTTATAAACCACTTTTAATGGCCATGTTTGCTTTGGTCTGAATCCAAGGGCACTTGGGACAAGGCAACTCAGAGCCCCTGGTGAAGCAGCAGAAGGCAGCAGGATGGGGGAGCCCAGACCCAGCTCCCTGTATCACACTGAGCACCATCAGGGCAGGGACTATAGTGAAACTTCATCCCTGGGAGAAGCACCAGCTGGTGGCCCTGCTGGGTCCCAGCTCTCCCACCCCATGTTGTGCTGCAGCCTGGCAGCACGAATCCTTAATCCTGCATTTGAATCCTCATCCCAGTAGAGCGGGCAGAAAACCTTCGTGGTCGCCCTGGGTCCATCTGGGCGGGTGTTGGGAGCCGACCAGGCTCTGTGGGTCCAGCTCACGTACCTCCATGCACCAACATGAGGGGTCCCAGCCCACCCACCAGCTGGGGGAACCGGCCCCGTTGCTGCAGAGATGGAGACTCCCTGTTCTGGGGGCTCAGCAAAGTGCTGTCACCCACGGCACCGGCGAGCAGGGACGTGTTGCTGCAGGATGAGAGCTGCCTCACTGCCAAGGTTCCCACGGCTTTGCCTCACGGCTTTGGCACCCTACTTGCCTGCCCAGGACGGGTGGGTGAAGGTGATGTTCCTCCTCTTGGCCCAGCGGGAGAAGATGGCTTTCTCGGTGATGAAGCGGTGCCCGCCGCGGCGCACGCGCTCGTGCAGCAGGTACATCCCACACTCATCCAGCCGGCCCTTCTCGAAGTAGTGGTAGGGCACACTCAAGTGGCTCTTCTCCCTGCCAAGAGAAAACGAGGCGGGTGTGGGTTTTGAGGGGACAGCAGCCCACCCTGTGCCCGCCCTGCTGCCCCCCACGCACCTGCAGTAGCTGTCGCTGACCATCCCAAAGACGTAGATCTGCTCGCACAGCTCCATGGCCAGGATCATGGTGAACCAGCCCGTGCTCAGGAAGGAACCTGACTGCATCCTGCAAAGCACCGTGGCCGTGCTGGGGCACAGTCCTGCTGACCCAGCTTGGGGGGTAGGTGCCTGACGGGGGGGGAACAACGGGTGCTAGGGCAGTGGGACCTGCTGGTGGCTCCTGGGAGCTGGTGGTACCTGTTCTTCCCTGTCTCGTTCTGGAAGATGTCATCGCAGTACGTCATCTTCTCCTCGGTCAGGGTGTAGATCTGCAGGTGTGGGTACACCTGCGTCACCTTCAGCAGGGCCTGGTAGGTCGAGCCCCTCTTCTCCCGGTTCATCTTCTTTGCTGGCCCCCAGATGATGTAAAGGCTCTCCTGAGACTGCTGGAAGAAGTAGGGCTGGTTCCTGAGCAGCAGCGGGACGCTGGTGTGTGACACCACCCGCACAGTGGTCCGTGCCCCGACGTCCTCCTCGTAGCCGGCAGTGGGCGCGTGGTTCATGCGCAGGACACAGTCCTGCCCGTCGATGGCCTCTCCCAGGTGCGAGCCCAGCATCTGCCCCGAGCTGGAGACCACGGCGCAGCGGCGGCACAGCGCCCGCTCCAGCGGCTGCGGGAACACGCACCCTCAGCCCCCGGCTCC
>NW_009951959.1:48901-51986 GCF_000747805.2 Chaetura pelagica | reverse complement strand
GGTGGCACCGGGCCGGGGCTGCCGGTGAGGAGCGGGGCGGGCGCTGCCGGGACCGCCCCCTCTCGCCCCGCAGCCCCAGGGCCGGCCCCGCGTCCTGTCCTCTGTGTCCTGGGTCCTGCTGCCCCGGTACTGACCCCAGCACCCACCCCTGTGTCCCCAGGGACCGACCCCTGCAGCCTTTTCTCTCTCCACCTCCTGCTCTGCCCTCCCTACCCCGGGGACCCCCCGTGTCCCTCTCTCACCTCCGTGTGCCACCCGCTGCCAGACACGGGGCAGCTCAGGTGCGACAGGTACATCTCAGGGACCAAAAAGGCCCAGGAGCAGGCCCGGGGCAGGCTGGCCCCTCGGTGCCACCGTCCCCACCCCACGGCCCCAGGGAACACCCATCACCTGCAGCCGCACATGCCAGGGCAAAGCTGCAGGGAACGTGTGAGCAACGCCCCGAGGGAGCTGCCCGCACCCTTCTGCCCAGGGAACTGGTCTTTATTTCCTGTCCTTGTTGACAAAGAAACATGAGAAGTACCCTTGAAACTGGTCCCAGCCTTGTGCCCCAACGGGCTTTGACTGTAAAGAGGAGGTGACAAGGGCACTGCCAGGCTCCTGTGCCTGGGGACACTTGGAGCTGCTCAGAGATGTGACCCGATTGTTCCCCTCCTTGCTTCCCCCTGCCCCACGGGGTGGGCTGAGCCACATCCAGCAGCTGAGGGGCTGGGGATTCCTCATGGAGCTGGGGCAGCAGCAGGATACCAGCAAGGGAACAGAGCAGGGGGGAGGACTCAGCCTCAGGGGGTGCAGTGACAGGCACACGGGGTGGGAGTGCAGGGGGTGGGAGTGCAGGGGGGCACGGCCAAGCAGCCCCCTCAAGAGCTGCAAACAAAGCTCCAGCAGGATCCTCACCTCTGGATCCCTCCTCAGCTCCAGCCACACAGCAGGTTCATCCCAAGAACCCCCAGCACCATTAACCCTTCCAACAGGCAGAGGGAGAACCCAAACCTGCCTGTTCCAAGCTCAGTCTCATTTCTCTCCTCTCAATCTTAAATCCAATTAAAAAAAAACCCCAAACCAACAACTCACAAACTGTATGTGAACATTTTAAAAAACCCAAAACTCCAGAGAGAACAAACTACTGGACAGAGAGTGGAGGGGAAGGATTAGAGTGAGGCTGGGCAGCAGGCAGGGCTCAGCTCGCCCCGTGGTGGTCCCAGCTGCTGGTCCCCCAGCAGGTCCCTCACAGCCAGGGCTCTGGTCCCTCTCCCAGTGATCCCTGGAGGTCAGTTTTGCTTCCCTTTGGTCAGTAGGCTGTAAACTAGAGGAAGGAAGGTGGGAGAGCACAGCCAGTTCAGCACTGAGGTGGTGCCTGGTGCTGCCAGTAAAGTCTTTTCCTAGCCACGATGCCACAGGATGGGCACCTGCTCCTCATCTCAGCCTTCAGTCTGTTTTCTTTGTGGTTTTCCTGCTCTTCCACATCACAACCATTATAAAAACACCTACGAGAGAGAGAGAGAACAATTCATCCAGAAAACTCCCAATTACACCACTTTAAAACCACACTGCAGTAAGAAACAGAACCTCAGCAGAGTGAGGAAGAAAACCCCACTGGCCAGAGGCTCCAACAGCCCAAGCTTCACAAAAACATCCCCCCCTTCCCCCCTCTGAGGGCCCACATCAGGCTGAGCGTGTCACGAGTGTCACACATGCAGCTAACCTCCCCCCAGCCACCCTCTTCTCCCTTCCTAATATAGAAGCTTCTAATTAGCACTACTGAGATGACCCTCACCTATAAATAGCAGCAGCAGCAGCCCAGCCACCACGGGGATGATCACGGCGTATTCCCTGGGCAAGAACCACCCGTGGAGCCCGTGGTCGCTGTCAATGAAGGGCTGCAGGGGACAGAGAGGGGGGTCAGGGGTGGGCACCACCTCAGGGCGAGCCCCCCACCCCCTCCCCAAAACACCCACGGTTTGGAAAGCAGGATGGGAAATATCAGGGGTGAGGAGAGAGGCTAAAGAACAACCCAAGGTGCCCAGAGCTGCGGGCGGTGAAGGTTTCAGAGCGCTGCAAAACACACGGGGCAGCGACACGAGGGTCCCACAGGGGGGACACGGCGGCCCCCGGGCTGTGCCCTGCAGGGGGAGCGGCTGAGGGAGGCTCCGCTCCAGGGCGATCCCGCCAGGATCCCTGCGGAGGCCAGGGAAGGCTCTGGACACCAGGGAGCGGTGCAGCCATCGCAGGGCAGCGCTGGGACCGCGGCTGCAGCACCAGGCACCGAGCGGCAGAGCGAGCCGAGGCAAGAGGGGAGTCTGAGGGGAAGCTGACACTTCAGGCACCGGCCCCGGGGCGAGCCTGGCCTCCCGGGCCTGGAAAGGTCACCACGAGACGCTCATTCCCAAGAAAAAACCCACCACTGACGATTCCAGCTGGCGTGTCCCCAGCACTGGGCAAACCACCAGGCTGGCAAGCACTTTTCCAGAGCATTCCCCAGGTTCTCCCCTACCGAGCTACAGGTTTAGTAACAGTCAACCTTTTTTTTCTTTTTTATGATTCCCTCTGTCATATCCCAGCAGAACCAGGAATCTGCAGGTCAGCAAACACCAGTGACAATCCCTCCTTCAGCCCGAGCCTTGGCTGTGACACCAGGCAGGGCAGCCTGCCCAGGACAGGCAGCACAACCACAGGCTGGGCTGCCCAGGTGCTCCCAGAAGGGGCAAGGGCTGTGCCAGCCACCTGAGGAAGCTCCACCTTCACCTTTCCAGCCAGGAAGCCAGCAAGGCAGAGTCCTTCAGGCACAAGGTGATGATGTCTCATCAGCCCCTAAACAAAGCCCAGACTGACACCTGCAGGGTGGAGGGACTGGGGCTGTAGCAGCCAGAGGGGACTCGTACCAGCACGATGATCCAGAGGGTGTAGTAAACAAAGAGAGCGAGGCTGAAGGCGACCAAGCCGAATCCCACCACCTGGTCAGTTGCCGTGGCCTGCAAAGCGAGAGGGACTCAGAGCGGGGTCCGCAAGGGGCAGGTCCTGCAGCCTGGGCTGTGGGAACGCGCTGCGGAGGGAGAGGAGATGGGGGGGCCCGACAGGCCGCACC
>NW_009951959.1:43232-48212 GCF_000747805.2 Chaetura pelagica | reverse complement strand
GTTGGACGGGCCCGGGTCCTGCCCTGCAGCCCCTTCCCCAGCCCAGGGGGGCAGGGTGGGCCCCTCGTAGCGTCACGGAGCTGCTCAGGTTGGAGAAGCCCCTCGGGACCATCAAACCCATCGTCCCTGCTCTGCAAAGCGCTCCCCTCAACCCCACCCCTCCCCGGGCAGCCCGGGCCCGTCTCTGACCGCCTCAACCCCCCCTGTTGCAGCTTGAAGCCCTTCCCTCCTGTTCTGTCACTAACGACCCGTGAGAAGAGCCCAGCACCGACCTGGCTGGGTGTTCAGGACCATCAGACCAGTGACTGGCACCAGTTCCCCTTCCCTGGCAGGGATTCCCACTCCCAGCCACCAAGGAAATCCCTAGAAGACAAAACCAAATCCTATTCCAGGATCTTGCCTTTCCCTTCTGCTTCCTTAGCAGGTATTTTTGAACCAGGCACTTTTGAACCAGATCAACCTTTAAAAATCAACAAACACAGCAAGAAGAATCAGTGGGAAGTACCAAAAACCTTTTTTTTTTTTTTATTTCTGCCCTCCCCTCCCTCCCTTCCCCAAAACTGTAACAACATTTGACATTATATTGATTTTTCCTCATATATTTGTTATTTCTCTACGTTAGGAACCAGATACAGAAAATACAAACACGATCTGTTGAATCAAAGACAGCACAGCATTCCGTTAGAAAAAGAAAGGAAAACACAAAAAATACCCCAAACAACCCCAAACCTAGAGGAGCAAGATAAAAAAAAAAGGGTGAAAAATAAGTCATTCCCTCCAGCCCAAACTTTCCAAGAATCATCATTAAAATAGAGCAGTGGAAGTAGCTTCTCTTTCTAAACACATTTCTGCTTATAAGAAGGAAAAAAAAAAAAGGTTAAAGGTTTTTTTTTCTTTCTTTTAGATTTTGAAGTAAAAAAAAGAAAGTTAAACTTCTCTTTCAAGCCATTTTTGGAAGTTTGCATAGACCCATTCCCTTTCCAAAAATATCAGCCATCTCTCTCTATAGAATCTGATACAAATCAGGTTTGTGCCTCAGCTCAAGATCAATCACCAAACTCCCTTCACTTTCAAGAAAATAAAACATGATCTCCCCTTCCCCTCCCTCCCTCCCCCCCACAAAAATACGGGCTCTACAGCTTATTCCTTGTGTTTGGGGCAGGTCCCGAGGCTCAGCCACATCCATTCCTTTTTCTTCTTTTCAGTTTTCCCCCAGTTTTTCCACATCCATCCGTTCTCTCCCGGCGGGGGGTGGTGGATGTGGGAGGGGGGGATGGATTGGGTGGGACCAGGTGCTGCTTGGGAGGGGAATTTTTTTCATCACCCCTCCCCAAAAAATAAAAACAACCCCAAACAAAAGCGAGGAAGTGGCTTTTCAAAGGACAAACACCTGCGACCAGGCAGTGTTTGTAGGAATTTTAACCCCCCTCCCCTGGGGGGGAACCAGCCTTGTCCACAGGGCTGAGGCTCCAGGGGGGGTTGGCAGGGGATGGGGTAGGAGGGGAAAATTCGCAGCTCCCGGGTAAGGCAGCCAGGGGGGGGATTAGGGGGGGACCCCTCTCCAGGAGGGGTGTTTCACCTCGGTGCTCTTTAGCGTACCTGGAGTGAGGTTTGTGTTTTGTTTTGTCGTTTTTGTGTGTGTGTATTTTTTTATTCCCAGAGGTTCACAAAGGGGCCCTGCAGAGTCCAGCTGCACGGCCACCAGTTTCAAAAGAAACAGCAACGACAAAATAATTTACAAAAAGAAAAAAACAAACCCAACCCAACCCCAAAAAACCCCCTCAAAACAGAAAACAAACGCCCCAAAAAAACTCAAGATGAGAATGAAATAACTTGTCAGGTCTCAGCCTGGTTTGGAACCCTCTACAAGCTTAAGCAAACATTTAAAAGGGTTAAATTCACTTTCTGAGGGAGGCAAAAGTGATGTGGCAATGAGGGAGGGGGGAGGAGCTGACAAGCCTGCTGCCCTGGGGTCAGGACAGCACAGAGACCCCCCCTTGAAAGTGCCAACCATGCAGAAGGTGGAGGAGCAACATCCTTCTCACCCCTTTTTATCATCACAATTCTGAGATGAAACCCATCTCCTTCACCAAGTCACAACTAAGCCTGTTCTTTTGGACATTCACTCTGTTTAGACTCTGGTTTATTCTTTTTTTTTCCTTTAAAAAGTTAGTAAAAAAAAATGACATGGAATTTCCCAACTCTTTGCAAGGGGCTTCCAGCAGCTAAAGGTCCAGGAACTGGGAGAGGAGAAGCCCAAAGGTTTTGCCTGGATTTCAGCCTGGAGCAGAGAGCCAGCTCTGCCCTGCAGGGTCAGCCAGGCCTGAGCAGTCCCAACTCACCAGCCTCAGGGACCCAGGGGACACAGAGTCCTGCCAATAATGTCATTTTACTTGTTTCAGCCACCTCTGAATCCCCTGAGCAAAGGGAACAATGTGGGGAAGAACATCCTCCCTCATCCCTCCAGGAATAAAATATCAATGAAACAATAATGCAGTTTTAAAAAAAAACAAACCAACCCAAAACAACAAACCCAAAACACCAGCCTGCTGGGTTTATAACAAAAAATAATCAAAAAAAGTCAATAAACTTCAAGACAGAGGGAGAGGGAGGAAATAAACCAAAAAACCCACCAACCCAGAAAGAAAGTAGCCAGGGGTTTGGGTCTGGAAACTGATTCACTTCTTAAATGTTCCAAGTCCAACAAGGAACAGAGGGCAGGGATGCCATGAAGGAAAAGTGCTCGTGAGAGGCAGTTCCCCAAGAGATGGGACAAGTGACCCCACTTCCATCCCCACCCCGGCTCGGGATGGACACACAGCTCTGGGGAGCTCTGAGTGGGATCCAGACTGGGAACAGGCTGGTCCTTCCCCCTCCGGGGCTGCTCTGGGGGCTCCATCCCTGGCCCCATGACTGGGGCTGCTTTCTTATTCAAAACGAGGGGGAGGAGAGAGCTCAAAAGCTGCAGAAAGACCAGGATCTGTGGGTCAGCACTAACGTGGAGACAAGGAAGAGAAACCCGAGGGGACAGAATTCTCAAAAGGCAGAGCAGTGAAAGCCAAGCTGCTGGAAGAGGAGCCAGAGATGGACCCAGGTTGGCCAGAACTACGTGGTGGAGCAGGTGACACCTCTGCCAGCCTTGGTATGATGAGACCAGATGTCTGAAAAGCTCACTTGCTTCTCTGGCTTTGCTGGGAAGAGACCCCTCCCTCTGTCCCACTGGGAATTCTGAGCTGCCAGCACCTCGGAGCAGCCAACTCCTGCCAATGGGAGCCCAGGAGAAAGCCCTGAGCTCCCAACTGCTCTGACAGGGACTGCCATTGTTTTCCATGGGAAGAGAAGCAAAGCAGCAGAAGCGAGCTGGGTTTTGGCCTCTTTCCTGGCTCTTTTCAAATCGTGGTGGACCCAATTCCTTGAGGGGCTCTGCTGGCCCCTGGGGAGCAGCCTGACCTTCAGCCCTGCATGGCCAGACAGAGCAGAACAGAGCTGCCTGAGCCTGCTCCTGCCCTCACCCTGACCCCAGCAGAGGGCCAGGCCAGGCCTGGCCTGGCCTTCTGGCAGAGCTTTGCCAGGGAGAGGGGGAAAAACAAGCAGTTCCCTCCTTCCTGCAGACACGCAGTGTCTCAGGAGCAGGGCAGGATGCTCACCAGCCTGCTAGTGAGTGCCAAGCCTACCCAGACTGAATGGAGAAGAAGTCACCCTTAAAAAACACCAGTAAGTGTGAAAGAGCTTTTGTTCCAGACAGACTCAAAAGATCCAATACTTTTCCCCCCCTCTCCATTAAACCCAACCAAGGTGTTGCCTTGATGCTTTCTTACCCTCATCCAAATGTAATTCCCTTTGATGGGAAAGGGTGAAAAAGATCCGTATCCTACGTGCGGTCTGTCCAAATACAGAAATAAACCTTGTGACTCAAAAAGAGAAACCATCAACACCCAGTGAGCAGCCGTGGAGCTGTGCCTTGCTGCCCAGCACCCTCCCCACCCTTAGCTAGCAGGGCAAACAAAAATATGTATATAAATCAGGGCCCTTTCATTCCTTGTTTCTCATTCTGCCAAATTCCCTTTTCCAGTACCTCATCTGCATGCATCCTGGCCACAGAGACCAATTAATCCTTTTTGTTTGTTTTCTCCTTTAAGGAAAAGGCTTTAGGATAAACCAAGAATGTGAACAACAACGTGATCAGTTGCAAGTCTTTCCTTGCTGAAGGGGACAAGTGTGTGGCTGTGCCAGTGTGCCCAGGGGAGGGCACGTGTGTGCCTGTGCCATCATCCCCTGGAGCCTGTCACTGCTCCCAGTGCTGCTGCAGCACAGCAGAGAAAGAGGAAAGGGCACGACACAGAAATAGCTTATGGGCTGAGAGTCTCTGTACAGGAAGGGCTGCAAGCACAGCCTGCTAAGGGCCCAGGGCTGCAGAGATCCTGCCTGCAGTTCAGCTGCCAGGAGGATCTGTTGAGTGGAAGCTGAAAGGGACCAGCTTCTCTGCATGCACTGCAAGGAAAGGAGGCAGCTGAAGTGCCAAACAACTGCAGAAACCAAACCCAAAGAGCAACTGGAAAGATCAACCAGGAAACAGTTTGAAGCCTTGTCAGAAGAGTTCACTCACCACGGAGCAGGTAAGAGTGGCTGCTATGGCTAATGCAGCAAACACCCATTCTGCCTTTGAAGACAGAGGTGGTGGCTTCTCTCTGGCCCCCCAGAAAGAGCCACAGATCCCTGCTGACAGGGTGAGACAGACCAACCACCATCACCTCCCTGCCTAGCCCAGGCCAAGAGGGGCAACTGTTAATCACCACCACAACAAAGAGACCATTGCAGTCAAGTACATCCTGCTCTGGCCCAGGGCAGGGCTGTCAGATCACCAGATTCTTTTCACAGCTCAAGAAGGGCAGTTCCCTTCCTGAGGCACAAAAAAAGAAGGAAGAAAAAAAACCAAAACAGAGGCTTTGTATTCCAAGCTCCAGCAGTGCCCGTTTGCTG
>NW_009951959.1:32700-43207 GCF_000747805.2 Chaetura pelagica | reverse complement strand
TACACTCTTGGAACAGCAAGTAGAAGCCTCCTCCAGGTAAAATCTGGAACCTCTAAAGTGCTCCTGCTAATGCTAATGGATGAAGCCTGCCCTTCCATGCCCAGCAGTGGAAGGACATCACTGAGTTAGTGGTTTAACAAGCACTAGCAATTAACCGTTTATCAACTCCCATCTGGATCACGGTCGTCTTCGGAAATGCACTTTTGGGAGATATTTCCTATGAGAAGAGGACGTTTGAGGATTTGAGGGTAGGAAGTGAAGTGCACCCCTCAGCATACCTTGCTCAGGAAAACCGTTGCCTTGGAAGGTGATGCTCCCTTGCAGAGTCAGTGGGATAAAGCATCCTGCAAGTGGCCGTGTCACCAACGAGCAGCTCTGGGTTTGGTGAGAATGGTTTCCCCCTCCCCCAGTGGTCTGAAGAGTTCACAGTGGTATAACCCAAAGTTCTGGGGAGACAGAAGCTGAGAAGTCCCCCTGTTGCAAGTGAAAGGGTGGAGTGAGGGATGCAGATGAGAAACATCCTCTGGGGCCAAGGATAAACCCAACAGGCTCCTTGTGTCTGATCAGAAACAGAGGGAAGAGCAGGCACTGGGAGGAATGGGCAGTGGAGAAGGGTAATGCCAACGTGGGGAAAGTGCATGATCTGGAGTGGTCTCAGAGTAGTTCTGCAGTGCAAATGTATGGGGAGGGGTGTGGAGAAATCCCTTCTGGAATGCTGCATGAAGAGAGGTAAAGGTTGGCATCCATGTGGCAGCAGACTGGATAGGGGGCCTGTTTCCAGCAGCTCTACCCTGTTCTTCACATTTAGTGGGTTTCAATCACCACTGGCTCGTAAACTCCAGATGAGACCCTGGGGAGGCAGAGGGGGAGAAGCAAGCAAGCCAGGTTATTGTCCTCAGTCCCTTGGAGCAAGCAAGTTCTTCAGAGCACAAGTTCTTCTTCACAACACAAACACTGCCCTCTCACCCCACACCAAGTACTGAAAATAACCAGTCAGTCTGGTGAGAAGTCAGAAATCCTGACACAAAGCAGACAGCTACATGGCAACCAAACACTGGGCTACTTGAAAGAGCTGGGTGTAACACGAGTCCTTCTGAAGGACAGGGGAGAGGAGGGAGTATCCTGCTCAAAGAGCCACTGTTCCTGGCTTTGCTGTGCTCCCAATTTTGTCACTGACTTGACACATCTTTGCGTTATCATTATTGCCTTTCTTTTTGTACACCTCAAAAGGTGCTACAAAGGCTCAAACACAACTACCCAGGGCTCTTCACTGGAGCTGTTGTGGCAAGAAAATGTTTTATTTGCTCAGAAGTCTTTCACGAGAGTAAACACCCTCGACAGAGGCAGAGAGGGCAGGGCAAAGGGACACCAACCCAGGCTGCTGCAGGTTTGCTGCAGGCCAGCAGGAGGCAAAGCTGCCCAGCTTGACTGGAACAAACGGGAACCAACCTCTCCCATTTTGTTCTTTCACTCCTGTTTTTGGATCTAACAACTAAGATCACATTATCCCTCTGAGCTCCTGCCCAGAGCTGCATTCACACTCCAGTGCAGCTGTAGCCTGATACCAGAGAGATCCCAGGTGTGTTAATGTGGGAATAAAGCCACCATGTAGCACATGCTGTTTAGAAATCATTCCTGTAGCAAAAGGTGGAAGTTTCCTGGGTACAAAGAGCTAACTCATCTCTCTGGAGCCCCTCTGTCTGCTAGCTTTTCAGGAAGCCTACCTGTTTCCCAGCTGAATACCACTCAGTGTAGTTGTTCCATCTCTGCTCACAAACAACCTCAGGTTACTGTCTGCAGATAGAAAAGGAAGTTAAGACATCAAAATCCCAAAGTACCAGGGGCTGCCAGGTGCTCCCCTCCCAGCCCTGTGCACAACAGTCAGCATGGGAACAAGTGCATTCCTGGGAATGTTTCTACACGCCTTCTGGTGTTCCCACAGGAACTCCTTGCTCTGAAAGGGAGGCTCATGCACAGACCAACAACAGCATGAAGCTTTGGAAGAGTCAATGCAGAGAAATTACTTAATGGTTACTCCTCCAGCTGTTTCTTTTAAGGCAATTCTACTGATGTGAGTTCTTGGTCAGCTTAAACACATCTGAAGAGATGAGATGTGGGGCCTCATGCTGCTTTTGTGGGCTCACACCAGAGGAGAAACTCAGCCTGTTCTGCTGGTGAGAGGTGGCTACACTCAGTCTAGTTTTAACCCTTGCTGAGCAAGGTGGAAATCCCCAGGTGAACCAGGACCTTCCCATGTGCCATGATTTAAGGTGACTGATGGTGAACTACAGAAGCCCTAATAACAAACTGGGCTCAGGTTTCAAACTTACTGAAAAACCACAACTAGATAAAAAAGAAATGATATTTCTGTGCTAAACTAGAAAATTAAAAGAAATGCATGAAAAATGCTAGTTTTCCCTTAACAAATGCTGTGACTGTAATGGAGAAAGCCTCTTCTCAGGCTGTGGGACAGGCCTGATCACCAGCATGCTGTGACCCATCTTTCTCCCCACCTTTTTGCAGACATATGCACTGTTTCCCCTCCAGCTGAGCTCTCCTACTTGAATAAATACCCTTGGGCTGACCCTGGATGAAGGCCACTTGAGCAGTGCAGGCAGCTGATGTAACAGATTCCCACTGCCCTGAAGAATCAGTATTTTTCCCCTCCTGTCCTGTACATTTGAGCTACTGCTCAGCCTCTGCTGTGGTGTGTGGAACAGCAGAAAGTGCTGTTTGCTCATGGATGCACAGGTCTCAAACCCACAGGGCTTGTCTACCTACCACAGAAACACCAACAAGCACTGAAAGCAAACTGCTGTCCAAAGGGAAAGGGAGTCCAGGGGCACATCAGACCTGCCTGGAATAGTTTGGCAGCCTTGGAACAGGAGCAGCCAAGACATTCTCTTTGGAGACTCATCCTCTCACCTTCAGTATTGCTGACATCTGTGAAGTCCTGACTCTGCATTATTTTCTCCACTATATCATCAGCATCAATCCTGGTGTCATCCACCCGGGTTGGGTGACTCTCCACTGAATCTTTTTTCCTCCTGGGGAGAGAAAACAGAAAGAAAACTTAATCAGCTCCTCAAGACACAGACTGTCAGAGACTCTCTTGCTTCCCTTGGCAATGGCTTCCTTTTCAGCAGCTACTTCTGCTCTGTGAAGGCCAAGGAGCAGGTTCTCACTTTCCCAGAGCAGGCACTTTGCTCCTCATGACCCACCTGGAAGGTCTATCCAGCAGCAGGGCTGGTCTGGGGGGGCGAGGTGGCTTTTCCAGTTTGTGGTCCCTCTCTCCCTCGGGACACTCCACGGTCATGCTGAGCCCCCCGGAGGCGCTGCTGCTGGTGGAGGTGTTCCTGCGGTGGGTGAGGTCTGACATGCTGGAGGAACGCGAGTGCTCCGTGCTGTAACCTGCAAACGGGGAGTGGTCACACCCCGGATCTCCTCCCCTTCCCAGGGAACAGGCAGGGCCGTTCAGAACAGCACTGCTCCCCCCTGCAGGGCTGCAGGCACAGAGCTCCTCTGCAGAGGTGAGATATTAGGATTTCTTTGCCCAAAGAGTGGTTGGGCACTGGAACAGGCTGCCCAAGGAGGTGGTGGAGTCACCATCCCTGGAAGTGTTTAAAAGAAATGAAGATGTAGTGCTTAGCAACATAATTTAAGCACTGAATGGGTAGATTTGCTCATGGTTGGGGGATTTAGGTTCTGGTTGGACTTGATGATCTTCAAAGTCCCTTCCCACCAGGATGATTCCATGACTACACAGGGGACACTGATAGCAGAGCAGGGTGAGACACAGGGCTGCCAACCACTCTCACAAGAGCTCACTGCAGGGGGGGAAAAAGGCTGTGGGCAGTGCTGGCAGAGCTGTGCACATCAGTGGTTACCAGAGATCTTGGACTGCTGGCTGGCGTAGCTGGAGTTCCGCGAGTGCCCCGAGTGGAAAACTTCCTCTGGGCTGGACAGGTTCTGATCTGGTTCTTCTGGGACACCTGCCAAGGAATAACAGGGAACTCCACTTAGACCACACCCGAGCCAGCACACTGCCCACTGATCACCTTGGACTGGAGGCTGATCAGGGGATGGCAGGTGAAGGCAAGGGCAGAGCTGTTGGCAGAGCTGGCAGAGGGCTGAGAAGCAGCTGGGGAGCAGGGAAAACAACAATGAGCTTCTCTGTCAAGCTCATCAGTAATTCTAGCTTCCAGCACCTGAATTTACAAGCATCTCTGGGGGCTTGCAGGATCTAGAAGGACAGGCAGTACCTCAAGCTACCCACAGTTCAAATCATTAAGCTAACACAAAGAAAGCATCACATGGCCATTGGCAGAAAAGTGTTAAAACCTCCATTTGGGGGTTTCTCCTGTTCCTTCTCCCCTTCTTTCCTGTTACTTTCCCCTTCTGTTACTTGTGAGAGAGCCCATGTTATTTAAATCACTTCTGAATTTGATCCAGAAACCTCAGCACAAGCTCTGCTCCTTTGCTATCACCTCTACTTGTCCCTCTTGCTGCAAGCCTACCCAAAAGTGCCCAAATTACCCAACTCTTTAAGAAGAGAACTTGCACATTGTTCTAAGTCACTGAGGTGATGAGACTAGAGTGATAATTTGGTGCAGTGTTTCTGCCTGCACATTTGGAGTGTGCTGGGAGGGGAGGAAAAAAAGCAGCTATGGGAAAATGCAGTGCCCTTGAAAATGGGCTCATAGAGAAGCTGGAGAACTCTGCATCAGCAGCTGGAACAAGGCCATTAGACCTCAAACCAACCTCTGAAACCTTCAGAGGAACATTTCTAGAAGATAAGTCTGAGCAACAGAATAACTGAGTGGAGAGAGTGGAGTTAGGAAAGCAGAGAAGAGTGCAGTACCTTAATTATTAAATCCCCAGCAAAAAGAAATTGCTTTCTCTCCACTAACAGAAATATGCAAATATGTGGCAAAGATTCATGCTGCCCCTCCTCAGCTGCACTTAGTAGATGGTGTTGGTTTTCCTCAACTTTCTTAATGAGCAGAAGGGTGAGGATGGGTGTGGGAAAACATGAAAAATTAAAACAATTTCTGTGCTTGCAACTGCTGGGAAAAACAAAAGAGTGTCCAGGCAGAGCCAAGCATTGCATGGCTCCAGGACAGGCATTCATACCCGAGCTGAGAATGGCAGGTCTTGGCTTGGTCTGACGCAGGGAACCAATGGTGGCTGAGCTGCTGCTGCTGCTGCTGGTTCCCTCACCCTTACAGGTCAGCTGCAGGGTAGAGTCCTGTCCTGGAATGCTGATGGATTTGGCGGTGGAGGGAGGCCTGTCATCAGAAGTGAAGAAGGTTACAAACTGCCAGGCAGGGATTGGGAATCACCCTGCTGCTCCAGCAATTCCCACCCTGCTGCTCCAGCAATTCCCACCCTGCCCTGCCAAGAGGTTCCCCCCCTGCCTGCACCCACCCTTGGTGGTGGGGGGAAAGCTGCAGCCCCCTGTGACTAGTGACACAGTGTGATGCTGGGTTTTATTTTCCTGCACCTAAAACCTGGGTCTTCCCTGCCTCGTGCTGCACCTGGACTGCATTACCAGAGAGAACAAGCTTCTTAGGTAAATTAAGGCAAATCATTTATACAGGAGAACAGGCCCAGAGCTCCCATTACCCTCCAGAAGACCACGCAGAGCTGCCCTTTTCCCATGACTTGTGGCCAGTTGGCCTCACAGACAGGGACCAGTTTGCTGTTGTCCAGCTCTCCATTCCTGCACCCCTTCACTACACCTTTGCCTCAGGTCAAAACCAAACCTTTTACCTCAGCAACCCCATCCCCCTCAGAGAGAACTTTTACAGGGATCAAATAACCTTTCCATTTTTTTTTTTTTTTTAACAGACAATAAAAACTCCTTTTCAGTGAGACTGGAGTGTTTTTCCAGCTGTCAAAATTCTTTTTCTGGTTATTCTGCCTGCTCCAGAACATCCCTTTGTAAATGCTGACTGCAGGGCAGAGCTGTGAGTGCCTAGAGCTCCCTCCCTTCCTCCAGAAGTGTTTTTGGGTGGAAGCCACAGCATGTGCAGCGTGGCAAACTGAATATTCCTGTTGGAGCCCTAACTCTCCTGTATCCCAAAGTCTGAACTGGAATTAATGGATCCCATGATGCTTTTAAAGTGAGGAGTGAGAAAGAAACAAACTTGTCTCACTTGGAGCTCTGAGGGAAGGTGCTACATGACAGGACTTCTGCAGTATTTTAGGAGATAAAAAATAAAGTGCTTTATTTTATATGGGCAGCCAAACAGGTTTCATAAAGGTTTCAGGAAACCCACAGCTTGCCTTCCTCTGGAAACAAACAAAAAAAAAAGCCTCCCTAATCAGGTTATCAGTGATTTACACACTCCCAGGGACTTTGGGGACTTTGCTTTGCAGGTTAATGAGGCTTTTACAGCCTTAGTCAAGGAAACTGTTCCTGCAGCAGCTGTGGGAGCAGCCCATGGGTCTGTCAGCTCAGGCAAACAACCTGCTCTGCCCTCCTGCTCAGCACCCAGGAGGAGAAGGTTCATCCAAGTGCTCCAGAAAGTCAGTGCTCAGAAGTGATTTCCCAGCACAGTTTAATTCCTGCCTAATCCCTTAATGAGGGCCATTTCTCAAAAGCTCTGCTGATCAAGGACTAGTCTACATGCAAAGCTTCCATTTTTAGACATTTGCACATCATCAACATAGAAGGAAAAAAATGGGAATGACTGCAAAAATCCTTTAAGAAAATTAGGAGGTTTGACTTTCAGATTGACCCTACTTACAGTAAACGGGTGTATACACACACACACACATATATATATATAATTTTAGGCACTCTGACAGTGAAACTTGCTTCCACAGTGAAGAAGCAGCAGGTATTTTTGTTAGATAGATTATTGCCAGACATCCTAGTACCCTAGATTTAAAACATTTGTTACTATTACAAAGTTATGGTTTGAGATACCCCAAACTTCTTTATTACACTTCCTTCTGAAGCAGAAGTTTTTAAGAATCAGATGATACTGCACTGAGGGTTTGAAAGTGACACAGAACACTGCAGCACTGTGAAAAAGCCATTCACAAAATAAACCAACTCAAAGTTAGGCAGCATTTTATAACAAGAATGCAGGCCAATTTATACATTTCAAGCTAGCTCCTAAAATAAGACCTTTTAGCCAAGAATACCACTGCTACAAGAGATGGCCTGAAGGTAAAGTTTTCTTACACTGATGGGAGTCAAGACAAACCATTTACATCAGCACCTGGCAAGCTGGAGTCACACACCTCACAGCAACAAGGCAGGGTGGCTGCAATGCTGAACTGCAGGATTTGTTACTTGACTCCCCTTAGCTGCACTTACTCTTTCCTATCAAGATGCATTTTTAAAATGTACATGAGTGCAGCTTCCCTGCTAATTAACACAAACTGTGAGTTTGGATTCCTGTAGAAGAAAAGAAGTAAAATGTTTCAGCATTGCAGAATTTTTGTTGCCCT
This sequence comes from Chaetura pelagica, assembly GCF_000747805.2. Lineage (NCBI taxonomy): Eukaryota > Metazoa > Chordata > Aves > Apodiformes > Apodidae > Chaetura > Chaetura pelagica. The sequence continues at coordinate 35,743 of NW_009951959.1, read as the reverse complement.
TTCAATTCCAGATCTTTATCCTGAGTGGTATGTGCTGGAGTGTGTCTGTTTCCAAGACTGTTTTCTCCATTGACCTTTCCTGTCTGGGAGGTCAGTGAAACCAAGCCCAGAGCTATGAGAAATTCTATCCTTCACACAAAACATGATGTTTGTTATCAATGCCCATTTAGTTCCCAAAACTTAACTGACACTCACAGGGAAAATATTGGCACAACCAAGCTGGGAAAAGCAGCACAGACAACAAACCCACCAGCAGCAGAGGCTGCCTGAGCTGTTCTGGCTGGTTCAACAACCCAGGCCACCAGTTTCAAGCTTTCCCCTGTACCTCCCAAGAACCTCAAGGGCATCTTTTGCCCTCTCCCCATCCATTTCAGACTCCAACAGAGAACTACATAAGAACCAGGTATCCTGGTCTGCCCAGAACAGGGTGAGCACCCAGAAACTCACGTTTTGAAACAGGGGTCCCCTGACAGCAGGGACATTCCGATGGTGACCTGCAGAGTGGGGACAAGGCACATTGTTAGCCAAGCTGCAGTCAGCTCCTCGTTTCACAACAGCCAGGAGGTCAAGGGCTAGGTGTAAAGATTAGCAAGGCCTAGCTCCCTTCCAAAGGAAATCAGCTTCAGGGATTTAGCAAGGTATTTCCCTCCCTGCCCAAATCACTGGCATCAGTAACTCCAGTGGCAGGGGCTCAGCAGGACACCAGCCTGGCCACCTTGAGAACACCAAGTTTTTCCCTCCCCTCCTGTTTGTGTTTTCCTTGGTGACAAAGAATGCTATCAACAGTCATTACTTGGCCAAATGGATGCCAAGATATCAAAAGGACCTTCTCTCAGGCCTAGCACTACACTCTGGCTGTGATCTTCCCAAATTCAGTGGTAGGATTTCCACTGTGGCAGCACCAGCTGCTGTACCTTTAGGATGGAGTTGTCCTGTCGGGTGTTCTTGGTATCATACCCTTCCAGCAAGCAGCAACGGACAGTGGATCCAGAGCCTGCAAATTCTGCCAGATTTAGATCAGCAAAGCCCAGCTGTAGCCAAGGAAACAATGGAGGGGAAGGGGAGAGAACAAAAAATTACTCAAAGGGATCTGTGGTGTCACACAGACCAAAGGAAGGGCACACATCTGTGAGCGAGGGCAGACACAGGGGCTGGCACACTCAGAGTCTCAAGGATGGGAAGAGTCACATCCCTAATCCCAAGCCAGGTAGACACTTGGAGGCCTTCAGGAAGCCAGCCCTGCCTGGAGGAAGGGTGTAGAGAGGCAGTGCTGGCCAGGACAGTGTTAACCAGCCCGCAGCCCGTTGCATAACCAAGGACGTGGAAGGCACTAGGTCAACGATGTGGAAAAAACAGACTCACACACACACAAACATAAGGCACTCTTTGTATCAGGTCATCCCAGAATGCAGCAGAGCATGTGAACCAGGAGGTGAAAGGATATTGTTACAGGGGAAAAGCAACACCCTCCTGAAAAACAAACCCCAGCCTTTGAGCACAGGAGGCTGGCAGGGCAGAGCATGGGGCTCAGCCCCACCGAGGCAGCTGCTGGGCTGGGGAACTCCTGGAGCAGAGTCTCCTCAACACTGCTGAGATCTAACTAGCAAGTGGTAGGTTTGACAGAGAACGGGGGAGAAACATTTGGAGAGATTTAGTGGTGAGCTCTCTTGAACCTTCTCTGACAAAGGGGAAGTAAACAGGGAAGGTGACAGGCAAATTCAAAGAGGGTACTGATGCCTCTGGATTAAAAGATGAACACAATGAAGAGCACTTCTGGTTTCCTGCTCTAATTCTTGGTGTACTAATAGTGTTTCAAAGAAAAAGTTACAGCTTCTTCCAGGCAGAGCTCTAGCAATGCAAGTCAGTTGTGTCTCATCTAACCTGATCAGGAAGAGATGTTGAAACCTGTATTTGGCCAAACCATCCAAGCACAGACAGTTTGTGTCACCTCAAGGTACAGATCAGCCTCCACAAGATCACAGAGAGAAGATGGAGAAGCAGCAGCTCAGACCTCACTGTTCTGGGCTCTGCAGTATCTCTCTTGCCCTGGTGTTGACAGCCAGATGATATAGGAACCTTAAAGAGAAGCATCATCCTGAGGAAACATGGAAGCTGGTAGAGAGTTACAGCAGTAACTGTGGTTTGTGCTGTACCAAGCCTGGCTCCCCCTGCTCCACATCAAAAGTCTCAACCACAGGCTACACAAGATACATGATCCAGGAGAAGACACCAGCATGATTAGCAGAGCTTCTTCCTCCACCCCATTCTCAAAGGGAAACAAGAGCTGATGGCAAAGAAAAAAAAAAAAGTGGGATAAGGCAGGAACCTTTCCTCAGCAAATAAGAAAAAAAATAACCTCTTTTCACTCTTCCTGCTTAAGAATTCCCTTAACTCAAGTGTTTCTCCAGCCCTTGCTGTAGATGTTCCTCTGCCTCTCCCAGCCAAGTGCTACACTGCTTGCTGAATATTCACTGACAAGGAAAAAACAGTGAATTTGAATCTCAGAGATAAGCAGGAGAGGAGAAAGCCACAGAGGGAGCTGCAATCCATCACTGTGACACAACTGGGGCACAGAGGAGACATGGCATGACCACACCAGCAGAACAACACGGCACAGGAGTGGCCAAGACCCTGGTCCCTCTTCTTCCACTACAGCAGTGACTTCTCCAAGAAGATGAGCATCAGAGGACAGTGTGGGAGAACCCTGCAGTGACCCACGCGGTGTGCTGAGGCCAGAAGCTCTTCTCAGGAAGCAGACTCCCAGTATATAGAGGAAGGATCCCTTCACAAAAGGATGTTTTCAGATATAACCTTTCAGGATCGTTTCCTCAGTTTTCCAGCCAGCTGATGGTGTTTCTTCCAGCTCGGTGAAAGAGTTTCCGCTTTATCAGTCCTTCCTGTTGGCTTCCTCCCTGTAACCCCTGACACTGAAGTGACATTAACGTCAAACCAAAAGGTGCACGAGTCGGTGGAAACTCTGTCTTGAGCACAAACAGCTCCATCACCCTCAGACCCTGCTGGGTGGAAGGGGGACCAGGGAAAG
>NW_009951959.1:13329-32427 GCF_000747805.2 Chaetura pelagica | reverse complement strand
AGGGTGTTCACAAGCTGCGTTTTCTTCTACATCTGCTGCCACAACTGGAGGCGTTTTCAGCTGAATGAGTAGAGGTGAAAAAGGTGAGGACTCATTGACTGGAATGGGAAGGTCGTTGTGTGAACATACACTGCAGGCTTCTGTAAGGAACGTCAGGATTCCCAAGTCAGGTCTGCCTGGAACAAGCCTGGTCCATAGGGCAAGACTGCAAGGCTTAACCACCCTGTCTGGTGTGACATCCCTCACCTCTGTGAGGCCAGAATGTGCAGGGCCTCTCCTGCTGAGTTCCAGGAGAATGCATCTGTCTCCTTCACATGAGACCATACAAGATACCAGCCCAAGAGGTGACAAGTACAAGAGGACAATTGAGCTTTGGTTTCTAATTCTGGGGTGGAGCAACAAGATGTCTCTCAAAATGCCACTAACTCCACAACTGGAGACTGAGTAAAAGGGAAGTAGGTTAGAATATGGCCTGAATAAGAGCCCAGGTTAAGTCCACCATGAAGTCATGCCTTCAGGCTTCCTTTAATGCTGAATTTACAAGTAGTGTGGGAAGCCTGGGGATGGACACTGAGGAAGGAACAGGCTGATGCATTTACTTTGTCTCAGAGGCATCTCCCTTCCTCCAACTACACTGCTCTCCCCAGACTGCTCTGCAACATGGAGGAATAACCTCTCCCCAGCATGAAATTAGTGAAAAAGAAACTGATAGCCCTAGAGACCATGTCCTACTTAGCAACAAAAAAGGAACAGTGTGGGCAGCAACACTGTCCCCTGTCACACAGCACAGCAGGGCACAGGAGTGCAGTTCACCCAGCAAAGCCAGTTGCCTCTGTGGTCTCAGGGAGGATATTGATTAGAAGAAATTCTTACAGGGTTGTGCGTGACCCGCACATCTGTTTATTAGAAACCAGCAGCACTGACTCATTTTCAAACAAACATGGTTTCAGGCTCTGTGTGAGCTCAGCTTCTAAGCCAACATTGTCTCTTGATGCAGCACGAAGAGGAGAAGGGGGTGGCCCATTGTCCCTTCATGGCGCAAATAAGAAAACAGGGGAGAACAAACTAAAACTGACACCCCTGCTGATCCATTTGGGTTTTGCTTTAGTGCCTCCTGTGCTGTGGCAGGCAGTGACTTCTGCTGTGCAGCTCTGCCTGTGCTCACCAGGCAGTGAGGTGCCTGCCCCAGCCCCAGCTGGCTGCTGTGTTCTGGAGAACAGAGCTGGAGTCTGTGTTTCTTTATTAGAGAGATGCTGCCAGAAGCCAAGAGAGTTCACATCTGACTCAGAACTTCCCCAAAGTTTGAGGACATGCAGATCATCTTCCCAACCCCCGTCTCAAATCCACATCCAGAGCAATCTGGATGCTGTCCCAGCAAGTCAATGTTTTCGGGAAATCATTTAACTCAGGCTTAGACTAAGAACTGATCATCATCTCTCCAAATTGCTTCACACAGCAGCCACTGGTTTCCCATGGGTGTAAAGCACTAAGAGAAGAAAAGACCATCACCCCTCTGCCACATTTGTCCTTTCTGTGCTCTTACCTTTGAGTAGGTCTTTCCACCCTTCAGCTCCTAGAACAGGAGACAAAACAAACAGGAAAAGCAGCTATTACATATGCTAGGGAAACAGGGGGGGAAAGTCACTACTCAGCCCTGGAATTTGCTTCACAAACCCCTGTTTCTCAAGGGTTACCACCACCCTGGTTGCTCCCACGCTCCATCAAGCACCCTTGCTGGAGAAAGAGAGACTCCATTTGAGTCACATCCCAGCTCAAACAATCCTTCCTTCCCACCCCAATCCATGCAATTCTTGCTGACAAAAAAACCAGCTAGTAACTGACACCAGTACCTGCCAGAAGCAGGAGTGAGGTGCTCACCTTACGGACAGACACTCTGCAGATGCAAGGGTCCAGGAGCCCCGTGGCTGGGTTGGCACTCATTTTACACACAAAGGTGAACTTCTTTTTCCAGCGGACACAGTTCTCCTGAACTTCCTCCCTATAAGAATGCAAAGGGGGAAAAAAAATAAGTAGTTCTTCAAATAAAGGTACAAAACCCAATCCAGCTGGAGTATTAAGTATCTTTTTCAATGAGGGGCAGCCTGGCCTGCAAAAATCCTCTACAACACAGCTTGGTCCACACCACCTGAAACTGCACCACACGAAGGTGTTAGCATCAAGCTTTTCATTAGCCAATACAGGCAAAATCCACCTACGTTGCAGGGAAGACTAATCATCCCATCAACAAAATTTGCCTTTAAAACTCTCCCAAGCTCTCTGACATTTCCTGCTCGGCTGGTTTAGCTCATTCACCGTCCAGCCTGGACAGAGCCAACCTCTGTAACCCAACTGGGCTGAAGGTTCTCAAGCTTATTTTCCTACACTGAGCCTGTTTTGTACAGCAAATGTGCTATGTGTTCTGGATGTCCTTCCCAGGCAGCCATCCTGCTTCTTATGCTGGGACTAAGCCAGTGAGGACAGCCAGCTTGAAGGAGGACAAAAGTGCACGTGAAAATGCTCCGGGGTGCACACAGCCAGGACCAAGCAAGGGCTGTGCTTCAAGTCATGGGGAGGGTTTCAGACCATAAAGCAGTCTCAGGCAGAGACAGGGTGGCTTTGCACAGCTTCTGAGCAGCCTAAAGGGTGAGGGGAGAAGCACAAGGCTCCAGCACAGCCTGAGCCTGTGGGAGAAAGAGAGGAAGCCTTCCCAAGAGCAGGAATCACTTCAGGAAGAGCTTTGCCTTCTGCAGAGCCCCTCAGGGGAAGCTGGATGTCACCCTTCAAAGGAGCCCTGAAACAAGGTGTGTGGGTCCTTCTGCCAGGCTCTGGGTCCCCACTGAGCCTCTGCAGGACCTGATCCATTTATGGCTCAGAGCTTGGCCTCCAGCCAATTAAGTTCTCAAAGTAATGAGGCCAGGGGGAGGGAAGGCACTTGGACAGCTATGAGCTAGCAAGTTTGCATCTCTTATCTCTCCTCTTCGAACAGGACAAAGGGGCAAGGGCACCAGATAAACTGTTTGCTTTAGCAGGGAAAGGGAGGCTTCCCACCATCTGCCCCAGCACGGGGTGAGCCAAAGAGATCAGTGGCAAAGGGGAGAATGATCAGTCTCGGTACTGCCTCAACTCCCCAGGGAAGGAAGGGCAGCAGCTGGAATATAGCCCAACAAACCCTTCTGCAGCCCCACAGGACACGTATCAGTGACTGGATCCTGACCCAGGAGGTCTCTGCTAGTCCTCTGAGCTGTTCTGTGGGACTCGAATGTGCTGGCCCAGGCCATCAGAGAACAGAAACGGGGTAACTGACAAGTAACTAAAACCTGTAATCCTCTGTAATGCAGGTAAGGGCTGATCATCCCCATTTAAAAAGCAGGGAAACAGAAGGCAGCAGTTCCTTCAAGGCAGTGAACTTAAACTCCTTCCAGACAGGACCAAGGCTGGCTATTGAAGTCACTGCAAAGTGAGACATCTAAGTGCTGAAAATACCTTCGAATCTGGAATTAATTCAAGATGAGATCTGGTTCTCATTGCTCCAATCAACTCACTCCAGCTCCTTCAGGCAGGAGAAGAAACACTTAGAGGTTTTAAAATGGCTTTGCCTATAATAAAATACTCACCGAGACAGCCAAATTAGGCAAGTTGTGTTTCAAATGTGAGGTGCCTTAAACCTGCCTTAAGAGTAGTTATTTCAAATGACCTAACTAAGGAAAACTCGTTGATACACACAAAAAAAGGAATTAAACAGGATAGAAAAATGCTTGCAAGCACACGTGCTTCAGGAAGGCAAGGAGAGTACATGGGATGCAGGAAGCACCAATATTTTAGCAGCATTAGTTGTCCTTAAAAAGGAACTGCTGGAGATCAAGGCTAATGCTAATTCTGCTAACACCACCAGAGCTTCAAGTTGAATCCTGGGAGGCAGCTACAAGCGGGTGGTCTTGAGATCAGACAGGAACAACAGCCCATGGCTGCAAAGCCTGCTCACCAACTCAGAGCTCTAGCTCCTGTCTGAAGGGAACACTGAAGGGATGAAGCTCCAGCTCCCAACACCCACCACACACACCCAGCTCCCTGCAGCCTCAGCCGTAGGATCGGCAAGAACTGCTCCAGCAGCAAGTTCCCTGACTCAGGAATTCTCCCTCACATTACAATGCAGCTATGATTAAGCATCTGTTGGATGCTGCTAAGTCCAATGAAGGCTAATCACTTCAAACCACAGCAAAAAATACTGATTGGTAATAGAGCTCCTTCAGAGCTCATGTGCTGTTAGCATAAGCTCCAAGAGGCATTCTGCTTCTTATTAAGGATGTGCGTTGGCCTCCCAAAACTGCTGTGGATACCACACGGTGCAAGGGATTAGGAAAAGGATTTGGGGGGGTTATGTTGCCCACAGCATTGCAAACATGAACCAGAGCTGCAGGTGCACGTGTAGCTTGGGGCTTTTTATGTCTTTGGAATAGTCTGCACAGGGTGGAAAGGAGCTGACAAGGCTAAATTCGGACTTGCTTTCCAGTCACAAGTTTCACAATCCTTCAACAATGACTTTCAACTTTCTGTTTTACTTTAAAGAGTGGCTTTTAAGGGCAGGGGCTGGGTCTGTATCGTTAAACAATCAAGCAACAGCACTATTGTTTCAAGCCAAGCTCTAAGAAATGAGTTCCACATTTCCAGAAGAGGCATGTGGGGCAGTGACGGGCTTTGACTTCCCACCTCCCACCAAGCAATCGTTAGGCTGGTAATTAGAGAACACTAAAATTGGGGGGGGGGAGGCTAAAAAAAGTGTACTCAGTGATGAGCAGTCCTGTGTTTAGCCCTAGAATATTCTCTGATGTACAATTAGGAACCTTCACACAGAAGCCAAAAACACATAAGGAGTGTGGTGAGGGCTGCACTGGGAGGTGTTCCCTTCCATCCTAATCACAAGGCACCTAAAAGCAAAGCAGAAATTAACAGCTTAAAACCAGAAGTGTCTAATTTTAAGTTTCACCCTGTATTTGGAGAACCAGAAATAGATCAGACCAATGCCTGGTACTAGGTGCCAATTCAATGGGTCTTCAGAAGTTTTATTTTAAAAAGCTGCCTGTGCCTCTTTGCAGAAAGTCTCCGTGAAGGTTGAATCTCTGCCAAGAGAAGCTTTGCCCTCTTCTGACTCCAGACTTATTCAAAGCTGTGTAATTACTCTTCTAGACCTAAATATACCTCTTCGGAATAAACCAGTGCAACCTTGCAGCAGCTTTGGTGAAAAGTGAAGCTCCAGACAGAGCTTCCCGGGGTCTTCCAAGCCCAGAGCTGCTCACCTGCCTCCAGCTCCTTGATCAGCCAGAAGGGACAGTTTGCAGCACACCCCTCTGAACATTCTATCCCTTGAGAGATTATTTACCAGAAAAAGATCAAGTAGATGATGTTTCACCAGAGCATGGGATGAATCCAAGTAATGGGAATGATGCACAGTAGTGACCCACCAGTTTACCTACTGTTACAGAATTAACTGTGTACTTGGTGGAGCCAGCAAGGCCTCTCAGGGTTCAGATCTCACACACAGCTCTGGAGATAGGCAGAGGAACTGATCAAACTGATTTCAGAGAAGACATGTTTCTCAGTTGTGATTTTAATGCTGTGGACAGAGTAGTTCTTGTTACAGAAAGCCACAAAGCTCACTATAAATGCAAGTCAGCTAAAGCAAACACTTCTAGAAGGCCACATACATGACCCATGCTATCTTGGGCTGTCGTGGGCCTCTGTCCCACATGAAAAACCCAGCTAAGGAAACACCCAAACAGAGATTAAAACTTCTATTTGCCAACTCCAAACTGAGTTGCACCCAACTGGGTATCATGCTTCAAACACACAACCCCATGAAGCAGTTTTGCCTTGCTGAGACACTTAGAAAAGCAGATGTTTCCCTCTTACTTTATGGCAGTAGTCACACGTAAGACAGTTAAAGTACAAAGCATCATTAAAAGGCCACAGGATTACTGGGAGGGCAACAACAACAACAAATAGCTTTTTAATCCAATTGTTTCAGTGGTGCAATGTGTCTCAGTCTGATGTTACATGCACAGGAACAGATCTGGGAAAACCTCAGGCAAAATGAGACAGTAAATAGATAAGCACAGACAAAGAGCTTCTTATTCAGATTTCCTCCTTCTCATCTACAGGAAGGGGGAGGGCAAGCTTTCCTATTTCTGATGCCCAATCCACATGCTCACTGTCCCCCCTCTTGCAGATGTGGATCTGTGTCAGACCCTTCAAGCTGAACTAATCCTCCTGCCTGCTTGCTGCAGCCTGTGCTCTGCATCCTCCTCACTGGTTCACCACAGCTCCAAGGAGCACAACATCACTGAAGCAGCATCTCCATCTGATAAGGCACCAGAAAGATAACACCATTTTAAAGAGGCCAAGGAGCCAAACCCCAGCTCAGATTCATGTAAGCATGATGCATTGAAATGCAGCTCTCAAAGGAGCCCCAGCACTCTACTCCAGCAGTGGATCTTTTGGGGAGGAAGGTGACACAGTCTCAGGGGTGCAGGCCAAATCCCTGCAGCCACAGAGAAAAACTAAAAATCAAGTATTTTCAGCTGATTGATTGCATCTGAAGGGCAACATTATGTATCTTCTACAGCATTTCTTAATGCAGCTCTGCCTTTAGCTGCAGAGACCCACTGCTAAGACAGCCTCATCTATTCCCTGCCTTCCTGAAGGCTGAATTAGAGCAGGATCCCTGGCACTCTCTTACCTTGGCAAAGCCTGAACAACCCTGTGTTATGCTTCAGAGAAGATGGTTACTATTCTAACCAGGTAATCTAGTGCAAAACTGTAGGAGACCTTTGGTAAGGGCAAGGAAAAAATCATTGAAAAAACAGTTTTAAAATTGACTTTCTAAGATGCCCAGGTCAGTGGTCACTACTCACATTTCTGTACTCCAAGCACACCAAGGTTTGTATCGTCCTACAAACACAGCAGGTCTTGCTACAGAGGCCCTTAATCACTGTCCATAAAGCACAGAAAATACAAAGGTGAGTGATCACAGATACAAGAAAGCAGGTCTTCATTCCATCATCAGCTCGTTTAGATACACCATCCAGAATCTGTAGGTATCCCCACAGCCTGGGCTCAGGACTCCACTGCAGCATATGTATTATTAAAGAAAACTGCAGCTTTGAGGCTTTGCCATCCAGATGCTTAGCAAGGAAAAGGAGAGAAATCAACAGCAAACAAGAAGCATCACTGATGAATGGAAATGTACCGCTTTGGGCTGCCAGCCTTTGTATCTTGTCAAGCTCAAGCAGGCCAAACACAGGTAGGAAGGAGAGGCAAACATGATGCAGCAGCTGGTGCTGGGAAGCTCAGTGGAAACATAACCCAAGAATGAGGGGTGACACAGCATGGGGAACACCATACAGGATCATAAACTCCAGCTGGATACATCATGCATGGAAATCCAAGACAGTTTAACCTGTGTACAAGTGCTTTATGGCACGTTATTTACGCAGAGGGGTTTTGCCTTCCCTGTGCAGAGGAACAGAAGAGGCTGAGAGAAGCTCTCAACAATAAAGTGACTCTGTTTTGACTGGGCTTACATCACTGAACAGAACAACTGCCAACCCAAGGAGCTGGATGTCTCCCCCACTGCAAACAACTCTGTATTCTCCAGCTGACAAGCACTGGTTGTTGTGTAGTAGACATTAGCAGTTATGATGGAAAAATGGCTCAGAGACAGATGATGCAGACTGTGTGACTAAGAGAACTAAGCAAGCCTTTGTCACTTCAAGCCAATCTTACTTGGATGTTTCACTGCAAGTGTTTTAAACAAGGGTTCAGAAGTAAGGTCATCACATCCACCACCTACTTGAAAAATTCACTTCTAAATTCCCAGGAAACCCATTCCAATGACAGAGACAGACACCTACCCACATCTCCCTCTTTGCATCAGGCTACACCTAATAATTTAGTTCTTCTTTTGCACTGGAGGGGAGATACACAGGAGCTCTCTAACTGCCAAATTTGAACCCCAAGGCTTTTAGAATGAAGCATTCATGTGACCCAGCATTTTCTGGGGAGAACAAGACCAGCTCCAACAGTTTTGGAGGGCTTCACCATGTTTGCTTAGTTCTGCCTCACACCAGGAGATGGACATCCATCCATCCATCCATCCATCCATCCATCCATCCATCCATCCATCCATCCACTCTTGATGTTCACTGGCACTTGGGGAGGTGGGGGAAGAGCAAACAGGGAAGGAGGAGAAGGGGAAAGTCAGCTCAGGAAACTCAGATTCCACTGAGGCAGCTGACAGCACAGCCTGCATGATCCCTGTTTGACTGGAAAAGAGCCAAATACAGGAAAAAGGATTAGCAGCAACTGTACCAGGAAAGAAAAAGCTAATTGCATAAACTTGAGTAAGAAACAATCAAGACTGTTTAACTGGGGGACAAGGAGGGAAGGTGACGACAGCACCAAGTGAAAGGTAGGTGAGGAAAGAATTGGAGCAGAAAGAAGGTGAGCATGACATAAAAACAGGATACAAATAATTATTAAGAAATCCTCCTTAAGAATAAGCTGGTATCTAGCAGGCAAGTGATTGACTTTTTACGGCTTTAACCTTATTTCCAGAAGAAGCCAATTTCCGCAGAAGCACAGCTTTTGAAGTGCATATTAGAGTTCCCTCCCAGGCAGAGATCAATCTTGATAAAAGGTCCACCAGCACAAGCCAGGGAGTGATAATACTTACTGGAAAAAGGGGGTGGCAGTCAATCACCAGTAGGAAACCCTCCAGCACCAGCATTCCTCGTTGTGTATTAACAGCTTCTTTGAAAGGCAGTAATTCAGTTATGCCTGGACTGCAGTCACATGCACCCAGACATGTGTCTTTTATAAGTGACAGACATGAAATTCTGCACCTTGTGCAGAATGTCCCACCAGCAAGAGCTTTCCAGTGCAGTCCATCTCATCTGCTCCAGATCATTGCTCTGGGTAGTCTCCAGTACATCCAAGGGCTGCTAAAACCTAGCACTGGGGCTTATTATAGAAAAAAACAAACAACAACTTTCAAACCATACCTTGGATCTAAATCTTAAAACCTCTAAGCTCCTCTTAACATGAGCTATGTTTAAAATACCATGAGAAACAATGGAAGTTATTAAAAACCAGCATGGAGCTGGTGACTGAGTGCTACAGGAGAAATTGCACAATGAAATAAAAATTGTGCCATATCAAGAAAGTCACAGAATAATGGCCCTTTAAAACCTAAGCTATAGAACAAGTCAGATGAGTTTTGGAAGGGTAAGGAAGGGTGGAGCAGGGAGAAGGCAAGGGAAAATAATTCTAACAGATTTGCAGCAGAGCAGCAAGGGACATGTACGTGGCATTTTACAGACAGGACAAGCCCAGCAGAGCCAGGCTGCTTTGAGGGATTTATAATTCATGTTCTTGCATCTCAAAGCAGAGAAAAATAGCTGGGCATCAGGAAAACAAGGACAAGCAGGGACTGTAACAGTCAATGCTGTGCAAATACATCTACTATAACACCCTGTGCTGAAGACAGACCAACCCGAAGCAGCACATATCCAAGGACTTCTTGCCACATCTACAGAGCACAAGCTCTTTTTGGTCAGAGGCCAGGGGTGTGTGCCAGGACCAAAACATCTCAAGCCAAGAACCAAACTCTTAAGTGTAAAGAAAGGAATAGCTGGATAGATGACTCAGTGACTGAAACACAAATCTGTAATAACGTGCGTATTGAACGTTGAAAGACGCATTTGCTTTTTTTGAACTCTGATCATGCACTGAGTCACCACACCAACTCCTACTTCTATTGTTCTGACACACTACGTTAGAGCTGTATTAGGCAAGAATGAACCACGTGCCAGGCTGCCAAGCCCACCACCAGTGCTTTCCTCTCACAAGCAAATTCACACGGATTTCAAAGCACAAACGGGCCCGCAGCACAGAGTTCCCTTGGGTCTGCCCAGGTCACCTTCCAGGTACCATGGCTCAGGTTGTTGTAGGTTGGTGCTGCCTTCTGCAGCCTGTCTCAGATGTTCTTCCAGCTCCCATGGTTGCTCTGTGTTATCTTGCAGATCAGAGAAGAACTGGTATAACTCTGGGCATAAACACAACTGAACGAACGTGGCAGAGGGACAATTTAACCAAGAAGGGCTCCCAAACTCTTTCCTACATCTCTGGCCAAGTCAGCTGGATTTTCAGGGGATGAGCAAACCCGAGCTGAGAGACCCCCATGTGACTGGAGGATGGAGGACGCAGAGGGAGGGGATGGTCAGGGTCATTACCAAGTTGATTGCACAGTAAAAACACAAAACTTAAAACAAGGGGAAAAAAACCCTGACTCTCCCAGGGCCCATTTGCCCTTTGGCCAAATCACAATTAACATTTCTCCTGTAGTTCTAACAGATAGAGGAACTAAAGCTTCAGAAGGTCAAAAATGCTTCAGAAAAAACCTCAAAAGTTTGTTCTGTACAGATGCTAACAAGATTAAAGTAGATTAACCCACTGTATTGCAGTGTCAATGCATGTTTCTGTAACACACTGTAGCCTGGAAAGCCTTTTCACTCCTGGCAGCCTGTGGATGTAAAATGAAGATGCACTGATTATCTGTTGCTGATATATTTATAAACTTTCTTCATCCCCTAAGTGTTAGCTGTCATTCTGAAAGATTCCAGATTTGCCTTTTGCTGACTAAATTTGAACTCCTAGTGAAGAGAGACAGCAATGTAAACTCCAGCAAAGAGAACTCTGATAATATCCCTGCCACACAGGGTCCAAGAGATGGCTGCAACTCCACAGTGGAAGAAAGCTGTGTCTGAAAGATGCTTTTATAAATAAAAAAGGAAGCTACTTTGCAAGACAAAAAAATCCACATACACACCCCTGAGATGAGAGAAATCAAGACATGTATCAGCTCAATACTCCAGGGCTTTGCTGGGACAGAAAATGAGGAAAATAGAAACCCTGAAGGGAATTGACACAAGACTAGGAACAACATCCATAATTCAAGTGATGTATAAAGTGGCAAATCTTTTGGCCTCAAAGCAGATTTATGGCACATGAGGACATACAGATGCCAGAAGAGTTAAGTGGCCTTTTTTCACCAGTATCAACCCATTTCAACCAGGAGAGTTTGCCAATACAGCTGTTTCAGAGAAGCCTTTTCAGTGCAAATTAACCTACATATGAGCTTAATTTCTGGAATCATTTCTTTAATCCCATGTGATATAATAGCATTGCAATTTGGCTCGAGCACACTGTAGAGCCCTTCAGTAAATAAGCTGCATAAACTTAACCCTAGTGCTAAGAGTAGGTTTAGTTACCCAAAAGGTAACAACACCCTGCTGTGCTTAGACATGTTCCTCTGTGAGTCACTTCTACACGATACACATCTAGTCACAACCAACACAATAGTCCAGGATCAAGCCCTTTATATGTAAACAGCTTTTTCATTCCACGATGAACACAGGTGTTTTATGATGGTTCCCCTATAAGGGCACCCTTCAGCAGTGCAAACCAAGTCCCTGGTTTTAAACACACATTCTCCCTGAACCTCCATCAGTATCTATCACTGTAAGGGTTTATCAGCAAAAAGAAACCCAGCAGAAGAGGTCTGCAAATGAAAAAAGGCAGCTGAGGAAAGCCTGCTGCCCCCTGACTCATCACCATACTGGTGGTGAAAGGCTGGGATGTCTTGACCCTGCCTGTCCCAGCTCTCTGTTCCCTTCTACCCCAGCTCTGGAGTGTGTCAGACCTGGTGTTATGCTACGGTGCCAGAGCCAGCAAGGGGAGGGGAGAGAAAGGGGTCCAAGAGCAGACAGAGCTGCTTTTGCTCCTCCGGAACCACAGCTCCAGATGAACGTAATTCTCTGAGCAAGACCAATATCTCATGATGCAAGTTGTCCTAATCAGAGAAAGGTAATTTTATGAACTGCATCTTGGTTAAAAGCAGAATATGGGTGAGCTCTGCATTTTGTGACAGCAGTGGGTGCTGATTAAGCCCCCAGGAGATGTTACCATGGGCTCCCACTGCTCAGCTGCCAGGAGCAGGTACCTGAGGATCAGTTTTACCTGCCCTGTGGCTGTCACTGCCAGCTGTATTCAGACACATTCCCTTGATTCTCCCCTGCTGAGAGCAAATGACATTGGAGAGATGCCAACACGTTGCTTCTGGAGGGAAGACAACGTTCAGGTTTGTTTTGAAAGAACAGACATTAAAGAGAACAGTGACCAGAAGAGACCAACCACCTAGTTCTAGTACAGAAAAAAAAAAAAAAAAAGGTATCTAACACAGCAGAAAGGCAGCAAATATAAGAAACAGTTATAGGAAATAAACTGCACCATAGAGTTTCCCTTGCAGCAAGGAGCACTGCAGCTACTGAAGGCAGGAGATGAGCAGCACTGTTCTTGAAAGGAATTCAACATTTATGCAGATGCAATTGCCTAGTGTTACCAAAGTATGAGATAAAACATCACAGGCCGCTGACAGAAGCCAGGAAAAGAGCTTTCCTACAGAGGGGTTACTGCATAATTAATCTGTACCACAGACAGGCAGACTATCTCCTGAGCAGCCCTTACTGCTCAGCCTGGAAACAGGACTAGCTGGGGCTGACTTGGTACAGATAATCAGCCTCAAAGTGTGAACACTGAAAGTGTTGCTCCTTTCCAGGGCAACAGAGATCTGGAAAGATTGCTGAATTATATATATCTCACAGATTCCTCCCTCATTTTCTGTGACACGCAGGCACAGCCTGGGTGATGATGGGAAGAACAGGAACTAGCAAGAGAAACAGAAAAAGCAGGATGAAAGCACAGCCAAGCTGGCAACCCTCTCCCCAGCCTATGCATGTGAACAAAAATCCTCTGAAAAATCACATCACATCCCACCTCAACTTTGTTGTTTCAAGTGTGGACAAAGCCTGAAAGTCTGATACAAGGCCAGGGTGGGGGAAAAAATTCTCTAAGCCCAAGTTTTTCCAGACAAGCCTTTCCTTCCCCCTCTCCTAGCCATTTACATTTTTATTTTGATGAGCAATATTATCCCTTATGAACTGGAAAGAAAAGTGACTGGACAGAGAGCAAGGCACTTGGAAACCTCTGGACTCCTCACTCAGCACTTGCATTTCAGGAGGAATGAAAACTCCAGGTAGGCATATGCTGACCTGTCTTTCGTGTGGCAGCTGGCTGAGGGAGGTTCTGTTGATCATTAACCCAATACCCATTAGTGAAACACCTTGCCACAGTAATTTCATACCAAGTTATGTTCTGGAAGCAGAAGTGGAGGTATGTGACAACCCCAAACTGAAGCCCTGAGGCCACATCCCTTTCACAGGGTTGAGGTTCCTTGATCTGCTTCTCCATTAGCAAAGCCAGACTCAAGCATATAGCTTGGTCATTTCTGAAAGGCACTAAACAAGACCTTAAATTTTGTTTTCTACATTTGGTACACCAAATGCCAAAAGAGAAAGGACTTGTCTCCTTCAGCCAAACATGCAGCTCTAGGAAGCAGCATTCCCAAAAGGATGTTTTCCAGCTCTAGCTGTTGATTGCAGCATGCATATTTCAGGCTAGTTACCAACCCTACCAACAGGCAGGGGTGATGGTCTCTGGAGGTCTCTAAAGCTAAATTGCTAATTAGTGCTGCAGCTTTCCAGCCCTTCCAGGACAGTAAATCCTTACAATCTCTCCCTTCCTCCCATGTAAGCACCTTCAGTGCTTTCAGGCTGAACAGACAAGGTTCATCTCTTATTCAGAATACAGCACACAGCTGTAAAAGTATTTTCAGCTTCACAGTCCCATCTCCTACTACAATGCAGGACCTCCTTCAAGGCCTCCTCTCACCAATGAAGTATAATAAATTTAGCCAAGGGAAAGGCATAATCCTGCTCTCTTGCCAGCTCAGCTACTTTCTATCCATGAGGAAAGCATCCATTGTGCAGACTATATGCTTTTGCTTATTGAGAACATCCTGTCTCTTCCACACTTGCCTCCTCCCAATCCTCTATTCTCCAAGTGCTTCCTTTTCTTCCTCATCCCCATAACCCCATCCCATTTCCTTGATTTTCTCCTCATCTCAGCCTTATCAGTTGAGCTCCATGGGAGACTCATGAAAAGCACATGAAAATGACTTCCATGAAGATCAGCAATTTTCAATCCTGCAGAACAATTCCCTTCCTTGCTCATCAGATTAAAATTACACCAAACAAGAAGGCTGTTCATCCAGAAAACACAGGCACAACTGTTTGTCCAGTGGAAAGTGCCTTCCAAGCCCAGGCACTAAGATGAGATGCTGAGTCTCACTGTGTGGTACCAGAGGCCATGATGGCACCACTGGAGTTAGGACAGCAACAAGTATCGTGTCTCCCAGCACGTGCACAAATGCATTATAGGAACAAACTGCAAGAACAAACAGGAAAGCTTCATCCTGCAGGGTAAGCAGCTGGTACTGAGATGGGGTAACACATCCAGCCACCTGAAATAACCACCTTTACAGCAGGGATTACTGATATGAGGTCACAGGCTGTTACAGAACAAACAAGCAGATCCTAACGTTGGTCCAGGGCACTACTAAACCCTTGGGTTTCATTACACAACGAGCCATGGCTACAAAATAATTCCCCAGCCATTTCAGAGCAGGCTGCAAGCCCAGCACAGAGCCAGCAGCCCACAGAGGATGCAGAACGTATCCTGTCTGAAAAAATGAGGCCACATACAGAGCCACATCCGCTGGTCCTTGCACGGATGAGAGCTCACGGGGCCAAGCACAGGTGGATGCTCCAGAGCTCACCATCCCACTCCTCAGGCTTGGGAACGTGCAGATGTGCCCTGAAGAGAGGGAGGTTTCTGATGTGAGGGAGAAGCTGGGCTCTTTCCTGAAACACTACCAGATGTAGCTTCCTGCAATAAAATAATAATAAGAAATAAATCTGTACCTACCTCATTTATCTAGAAACTGGTACCAGGACAACTTGCCATTGGCAACTTATGGCCTATTAAAATACCAACAATTGTGCAGGGAGACCACAGGCCCCCGAAGGCATGCAGGAATTCCTCAGAAATACAGCTACAAAGCTAGAGTCAACACCCATGGCAGCTCAAGAGCACAAAGAATAAACAGACTGGAAGCCATTTAGGTTTTTCCCTCTATTTCAGAAGTAAATACATGTCTTAAAGGGCAGAGAAGAGGGGGGGCACCCCTTCTGCCTCCCCTTACCCTTGGCCAGAGATGGGAGCATTGCCACCCTGTCAATGAAAAGGGCCACAGGGCCCCCTCAGCCTCAAAGTAGAGCATTAATTTCCAATGAGTAATTTTTGGAGCCAAGGAAGTGGCACAGATGAGGCTGTTGCTCAGAATCAGCTGCCAAAGCAATGCCAGGTCAGCCTGAGCACCCAGGGGGAAGTTTGGAAGCTGGTTGCATCCAAGCACATTTCCTGATGCTGCGGTCGCAGAGCTCCAGGTTCCAGCTTCTGATCAACAAAGCAGCCCCTGCCTGAGCAGCAGCAGGCGGAACAGGAGGCAGAGCATGAGGAGAGGCTGCTCTTTACCCAACAGGATGCAGCCCCCGTGGCAGGAAAGTTTTAACGTAACTCTCTGTCTTGTGACAGGCCCCAGCAGTGACCGGTGACAGGAAGAGTCTGGCAGGGAGCAAATCAACCCACCCCAAAGCCTCTGCCAGGCAGACCCCACAGGTGGAGCAGCCAGAGCCCAGGAAAGGTGAAAGAAATGCTCTGCAAATGCCAAGTTTGTGCCCAAGGACCTTGCAGTGCTGCACTACTCCTTTCCAAGGCCCTCAGCATGACAGAGGTTAAACCTCAGCCACTGTTTTCTGCTCCAGCCACTGTCACCTACATCTAGTTACACCACTGGAGTGAAACCCCCTTTTCTCATCTTTGCTCTCTAGTTTTGTTTCAGAAGGCAAGCAGTGCAGACACTATGCAGTAATATTACCTTGAACTAGGTTATGTTTCTTTGCAAATGATTTCTAGACGCTATATTCAAATTTCTCCTCCATTAACAGCCCCAGCCCACTGCTGAGACTGCAGCCAGGAAAGAAAGTTGTCAGCATGTGAAGCTGCTCTGGAGCATTAAAACTCACTCTCTCGACCTATATATTAGGAATACATAGGGAAAGCCTACCCTTTCAGACAGTTTGCAACAAACCCACTTTTAAAATACATCATCAGACCATGTGCTGTAACAGAGGACAGAGCCAAACATGCATTGTCCTACAATATGGAACTGGGAGAACAGTTTAGAGCTGCAAAGAAGTTCCTTCCTCCACTACACCCTGGCAATCCTGCTCAAATCAAGAGGCAAAACACACCCAGCAATACTCTCACTACAGCTAGTCTTCTTCCCTCCACTGACTGTAGAAGAAACTATTTAGTTACCTACCATCAGACAGTGATGAAGATGTAGATCTCAACTGGGCTGGATCAGTCCTTTAGCCTTGACTACCCAGTTAAAGATTTTCTAGTCTGAAAGAGCTAAACATGGTGAACTTGAAGGACCCTGCAACATCAGACCCAGTGACTATTTATGTAAGGAGAGTGAATTAGTTGATTTCTGACTTTCACTACTGAAACACAGTTGCATTTTAGAGGTGGGATGACTTGCAGCTTCTTTCACAAAGGTTTCTGAACCTAGAACACCAGCCACATGTCGCCAGGGCAAAGCTTCTCCCCCATTTTGTATGTCCTACAGAAATGAAAAAGTTCTGTGTACCACTAAGACACAATAATGCTTTGCATCCCACCAGCTGAGGAAAGCAAGCAAGTTTAGGTCTGTACGTCAGGATGACAGAGCCACACTTGCACAAAAGCTGACTTCAGTCCACAGGGAGCTATCATATGAGGTGGCTCCCCAAATATCAGCATTTCCTTTGGCTTTCTGGATGCAGCTTTACACACACAAAGTGCACTGCAGGAAGTGGCCTTTCACTCTTACTCCATAAAAAATAAATCACAAGGCTAAGAATATTCTCTGTTCAGGCTTACAGCACCAAAATACTTTGAGGCTGGACCACCCTAACAGGGTCAGCTCTTCCCAGGTCGAGCTTGCGTGCAAACAGCTGCTGTGCTGCAGAAGGCTGTGTTCTTTGGTTCCAACTTATGCAAAAGTGCCAGGATCAGAAAACCAAGCTGAAATGCTGCACGAGCTTGGAAAAGCATGGTCTCAAAGGAAATGCAGTCTGAGGTGCCTTCAGAAGGCAATAGGGAAGGTGGGAAAATGTCCTCAGAGTTGCTCAACTCATGCAAAACAGTCTTTCCTCTAGTGTCAGCCAGGGGCTTTCAGAGTACAATTCCCTCCTTCAAATCCAGAAATACCAGAGTGAAACTGTTGGCACACTAACAGAACAACATAGGATGAAGTGTCAGGAGTCTGTGGATAACACCTGGCTCTCCACTTCCTTCCCACCACACACTGGCAGTGCTCGCTGCCAACACGCAGCCAGGGACCCATCGGCACCGAGAAGAGCATCTGGCTGTCACTCCACACCAACTGACACTGTAAGCAGGGGGGTGTATGAATTTAATCAACTCTTCCTCTTCTGTGATAACCAATGATGTGCAGGTACATACTGCACCAGTCTGTAGCTTTAGGCACTCGTTTGGACATCCAGGCTCCTGCCTGTGCTGATCCACAGATCCGAAGCCTCCCAATGAGCTTATCATCTCTCTAGGAACAAAGACACTCACACACACCCCCAAAAAGCTTCAAACTGGTTGGTACAAAATGCAGCAGCCCATCTGCTTCACACAAACGGTTGCCATGAACACATTCCTACTGCCCTGTGCCTGCTATTTTTAAAGATACTTGGGAGGCAACTGAATTCACTGGCAATTGTGCTATTTCAAGTATCCAAATTAATGCTATTCCAGGAATACTCTGGTACTTCTTCACAGGAAGACACAGCACCTGCCTGGCCTACACCTGGCTGGGATGTATTTTCAAAGGACAAACTTCTGTAATCCAACAGGAGAGTGATAAACACCCAGACAATAGATGCTTTTCACACACAGCACTGTAAACTGAAACGGGTGAGTCTAATCCTCAGAAGCCCTGTCAGAGACTTTACAAAGGGAGGGGAAGGAACAAGCAAAAGGAAATTTACAGCTACAACTTCAGTCACAAAAACATCCAAGGCTTAATGCCAAACCTGGGCACAGCAAGTGTGGAAAAAAGGGTACCTGCCTGCATGACAAAAAAAAAACCAACAAACCAGAAAATCCCAGAGAAGCAGATCCCCTGGACCTTTTCCAGAGTGCCTGGAATTCCTAAGAGCGCTAAGTCTTCAAGGATTTCAGACAGATGCCCCTCCAGCCAGGGTGCTTTGCCCCTGCCTGGGCAGATGTGGTGGGAGTGGTTCACAGCTTGGGAGGGGGGTCCCAGCCCTGGGAGTGCCCACCAGACCCACCAAGCTGTGGGAGAACCTGCAACCCAGACTGGAGTGGACTTGGGACTGGGCCGGGTGACGGGTGCTGGCAGCACAGCCTCCCACCTCTGCCCTACTCACAGGTCACTGTGACCCGGTGCCACCCAGCAACTCATTGGATGTATCACACCCCCACCTCTCTCCACAGCCCTGCACAAGCTGCCCAGTGAGTCTGTTGTAAATAACATGAAAAATCCACCTCTGGAGATTCTTATCTTCTTCTTTCCACATCATAGGTCACTTTAATCTTTCCCCAGATCCCAGGAGTATCAAAAAAGGTCATGGAAATGACTAGAGGGGAGGGCAGAGGAGAAGAGCCTAAGCAAGATCTGGGAGCCTCTCCACATGGTAACTCTTCTCACCACTCTTGGAAATTCATCCCTCCTGAAGTTTCTCTGTCTGCAACAGGGGAAAATATTTGGAAAAGGTCAAATGACTCAATACCACTGAGACCTGTAACTTTTCAAGCAGCAAGGGGTTTCCATGTGCTTTCAGTTAGGGTACAGACAGGTTAGGGAAAAGGCAGCTAACCCAACAGCCCTCTTCCCCTCTGCTCCTTTCTAAGCACACCGAGCAGGCTGAGAGTCATGTATGTGTTTAGTTTAAGTTACAGATGATTTGGCTGCTGGAACACATCTGCAACACACCACAGTGAGCGAAC
>NW_009951959.1:9729-13069 GCF_000747805.2 Chaetura pelagica | reverse complement strand
CTGAACCCCAGCCAGCCCAGAAAACAACCCAAGACAACCCCAGCAGCTGGCAGCATCAGCAAGCCCTGCTGGCAGCTCCTAGAAGCTGCTTTTTGGGAATGACAAGGAGAGGGAGACATTTCTCAGCAGGGGCTATTCCTGAGACACCCTCCAACTCAACTCATTTTATTTGGACTCGAGGAAGCCGAGGGGTTAATTTCTTTCCAAGTTCACATACTGTATGAATTCCTTAGATAAGCTGCTTCCACCAAACCCAAGGATCTAGCCTCAGGGGAGAACAGTGAGGAAAAGCTCTTTTGATGGATTTTCTTCAAAAGAGAAATTAACTCAAAGTCCATTTTTGGAGGTGTTCCACACCCACGGCTTCCACATACTTCAGTGAGGTTGCACCTTGCCTCGGGAAGAAAAACCAAGCTTTGAGCAATGCCCTACCCCTTCTATTTACAAGGCAGAAATGTTTTATGCTTGACCAATAAAATCTCCTCTCCTGAAATGAGAAAGCTCAGGGTGCAACACCACAAAGAGGAAAACTGACCAAACCAGGCTTTAGCTCTGGGATAAGGCAGTTAACAGCTAACACAAACTAATCCTGCACCTTTAAAACTGAGCAGTCAACTCAGGAAAGCAAAAAAAAAAACAACAAGTTTTGAAAGCCAGGGAAGTCTTCCTTCTCATCTTGAGGCAGAAAGAAAGCAAGTCTGGGCTGTTATGGAATTCACGTTTGCATAGTGCGGGTGATAATCTGTGCATAGCTGGAAACAAAGCAAGTTTTTATTAGCAATTAGTAGCAGGAGTGGGTACAGACCTGCCTGAAAGAGCCAGAGAAATGCCAACACACAATGGCAGAACCACCATTATGTGCACCTTATAGGCAGCAAAATGATCCCAATATGATGGGCCACATTAAAAAGAAAATACTGCAGCTATGAACTTGGGAGATGGAATGGCATCAGTTCAAGGAGATAAACTGTGTCTTGAACACTGACAACTCCAGGCAGCAGTTTTCCCTTGCACAGCAATTTGCAATGCAAAGTAAGCTACTTCCACTCTTACCAAGAACAGTAATCTGGAAGCCAAAGGGGAGAACAAAGTTGGGAAGGGTTGATTTGCTTAGACACAGTGTTCTGCAGAGCTGAGTTTCAAGTCAGACATGAAAGCAATATGGCCTAGAGTCTGAAAGTGTGTGAGAACTTGGGGGGGGGAAGAAAGAGGATTTAATACACAAACCCCAGACCTTTTCAGGGGAGCAACCTCCTGCTTCCTCTCCACATGCCTCTGAAAAATTCAGCCCAGCTCTGATCATCCAACACCACCCAGGTTCAGAGCTCTCCAGTTAACTTCTCCCCCTGGAATGATGTGGCATGTGGGGCCCTACAACAGAACTATTAAAATCCCATCAAGGGGTAGGCAAGTGGTAGCCATATGCTTAAACCATTCAAGTGGATAACCAGGGAATGCAGCACAGCCAGGATGTAAGTCTGAAAGCAGCTTCTTACCTGGTAGATAAGCTAGCAAAGTCTCCTCCATCCAGCAGCCTGATTTTGCAGAACAGAACCCCGTTCACAAAGGGGACAGCAGTCAGCTCTTCTAGAGTGAAACTCGTCTGAAATTTGAATTTCTTCTTCTTCATCAGGAAAGCCATGGGCAAATTCAGCGTGGAAAGCCCAGGAATTCCAAACAGGATCGGGGAGGAGCGGCTCAAAAGACACACAGAGACAAGCAGAGGAACGGCACCCGTTCCAGGAACACAAGCAGGGAGTAAATTCCAATTCAGTTACAGCGACGGCCCAGCTTCAAACGCACAATTCTCTTGTCTTTGGTGGTGGGATCTGGCTGTGGGATCATCGCCACGGCAGCTTCAGGTGAGGAGGACGAGGTCAGATCGAATCTCTGCAACATCTCCAAGGGAAATGGAAAGGAGAAAAGTCGGTCTCAGCTCCAGACCAGCAGGAGCTGTCCCAGTTAGAGGCTGCAGTGCTCCGACTTCAGCACAACCCCTCCAGAAAGCAGCTCTCCTGGGAAGGCATCTTGAGGGGATGAAGAAGCCTTAAGACTGCGGGCAGCACATTCAGAGAGCTTCCAGTTTCTAACTCCTCCTCTTGTGAAACTCCTTGCTACAGGTCTCCAGGTCAGCCTTTGGGAGGGAAATGAGTAAATTAGTCCCAGGCAGTTCTGGGCTCCTCCTCCTATAAAACCTGTTTGGATGGGTAATATTCAGTCCAGGCTCATACCAGTCTCAGAGGTACGGCCTCAATTAGCCTGGCCCAAACATCCTCTTTCCCCCTTTTGCCTGGAGCAAGCTTCACTGCTGCCAACCCCCTTGTAATTTCTGTTTTGCAAAGCAGCTAATAAAAGCTCTATTTTCACCCATCACGTTTAGAAGCAGTTTACAGAGCAAGACCCATCTAAAAAAGAGCAAGCAAAGCTGACTCGGGAAATGCAAAGATCTGTTTCTTCTCTCTTTTTCCATCCAGCCCTAAGTGTTAGCACCTGTATCTTATAAATGGAGAAGGCAGCAGGGGGGGGGGAAGGCAGTCTGCTCCAGATTACACGGCATAACAACCAAATCAGGTCATCTGGCTGCCCAACAGCCAGGCCCACCAGGCAGGCTGCCTTCCCCCAGCAGCAGCTCCACACCAAGCCGTGCCCCACACCGTCCAGTTTTGGGGCTGGAGATGGTCCCTGCGTGACACGTTTACCCAACACCTCAGCGAGGGAGGCCAGGAGCTGATTAGCATCCAAAAGGGACGAGGTTGTGAACACCAGGCAGTAAACAATCCTCAGCAATACATAGAATTAATGACTGCAAACCAGAGCAGGGCAAAGCTCCAGCTGCCTGCACCGGGGTGTGGTTAAAGCCCCTCTCCTGCCTGGGAACCTCCTGCAGCTGCCCCGGGGCAGAGCCAGGGGGCAAATGGGTGACTGCTCCGCATCACCAGCCCCTGGATGAGCCATTCCTGACCCCTCTGCTCCGAGTTGCAGCAAGGTCTCAGCGTACCTTCTGGCCCCTTGGGCTGTGCAATGAGTTGTGGCCAGGTCTCAGCCCACCTCTGGGTCCCGTGGACCAGGCTGCAGTGAGGTTGCAGCCCACCCCCTGGGCCACGCACTGAGCTGTGGTCAGGTCTCAGCTCGCTTTCTGAGCCATGCGCTGAAGGGTGGCCAGGTCTCAGCCTGCCTCCCAGCCCTGTGAACCACAGAGCCGGCTGCAGGCAGCTCTCAGCCCCTCTGCCAACCCCAAGGGCCACGCACCGGGCTGTGGCCGGGCGGCAGCCCAGCTCTGGACCTGCCAATCATGCACCGAGCTGCAGCCAGGTCTCAGCCCCCTCCCAGCCCATGCCCC
>NW_009951959.1:5230-8819 GCF_000747805.2 Chaetura pelagica | reverse complement strand
CGGGGCAGCTCCGGGTGACCCGTTCCCGCCCGCCGGTCGGGCCCCCCCATCCCAGGGGTGTCAGAGCGCGGCCTGGCCGGGCTGGGCGGTGGGGCCCGGGCTGGCTGAGCCCAGCGGCACCACCGGGGCTGGAGACTCACCGTGCCCGGTGAGATGTGGCAACCGGGGAAATGCATCATAATCAAAATGGCTCCGTCCTGTCGTTCCGTGCTGCTGCCCCTGCTGTGCGGCCGGGAGCCCTGGTTCGGCAGGATTCCATCGTTGAAGGGCAGGCAGAACAAAATGTCTCTCCTGGTCCCGGAGGAGCCTGCAGTCATCAACGTGATTTGCCTATTTTGTTTTTAAAGTTAGGGGTGTGCTGAAGAGTCTCCGTGGCAGAGAAGTTGAGGCTCATCTGAGAGGGACTTTTCCCAAGGCTGATTTGCATGTCTGGCAAAGCTTGGATGAAAGCCTGGGAGCCCTTGCTCTCCTGCCAGGCTTTGATGCCCAGACTCCTTGCCTTTAATCTTTGCCATCTACACAGACATCAGAGCTATCAAATAAGTTACCACAATGCGAGTCTTAAAAAACCCAAATCTGGCAGGAGAAGTGTGTGGCAGCTTACTTGGGTAAAAGTTAAAAACTAGATGAAGCTACATGTGTTGTTACGATTCTTGCTTACCAGGGTAAGCAGATACACGCTGGGGAAGCATTTGATACTGGTGCAGTGAAATCGTTGCAGGAGAAACCAGTCTTCCCATACAGCAGGGTTTGTGGAGGCTGCTTTTAAACTTGGGGCTTGAACCGTTCTGCCAGTGGATACCTGGTGTTTTCGAGGCCTTAAGACATCACTAGAAATGGGCTGGGCATTTTTCCTTTCTGTTTCTCAGTTTATTGGCCTGCTAAGTATTGAATATTTGCCAAACTGGGATGCTTGGAGCATCTGAAGAATCAACCAGCCCCAGTCCCTGACACTTCTCATTCCCTGAGCGTCCCGCTAACAAGACGTGTTGATCTTTCCCTTCCATTAGTAGGTAAAGGACAAACACCCTGGCTGTTTGTGGTGTGGGAGGAGGCCTTGTGTTATCTGGTGTGATTCACTCTGATAAATAACCTCCTCCTTGGGCTTCTCCTGTTTATAGCAACAGCCCCGGACACGACAGTTTACAGAGATTTTAATCCTTGCTGTTCTCACGCATATTTACTCTGCACTTTTTATCAGAAACATCTTTTGAAAGCCTCAGTGTTGTTATAGTGCTTAATTGAATAATGTGACTGATGTTAAAAATAAATGGATTTGGAAAAATGCCCAGTGAGCTGCTGAAGAGGGTGTAATATAGCAACCATAGCTGGATTCTCAGGGGGATGTATATTTTCCTAACAAACCCAGTCTCATGACTTAGAGATTAAATCTCTATTAGTTCAAAATTCACCCTGTTGATTTTTTTTCTGTGTTTGTGCTGCATCATTGTTTCTGGCCAAACCCACAGTTTTCAAAGGAGCAGTGCTCCTGCAGACGTGTGCCCTGGTGGTCTCAGGGTGGTCTCAGAGGCACCACGGAGGGGATGTGGCACCTCCATCCCCCCATCATCCTGCCGGATCGACTGCACCTTCCAATCCAGCTCAGAGCTGCTCAAGGTGGGGCTGTGTGTGTGAACAGGGTGTTCTGATGTGCATGGGTTCTCTTCACCCCATTCTCAGATGCTGCTCATTGCTCTGCCCTTGGCCCTGCCCACCTCACCCCTGCCCCGTGACCCTCAGACACATCCCTGCCCTGTGCTCTCCCCATCTGCCTTTCCTTTTGCAGCTCCCCTGTGCTGCCCTTACTTCCTCAGCTTTTGCTGGCTCAGGGCCTTGCCTTATCAGTTGGGACCATTTATCAGTCTGGGCTCTGCTGCAAAGTCTGGGCCTCACCTCTGCTGCCACTGGAGCTGTGTCCTGCCAGCCAGGGGCTGGGATCTCTCCGCTCCCCTCTCCTGTGAGTGAGCAGGAACAAGGTGGCTTTTCCTGCCTCTTTTCCTCTTTGCCTTTAAGGACAGAAATTGTAGAATCAGAATGGTTTGGGTTGGAAGGGACCTTAAAGATCATCTACTTCCAACCCCCCTGCATGGGCAGGGACACCTCCCACCAGCCCAGGCTGCTCCAAGCCCCATCCAACCTGCCCTTCAACACTGCCAGGGATGGGGCAGCCACAGCTTCTCTGGGCAACCTGGGCCAGGCTCTCACCACCCTCAGAGTGAAGAATTTCCTTCTCTTGTCTAAGGGAAAGGAGAGGCAAGAATGGGCAAGGAGGGGCAAGGAAGGGAAAGGAGGAGCAAGAAGGGGCAAGGAAGGGAAAGGAAGGGAAAGCAAGGGAAAGGAGGGGAAAGAAAAGTCAAAGAAGGTCCAGAAGGGACAAAACTCAATGGGGTGAAGCAAGATGGATTCTGTAATGCATTTGGTGAGCCATCAAATCCTATCTCTTATCTCGTGGAAATCCCAGATACACCAGCAAATCATCCAACTATGTCATCAGCATCTTCCTCTGGAAAACATCACCCGGCTAATCCGTTTGTCCCAGCAGCCAAATGGTTATAAAGTTTGAAAACTTAGATGATACACGTTGCTGCAACAGTGTCAGCACAACACTGGCTCTGCTGTTCCACCTGTAACCTCTGCTGTCAGGGCTGTGATGAGCTTTCATCCTCTCATCCAAAAAGAAGGGATTATCACATGGTGCTCTGCTCTGTCAGGGTGATCTTGGTGCTGCAATGCACCCCAATGGGAGCTGGGAACCCTGTGAAGGGAATGGTTACCTTTCCCCATTACAGAGGATTATCCTATGGGATGGAGTTATGCCAAGCTGGTGTCTTCTCAGCTGGATTTAATAACAGGCTGAGTGTTCCACTTTGATCTGCTTGTGTTTTTCACTAGTTTCATATTTAACTCACCATCATAAAGGCCAGAACTGCTTCACTTGCTGTGCTAGGCTGGGGTTTCCTGTTGGAATTGCAAAGGATGCAGGTGGGTTTCTGGCCTGCCAGGACAGGGGATCCTGTTATGGAAAGAGAAAAAGGGAGCAGAGGAATCTGGAGCTGGTAGATTCCTTTCCCCAAACATGTGGCCAGACCTGAAAATCCAGCTGCCTGGCTTTTTTTGTTTACTGTTTTCCATATCTGTTCCAGTGTGTCCTGGGAATGTGCAGCAGGACTCTGTGCTTCTCTCCAGGAGGCCTATTGGTGGGAGCTGGTTTGTCCCTTCCAAAATCTGCAGAGTGGAGCCTGCTTTGCCTGGAGGCTCATTGTGTTTATTAAGGGTTATCCTGTGTCTGTATCACCCTCAGATCTCTGGGACAAGAGCTTTGCTGGCCCTGGGCTCTCCCACGGGCTCCGTGTTTCTGGCTGCAGCCACACAACTGCTGCTGTTGCCTCCAACGAAGCAGAACCAACTGCCTGTACCTTTGTGGTTCCCACCTGTCAGGACAGCCTCTATTTTGGGATCCCAGCCCAAGCAGAGGCAACTGAAACTGTCCCTGCTGGGGCTGAGCTCCTGCCTGGGGTTAATCCCCTCACAGGGCTGGGACCCTAGGGCTGGTGAGCCCAGCTTGCTAGCAACATGAGCTTCATTCCTG
>NW_009951959.1:0-5150 GCF_000747805.2 Chaetura pelagica | reverse complement strand
TCCTGCTCCCAAAACACAGCCTGGAAGCTGTGCCCGTGATTTGTGTGAAACTTCTTGTCAGATGCCTTCAAGAAAGAGAAAGAGTCTTCAATGCTTCCATTTTCATACTGAAGAGGCCTCACTTGTGCTGGCAGTACCTGTTGGCAATAACCTCAGATGGTAACAGGAAAAAAACCCCCCACAAAACCCGTGAAGAATGCTTTGCCAAAGCAGGCTGGAAGAACGAAAACCATGGAGGAGGTGATTTGGGTGAGCACACAGGTGGTATCATCCTGTCCCTTGGTGGGGATCCACTCCCAGAACTGCAGGGTAGCTGTGGCAGCAAACAGGATCCGTGGGATGCTGACATATTTAGGGTTGTTTTTTTTTAAAATCATAGAACCTGCCCCTTTGCTTATAATGAAATAATTTGTGTGGGTTGGGTTTTTTTTGTATTTGTGCCTGCTCGTTTGGTTCTGCAGCAAACTCACCCTAAAAAGAGCTGTCAGCTCCCGATATCTCGGTGTCCTCTGCCTGTGTTTGTGGGAGGCAGAGGCACCTGCTCTGCATTCCCAGGCATCCTGACTTTTTTGAGGGGTGCTGCTGTGCCTCATCACTGGGCTGTGCCCACTGAATTTCTTCCTCTCTGGGCTCTCAGTCCTGAAAATATTCATCTGTGAGAGAAGCAAGCAGCATCACCAAAGGTCTGGAGGACAAGGGTTGTTTCTGGGGTCACCTGCCAGGGCTGCAGCTCGGGATCCCTGTGCCTTGCTCCGGTGTGCAGTGCCATCTCCTGGAAAGCCCTGCACACATCACAGCCAGAGTTTTGCTCCTGAGGCAGCTGGTGGTGCTGCTGGCAGCTTGGCCACTGCTGTTAATCGCTGCAAAGTTCATCTGACCCACCAAGACTCCCCCACCAACCTTCTCTTCCTCCCACGGATACAAGGACACCACTTGCCCAGTCATTCACCCTCACCTCTGAGGCACCTTGTGGCAGAACAGCCCCTCGTGGCTCTTCCCTGCTGTGGATGCTGAATGCCAATCTCCAGGTACACAAAGAACAGTAGAGGAGCACAAGTGAGTATCTGTAGATGTTCTGGAGCCCCCAATATAAGAGGGACATGAAGCTCCTGGAGCAAGTCCAGAGGAGGCCATGAAGATGATCAGGAGCAGCTCTGCTCTGGAGACAGGCTGGGAGAGTTGGGGTGTTCAGTCTGGAGAAGAGAAGGCTCCAGGGAGACCTTAGAGCACCTTCCAGTGCCTGAAGGGGCTCCAGGAAAGCTGGGGAGGGACCTGGGACAAGGGCAGGGAGTGAGAGGACAAGGGGCAATGGATTAAAACTGAAGATTGAGGTGAGACATGAGGAGGAAATTCTTCACTGTGAGGGTGGTGAGAGCCTGGCCCAGGATGCCCAGGGAAGCTGTGGCTGCCCCATCCCTGGCAGTGTTGAAGGGCAGGTTGGATGGGGCTTGGAGCAGCCTGGGCTGGTGGGAGGTGTCCCTGCCCACGCAGGGGGTTGGAACTAGATGATCTTTAAGGTCCTTCCCACCCAAAACATTTGGATTCTATGATATTCCCCAGCTTTTGTTCTGCTTGGCCACCCATTCCCTGTTCAGCTTAATGTCTTCACCCTGTCAGTGTCCTGTTCACCTGTTTTTCCTGGTTTTATGGGACAATTTTGTCTTTTCCTCCCCAAGTTTGATGACCTTGGCATGAGCAACAACCAAGCTCCTCCTCACAGTGCTCACCCTGTATTTAAAACATTGCTCCATCTTTTTTAATGGGACAAAAATGTGTAGACAGAACTGGCACCTGGATGCTGCTGGCTTGACTAAGCTCTATATTTATCCTGAAAAGACAGGAAAAATGGGTGGTTCCAAGGGCAACACCTTTATTCCTCTGAAACAGTAACACAGCTGAAGTGCTTAGTCACTGAAAAAAAATACACCTGCAATTTACAGCCAAAGGCTGGCACTTCAGTCATCATTTTAGGCTCTTGTGGCACCTCAATCTGGGAGATGAATAGAGCTCAGCAACCTGTTGTATCCAGGGAAGGAGCTAGTGCTCCAAGGTAAGGCTGAAAAAGCTGTGTTGAAAAAAGGACCATAACTATGGAAATAAAAGGCCACAAAGCTGATGAACGTGAGAAAAAGCTGCCGTGGCACGTGGCTGCTCACAGCCTCTTCTCAGGGAGGATTCTGTGTTGCAAACTTGTGGCCCTGAACTGCCTTCTGCCCTGGAGCCTGTTGATGAATGGAAACAGCCTCTTTAGCAAAAACGTCTTGGTTTTGTTTTATTAATTAAAATTCGTATTTGTAAAGGAGATAGTTACACAAATGAGGTAAACCAACACATCCGACAGGAGTTTTCACTTTAAAAATAAATTTGAATTGAGCAGTTGGTTTGATTCCACAAAGTCTGAGAGGAAGAGTCAGGTGAGTGTTGCTCCTGTGGCAGGAAGCTGGAAAAGGTGGGAAGACACAGGGCTCAGAGCAGGGGTATCCATGCCAAAGGGTCAGTTCTCCAGGGGCTTAACCCTTCTTGCCACCCTGTCCCTTTCCCCTCCATCAGATGGGAGGAGATGAGCGAAGGCCAGAGACAGGCAGCAGCAGCCTCTTTACCTACTGCTCTAACCAAGGTCCCTTATCAGCCTCCCCCCATAAAAGGCTGGGTAAAGGTTTAATTTGATTGTGCAAATTCACTCCCCTCGTCAGTCGTTGCTCCCCACGTCTCTGCCCTGAAGGAGATTTAACAACAAGCAAATACCAGCTCTGAATATGTTCCATTTCAAAATCACACCTGGCAAGCAACAAGCCTATTACACGTGATAACACATTGCAAGGTACATGGAGAAGAAGAGTTATCTTTCCTTCTTTTCCTTTTTTTCTGAAGTTTGCTTCCATGTACATACAAGGGGACCTTTCCACCTAGAAGTTGATGAATTTACTGTTAGAACAACATTCACCGTTCTGAGAAGTGAAGCTTTCTCACCCAGGACCAAGCCCTGCAGCCTGAACACCTAAAAAAGTGGCTGCAAATGTTGTTTTACCCTGTATAATGGTAAGGAAATAGTGAGGTGAACCTCAGACCCACTTTTCAGGAGGCCACTGGAAGGCAGGGAGCAGACTAACAAAGAGCTTCCAGCTCCAAACAAGTACAGAACAAACATCACCCCAACAGCATAACCAAAATTCCCTCCATTAAATCAGCAGCTGAAAAACCCCTAAATGCTGGGAATTGCTGAGAGGCTGGAGCTCTGCAGCCCAGCTCTGCTTGGATGGATCAAGGTATTACAGAGGTGACAAATTATGCAGATGAGACAGAGATGGGGTTTCCTCCCTCACACCAGAGTGAAACTCATCCAGGCCCTTGTGCATTAACTGGGCTGAGACAGGTTAATGTTACTCCTGGTCCGTATCCCA
Source organism: Chaetura pelagica (assembly GCF_000747805.2). Lineage (NCBI taxonomy): Eukaryota > Metazoa > Chordata > Aves > Apodiformes > Apodidae > Chaetura > Chaetura pelagica. The sequence goes on along the minus strand of NW_009951959.1, from coordinate 1,749 downwards.
GCACAGGATCTGGTAACAAGGACATGAAATTTTCATCCCATCTGCCAAGTTTATAGAGAAGTTTCATGACCACATGGAGACAGAGCATGAGGTGAACTTTGTTAACCTGATTTATATCCTTGGGGGATGTGACTGGGATTTTAACTGCATGTAGGCTTGGTGCTGGTCTGGGTGGGCTGGATGTCCAGCTCCAAGAGCAGGATCCGTAACTCTTGGTGCAGATAAAAGGTTGGAGCAAGCCTGGTGCCAGGTTTCCAGTAAGTGCTTCCAGCAGGAGGCAGAAAGGCATTCCCAGTCATGCACTCTGGCTTATGGCAACTGTACCTGGGCAGCTGCAGCACTTGGTACCACGAGACTCTCCATGTCAGAAGTCATTTACAGGCCATAGATCTTCAGAGGGAGCTGTCAGAGAGTTTTATCCAAACAGAAATAAAAAAATAACTTTTTTTTTTTTCAATAAATCTGTTGTTTGAAGAATTAAAGTAACCAATGCTAAGTTCCTGGCTTATTACACATCCTGCTACAGCTCTCTAGGGTGAGTCTGAAAAGGCAGATTAGCATGAGATTAGTAGAGAAAAAACCCCAAGTGTTTAGGCTCAGCAAGACTCCAAGGCAAGACACTTCACACTGCCAGGAGCCAGCACCCCTCGCTCCCTGTGCCCACCAGCATCACGGGCAGGTTCTTCCCCAAGAAAGACATCCCACCTCTGTTCCTTTCACTGGATCATGCCATCCTGCTGCCCTGCCTGGTTGGGGTCAGCAGTGACTGATGGACTGGGTGTATTGCTCTGCAAAAACCTTCTGAAGTCCTTGATCATGGGCCGGAGGACCTGGATGAGGGCGCTCAGGGCTGCCTGGGTTCCTTCCATGGCTTGTGCCTGTCGCTCCTGGGCACAGGCCTGCACCTCCTGAGAGCGTCGGATCATCTGCAGCAAGTCGTTCTGCTGCTCCAGGTGCTGGGCAATCTCCTTCACGTGCAGGTTGGTGACTCGCTGCTCCTGCAGGAGCTTGGCCGAGTTCAGAGCGATGCGGCTCTTCAGCTCCTGGGGCTTGGCAGACACCTCGTGCTGATGGGCCATCATCTCCAAGGGGGCTTCGGTGGTGACCGTGGTGGGGGCTTCAGTGGTGCAGTACTCCACCACCCCGTCCTCCAGGCTGTGGTAGGTCGTCTCTGCAGGAACTGAGAACAAAGGACAGAAAGGGGGTCAGAAGCAGCTGCCGTAGGGTTTTTATCTGCAGGGCTATTCAGTGGGTACCTCAGGAACACTGTGCAGTGAGATAACACACAATGAGCTGCACTGCACAAAATGGCCTAGTCGAGGCTACTCCACCCTCACTCAGGCTTCCTTCTAGAATGTACAACCCCAAGGAACTGGGCATGCCTTATCTGTCTAGACAAATTCACTCCTCGACCTCCAGTTTGGAACAACCTTTCCAAGTGGCATTAACCAAGTGACCTAAGGGCAAAGACCAGACCCAGAATGGCACTTGCCAGAAGAACAGATGCTCTTTGAGGCCGAATGGCAAATCAGCCTTGGAGATGTTTCTCCCCCTGCTTTTGACCCCAGAGAGGTGAACCAAACCACCTCCAAGGCGCAGAGGACACAGGCTTCCCTTGCTCCTGCCCAGCTACCAGGGCTGACTTTAAGCACATGAGCCACTCCCCTGCGGCAGGAGGACACACGGGGAACGGCACGGCCAAGGCAGGCAGGCAGGCAGGGCTTTCTTCTCGCAGGGACCTTCCCCTCA
>NW_009951958.1:6211624-6219042 GCF_000747805.2 Chaetura pelagica | reverse complement strand
ATATATATATATATTCTTTTCCTTCCATTTTTAAAGAATAATGTTTAAAAATATACACAGTGAACAATATTACAATTTTGGAATTTATTTACTTCAAGGAAAAACCACTAAAACTTCTACTTATCAAAATACAGTAACATTTTTTTCCAGAAGACAATGTTGTATGTTTTAACTAAATAAAGTAAAAAGACAGACTGCTTTAAGAAATAGAAATTCTTTATTAAAGAAGAAATCCTTAAGGAGGAATCACAACTGTGCAAATGTCAGCAGACATAAGTTGCAAGGAGAAATGCTTGAAAATAAGCATAAAAGCACTTAAGCTCAAGTGCTGAGAATATGCCCTGAAAATTTGCAAACTCACCTAAAATTGCATTCATATTACAAACTACTTTTCTTAAGAATGCAATTCCTAATGGTTTCTCTAACTGCCTTGTATTCCCCTCACACTAAAATGTTTATTATTATTGTAGTGTGTATATATATAGTAAAAAAATGCATACTCAAGTAATTTTCAATGCTAATTTCTATTCAAGCTGATCAAATAAACATCTGCAACTAAAAACTGAAGCACTTAAAAAAAATTACCTGCTGTCAAGACATTTTTAGTTTTGTAAGAGAGTAGTTACCTTCTTGAACTGTTTGTCATTGTCATATCCCTGGTCAGTAGCTCTGAATGCTGTTTCTCCTGGAGAACCTAGGATGTAATTACAGAAACTGGTTATGAAGTGCAAAAGGTACTGAAAAATTCTCAAACTACACCTACTACAAAGTTAATGTTGCAATCCCTATAATCTGTTGAATTCTAAACTAAAAAAAAGATTCACCTTAAGAAACTGGAAAAGAAATTAAGTGTAAAACTCCTCTGGAAATTTTATATCTAGTTTGCAACTGAAATTAGTTACATCACAAGGGAGCTTCAGTTAGACTATTAAAGTACTGAAAACACTGTAAAATGAATTATTTCTGATAAACATGAAAAAATAACTAATTCCATGGATATTACTGTAAAAAGAAAAAAATTCTTTCCTATTGTAATGACACAGGTTTTCAACAAGGTCCTGGAAAGTGCCTGAAATAAAAAGCACCTACTAAGGATTGTGGCAAGGAAATAACTATTCATCTATTCATTCTCACAGAGGAGAATCAAATTTTTTTTAAGAAGAGTTGGAAAGTATTTGTAATTCAATATTAAATTGCTATAAATTGATGCGTTTACATTGATATTCATTCTTCTTAGTAGTGTTTTAAAAGCTTGTTTTAAAGAGGCAGGTTAAGGGCAGTAAAAAGGGCTTTTACACACCTAACAACAGAAGTAGATCAGAAGCTCCTATGACATCACTAACCAAATTGTAACCTGTGAAGAGTCAGCAGAAGAGGGGAAATAAAAATTATAAATACAAAAAGCAAAACAAAGATAAGGGATCTTTGTCTCATTTGGAGGACCACTCAATCATAAATGGCAATTCTGCCCATGTATGACAAACAATAGGTGACATCTCATTGTACTGGTCAGTAACCCCATAATTTTAAACAGCCAAAATTTTAAATGCCCCAAATACATAGAATGCTCTGCTGAACTTGATCCCTAGTTAAGTGTTTATTGAGCTTGTAGTTCCACCACTGCCAATATTTTAAGAAAATGAGAACACACTACTTGTGCACATAGATAAGGAAGTATTTTCAAACCTACTTAGAAGAATTACTACGAACACCTCACAGAAACAGTCTTTCACAAATACAAATGTATGTGGTTTGATAATTAAAATAGACAATAGGAATAATTTTGGACCTTATTACAAGAATGACAGGGTGAACTTTTGTGCTGTGCTGATTAGCAAGTCAGATATGATGATCAAATAAATAACTTTTAGTTTAAAAAATTCCACTAATCAGAAGTGTCTTATTTAAGCCTCCCAAAACCAGCAAGCTATCAGTCTACTACTACATGGACACACTGAGTTGACACACTATCTCTTTGTCTTCTGTGAAGGATTTAGAACTCCTTCCTACTCCTTTGAAATGCAGCGCCTAAGCTAAATCTTCAAGCAAGCCCTTCTGGAGCTGTGTCCAGATGGAAAATATTGTTCAACCTAAAAGAATACCTTAATTACAGATCTCTTATTTCACATGCCTGCAACGTTTAGAACCATCACTCTTAATAATCCAACTCTTCTCCTGTAATAGCTGTAGTTACTGTTACTGTCCAGTGCCTGTCTCACCTTCTCCAAATTCCAGCTGGGCACATTAAGTCTCTATGAGTCACTGAAGCAACTTGGCTTTTAAACCGTTTGTTTAGAGTTGTACGTTTCTAGTCAATTTCACACTTTGGTTCTCTGTTCTTGCTACTGTAATTCTTGCTTTTAAAAAATACATGACACTTACCTGTGTCCATAACACTTTCAGAGGAGACAGTCAATGAAAAGCTATTTTCAAGATCCGCTTTCTCTCAGTGTCTAAGGACATATCTGTAACCTCATCTGCTAATGGCTTATGTTTTCAAAATTAAAACTAAGCTGAAAAATTGTTCTCACCAAGAGAAATAAATCCTTTCAGTGAAGCGAGGATCTCTCCAATCTTGTCAAAGTCAGGCAGAAGTTTGGCAAGGTCATCTGCATCAGGAAGGGCTTTGATAATTTTTTCTAGGAAAACAGTACAACAGCTAATGAATAGGGTTTGTTCCTATTGTTTTTGTGAACAAAAATGGCTGTAAAACCTAGCAATTGTTTCAGGACTTTTTTTTTTTTTTAATAAATAATTAAATACTTTCTTTTCACATGCACCTCCCCCATTAGTGTTGAGAAAGATTATCAGATCTGAAACACCAATTGCTTTTTTAGACTTTGAACTTCCTGATAAGTTTGTGGCCTCAGTTGTTTTAAAACTGTTTATAACTTTTTGCTACTTCTTACCACATTTCATATATTATTCTCACAAACTTTGTAAAGATTTTTTTTTTAATTAGACAATACTGTAACTGCAATCACCCCTTGCACGTGTTCAGAAAAAGCTTATTTTTCAGTTTAACAAATAAGTCAACTTTGTAATCCTTTAAAAAACTCAAAACTTAAAGTACTAAAAAAGTAGTGTCCACTAGCAACAAAAAGAAAACATTTGTCTCAGTTATTCAATCTATGTAATGCTCATACTTGTAGCAAAACCTTCATAAACTCTTTTTTAAAAGAACACTATCTTGCTACTTTGCACAGGTAAGTAGTAACTCAGTGTATATTTTTTAGGTTTCAATCTTTCATCTGAAAGGATGCAGAAAACTCCACTATAACCAAAAGATACAGGAAAATAATGTTAATATTTTTTTCCATTTCTTCTGTACCTTCAATGTAATTTTGTAGATAGGTAGGTACATTATTCTGCATTTTGAATTGGTCTTTTACTCATACATATCTTTTACTTGTGAATGTATTTTTTTTTTTCACTTTTAAGTGTCATTCATAGAGAAAGAACTTTGTGCATAATACTACCAAAACATGTCTAAGTCTCCTTAATCATGCTGCAACTCTCCTTTCAATAATGGGATTATATGGCCATATGAAAGGACTAAGAACATTCTGAAATGAAAGAATAAATTATGGAATATCAATGCTAAATAACACTTAATTTCTTCCTACAAAAACACGGATGCAAATGCCTTGGTAAGACACACCAAACTCTGGCAATACAAGTTCACCCAAATTACAGCTATCAAGATACTAGTGGAGAGAGGCACTGAGGATCTGTGCCCTTAGGTGCAAGTTTTACATGTTAGTCTTTAGAGAGTAACATTTTAGATTTGGTGATACCGAAGTCAATATGTTCATCAAGCTCCCAAATGAAGTCAGGAACAATCCACTTATATTCATCGAGATCAGGCATCATGTCCTTCCACTGATCATATGTCTAATGCAAAAAGGAAAAAAAATACAGTAAAAATAGAAAATGTAGGAAGTACACAAGTAATCTATTAAGATGTAATACCTACATATAAAACATATTAAATTGCCATCTTTTACATATAAATACTACTACTTGGATCTTTTGAAATCCCTACTAGTTCTCTAAGCAACCTATTTTCCATATTAACTCCTTCTAATTGTCATTAGTTGACAAAAAAAAAAAAAAAGACATTGTCTTTTTGTGGCTATACCAACAACTACTGTTCTGAAGTACATAACAACAAAAAAGACAAAATGCATAAAACAGCTTCCCCAGATAAATACCTTCTTAGCTGTATAACCACCACCAACAGCAGATCCCAAGATAAGATAGCGAATCCTGAGAAGCCTTGATGCCAGCCTAGCAAGCCAAAAGTTCCTGTGGAACTGGTACCCATATTTGACACTTAAAAGTTTTGTTTTGTGTAAGGGAAGACGATTAAGAGAAGAGAACAGCTGGATGGATATCCTTAGTGGAGGTCTTTGAAACTTGGAGCTTGGATAGCAGGGATGACGTATGCTTCGGGAAACCAGATGCAAGCTTTGAAGTGATGATCTTCTTTTTATTCCATAGCTGCTCTTTGCTTGGCTCCTGCAGATGACACTAAAAGAAAGAAATACAAACTCTAGGCAACCTGTTTCCTCAACACACCATTAACTGAATCACCTTTTTAGGAGCATTTCACATTACATTTTAGCTGATTACAGATAAATCAGAGCATCATTCTAAATGCACCATTTCCAGCTATCATTAGTATGCTACAAGGAAAACAAAAAGTTGTTAATGGGTGTAGCATTGCTGGTGATTACAGAAACAAAACCCTAAATACTGTTTATGAAGTCTGTTATAAATTAAATCTAACTTCTACACTGGATGAAGGCAAGTAACATGTCTGTGGTAAAACAGAGTCTTGGCAAACAGAAGCTAACAGTCCACAGAAGACCAAGATCAACTTGAAGTATACAAGACAGCTTGGAAGTTTGACCTGTCTTGTTATTCAAAATAAACTTTTAGAAAACATGAAGTTTGTAGAGGATTTTCAAGCTTCAAAGAAACAATACATAGACAAAATTCCTTTGCAAAATACATTTGTCCTTTTTTTGGCAAAGCAGATACTCCTGTGGGGTTGGTGACATCTTTCAGTTCCATTCACTCCAATATTCTGTGGTTCTAGGACTACAGCATTACTGCTTTGTCTTAGGTCATGCAAAGACAAGCTGGCTTCTGGAGCTGCACCTTGTTCGCTGAAGGCTTCAATGAAGCAATTCAGATTTACGCAAGATGGAAAGTTTCAGACTCTGAAAAGGGAGCTCAGCCATGAAAAGCACATGGTGAAACACAGGAACCTTATCAATCCTGCCAACGTTAGAACAAACACATAGGTCAGAGCAAAGCTCCCTGTGTACTTCTACTTACACTATCTGAATGCTTCAACATCCTGAGATAGCTTTGCTACTTTAGGGAAAAGACAACTTCTCTGGAAAAAGCAACTTCTACCACTTTTGGTCTCACCATCATATAAAAATGGTTAATGTTAAACAATTTACTGGATGAAAAACGAGAGAAGTTACACTTCTCAAAATGAATGCTTGTACCTTGATGCATTTCTCAGGGTTTTCAAAATTATCAAGCCAGTTTACTCACAAAGAGAACAAATACAAAAGCAGAACATGCTTCACACAGCTAAGAAGGCAAGTTACTCATCCCACAATCCCAAAGCATTTCAAATTAACAGATCTCAGGAAGAATAAGTGAATCATATGAAACGGAAAATATGACAGCATTTTCTGATCTCATGCTCTATAACCTGCACAGTTACTTTGCTTTGAGATTTTCTATGTACTAGAGGCAACATTATCTATTCTTAACACCCAAAGGGAACTCCACAGAATTACAGAAGTCCTGAAGGGTATCCTCTTGCTGCTATAACTAAATTATCAGAAGGCTGTGCCTTTGCAACAACAAACTTAGGATCTAGAAAGGGGATAATAAGCAGGAGCAGAATAATCCCTAATGCCGTAACAGGTCTCTCCTCCTTGATGTGTAATTACAAGAGGCCCAGAAATTAACCACAGATAGTACCAATAAAAAGTGAAAGTGCCTGGACACTAGAAATGTTTTATTTCCCACTTTTGAAGACAGTTTTTTAAATCAGGGTGTGGAAAGCTTGCACAAGCAGGCTGGCGACTAGGCCTCTCTTTGGTTTTGAAGTCACTACCATTACACAGATATTTCATATATCCAGCAGAGACTAAGAAATAGCACATACCCTGGCAGCCACTTCTCATTATTAAGTCTTCACCCAGGTTAAAGGCATTTTGTAATATTATGTAATTTCCTTCTCTGTAATTCTTCTTTTAAAACACACTGTGCTTTATAGCATTCATTCTGTATGTTTAAACTGAATGAAAAACTGAGTTCCATCACAAACTGTTATGGTAAGAATTTGATCAACAGTTGCCTTTTGAGTGCTATCCCAGATTTGAAACCCTACCTGCTTTAAGTGCATATAAAAAATATTTTTATTTATTTTAGAAAACGCTTATTACTCCACGACTAAGCTGCAACTTGTCTTCTCCTTTCTTCTCTTCTCCTACTACTAAAAACTTGATGAATACTGACAAAAAACCCAAATAAATCACCTTAAGGTCTTCACTGTGAAGTGCACTTAAGACTGAAAGGGCACCAAACCAATGCTATTCAATAAAGTATTGAATTACTTCCAAGTTTAGAGCCCCTGGAAACCTGTTTTAACAACAATAACAAAAAATTAGCCTTCCAGACATGAGTAGCTCTGCCATTAGCACCTGCCTGATGACAGGCCTGCAGCCTCCCTACTCTGCCATTACACTGAGTTTATAGATCGTGGAATCACAGAATGGTTAAGCTTGGAAAGGGCCTTAAAGATCACCAGGTTCCAAAAGATACCATGTAACACAAGAAAGTGGCCTGCTTGATAGCCAAGCATCACACCTGGAAGTCACACCTAACGTTTTACACATATTACTCCAGTTTAAGTGACAAAAAAAATTCCCCACCTCACTTGGGACAAATTTTCTGTAAACACTCAGGTTTTGTCTTTGCATATGACGACTGCAAAGCTTCTCTTTCAAATACAACCCAGCAGAAAGCACCGTGGTGCTTTCTTTCTCATCCCACGCTAGACAACAATTTATTTTCCTACTGCTGCTCCCAAACCTGCCGAGAAACACTGAGAAACGACCCGCTGGTCAATTTCCCCGCTCCTGCCCGGAGTCCCGCGGGAGGCCCGATCTCCGGGCACCACGGGCAGGGACGGGGGAGACGCCGCTTTCCTTCCGCACCGCCCCCCCAGGCCCGGGGGGAGCCGAAGGGCAGGGAATTCCGCCTCCTTGGAAGCGGCAGCCCCAGCCCCGCAGGCCCAGCCCTGCTGCACACCCCCCACACCCCCCCGGGACCCGCTGTGCCCGCACCCGCGGGCACTTCCCAGCGGTGCCGGGGCCCGCGCA
>NW_009951958.1:6206161-6210590 GCF_000747805.2 Chaetura pelagica | reverse complement strand
CCTGTACCCGCGGCAGGGTCACTGCTGTACCCGCTGCGGACACAGAGGACACTATTTTCTCCACTTCCATGTTTAAAAACTGCTGTCATGACTTCTCTCAATCTTCTCTCCTTTAGATGAAATGACCCTAAGTCCCCGTTCCACCTTTCCTGACTCCCTTGTCACGCTCCTCTGTGCTGTCCTGGCACTGCCACCGCCTGGTTCGCAGCTTCCCTTCTGGAATGTGCCCGGAACTGAGGAACGCGTGTGGAGCTAAACAGGAAAAGAGATTTAGGGTGTTTTATAGGGCAGACTTCCGTTTATAGAGATCGCAATCAGTTGCACGAGGACGATGTAACATCTAAACGCATTTCCAGGACTGAGATTAAAGCTGTAGGGATAATGTGGGATACACGGGGTTTGCCTCTTGCTTTGAAATGTATTCGTTTATTAATTTATAAATTTAGGGCGCTACCTTCATTTTAAATCTTACCTTTGCTTTTGTGTTTTAACTTTACCCGTTATTTTTATGATGCATTCTGGGGTTTTTAAGATAAATGTCAATATAAAGGTAAGAGTGAAGATGCTCCGTGGGACACGAGACAGAACTTGGGCTTTGCAAACCAACATGTTAATCACGACTTTGAACAGCAGAGGGCATCGTGTGACCGAAGGTGCCAATTCCCGATGCCTTAGAAGTGGTGGTTTAGGGTTTGTTTTTTTTTTCCAGGAGAAAGTGAAACTGCTTCAGAAAATTAACGAATCCCACCATTTTAATTGGTTCTGGATTAACAGATTTGGCTCGAATGTTATGACAGGTTGACAAGATATGGAACTGAGGGATATTTTACAACTTTAATTATTTTTTAGTTCGTTTTCAGTTGTGAAGATATAAATCTCCCCAGTAAGGGAGAAACTGTAATGGGCAGAAACTGTCAATATGAGCTGGACTGAGCCTATGAATAATGAATGGAATGGATGACCCTTGGTTCTTCCCTGGAGAGCTAGGTTCAGTGGGATACTTTGTATGCAGCTCATCTCTTTTCTCTGTGAAAGGGCAACCAAGGATCCCGACTACACCCTAGTCTTTTACAGACACTAGAAAGAGCAAGGCTGACATTTGGGGAAGCAGCAACAGCTGACCAGGCAGAAAAAACGTGTGTGGCAATCTTGTTGTCCACTTCTGGCACCTCCCAAAATAATGAGTCATTTCCCAAATCATCATCCTGCCTTGGAAAAGATACCTTTGCACTTGTTTCCTGTCTTTTATAGCTTCCAGATAGCAATGCTTGGTTTTTACATATTAGAATAGTCATGGTTGGAATGGAACTCTGAGATCACTGAGTCCAAACAAAAAAACCCTCCAGAACCCCAACCAAACAAGCAAAAAACCCACAATCAGGTTTATTAGAGATAAGACTTTATTGCACTCTTTAATTTTTAATTGAAAACTGTGATTCTTGTGATGTAATTCTTGTCATGACCAGAGTTCCTGCGTCGTAGAAGAACAAAATGAAAAGCTGAGAGGCTCAAATGTATCCTCAGAGCTGCAGTGGAGGAAAGGAAGAGGTAAAAATAAAACTGGAGTATGGAGAGCACCTTTTCTCCCATCCATCTTGTTGCAACAAATCGCCAGTCACACATCTGAGTAGAGTTACATGCTTTTCTGTCCTGCCTCTGGATTGGGCTCCTTTTGAAAGTGTTCTGGGTATCAATACTTAACAACTTAGCTCCAAATCAAACCGCTTGTCCCAGCATTTTACATGCATATTTGTCCCTGTGCTGTGCACACAGGCACATGTGGTTTGCAGGTCTGTGCCTTCCTCACGTTTTTAGCAACGGACACCTTTTATTGTGTTATTTGACCTAGCTCCCCCATTTTCTTTTCTCTGTTCCCTGCATTTCTCCCATTTCAGTTTCTCTGAGCCTGCCCACTGCAGGAGAGGCAGTGGGTTTCCCTGGTAGTTGAGATGTTTGGGACTTGTATGAGTTCATGCCACATGGAAGAAAAATGCCAATGAGTAGGAGCTAACTTGGCACCTCTTAATCTCTTTCAGTCACCCTAGAAATAATATTTTAGTTTCCTTAACACATTTGCTGGAAGAGCAGGTTTGCCTCTCCTGACCTCATTCCTAAAATATGTGGTGTGTAACTTCTTAAAAAGTAGCAAAGGACAAGGAAATAGTAATGAGAATGAATCACAAGACTAATAAACAAATGCAGCCTGACTAGCGAAAAAAAAAAAAAAAAAAAAAAAAAAAAAAAAAAAAAAAAAAAAAAAAAAAAAAAAAAAAAAAAAAAAAAAAAAAAAAAAAAAAAAAGGAGGTGATCAAACCCTCAGTGCTGTTTTTCTGCCAGCTTCCTTTTGGCCCTGATGTGGAGGTCAGAAGCACTTGTATCCAGCTTGCTGACATCAGTTGTGAGCTCAATTTTTTTTCACAGGAATGAGTAAATAACATCCGTGATGTTTCCCAAAGCTACATGGTGAGGTCAGAAGACATTATGTGATTATATTCCTAATAATGAATAAAAATACTGGTTACAGATCCTACATGGCTGGATCCTGACATACAGTCAGTGTGTAAATCCACCTGCACAAACTGGAGCCCCTGTTTACAGTACCAGAGCCTGAGTTTTTCTCCAAGGCATATGTGGGGATTACAGCTGGACACTAAATTCAGGCTGGTTGCTAAGAGTGTTAACAACAGCAATGCCTATTCTCCTTCTCATTTGGACACACTCCTGCTCTCCAGTGATTCTGTAATCTCTTGGAGAACAATAATCCCCTCTTGCCCTCTTCTGAAAGCTGCATGCCAGCAGGACTTGCTTGCACCTATCAGAATTATGACCCAGAGTCTATCGTGACAAACACTTGCAAGATCTACCTGTCTTTCCTTGCCTTTCAGTGAATTTTGCGTGTACCCTTACAGTTGCCAAACTCCAGCAACAGAATGAAAGGAGGAGGAATGAATGTTACCTGCTAACCCCACAGGGAGGGAGGAGCTCCACTCTTCAAACATCAGCAGTTATAAGGAAGGTGTGTACTTAGAGCAGTTCCTCAATGTGGCAGTTCAAGCACACAACGCTGAAGACCTGTCCTGAAGGTGCTGTAGAAATCTCCTGAGGGTCATTTCATGGGGGAAAATCCTGCCAAGAACCATTATGCACAGCTTAACCAGGGAGAAGAGAATGAGATGGTGAGTTATATCTCTGTCTAGGTCTTTCTCAACTTGAAGCAGCAGATGGCACATGTTCTGTAATAAAATGCTACAGTCTGTAATTTAGTTACGGATAGTGGGGGTGTTCCCATAGCAGAAACAGTTAGAAAAGAGTATAATTTTCTTTAGGCAGAAAGAAAATAAAGTTGTGTATGTCCACTGAATTTAACTGTTTATCTCCTCCAACAGGGGATGGTTTGACAGATTATTGATGTGGCATTATAAGTCTAGGTGGAGATGTTTTCATATGAGCTTAAGGGATGGATCAGAGCAATGTTTCTAACCATTTGACAGCTGAATTTCTCAGTTCAGCTCTGGTTAGATGAGGACTGGGAACCTGGGCTTTCTTTGGAACAAAAAACCACATACGTTTGTTCACATTATTATTATCAAATGCATTCTGTTGGATTGGCAACACTATCCCAGCCTGAGCACCTGTATGAAGCCAGATTTCTAAATTCAGAACTACCATATTTATTTCCAGAGTTCCCCAGGGAGGAGCATGTTTACATGCATTTTGTAACACATGAAAATAAGTCCTACGTTTACATGAAAAATCTGGCCTGCTGCGTGGCACTTCTCTTGAACAGTAAGCCCAGTGCACAGTTGTAGAACATCCAGTGCTTCTTAGCTGCTTTGGCACTACTGTGTGTTACGGATCAGCTATTTGTCACGTGCCTTCTGTCTGTCAAACAGATTCTGCTGGAGATGTCAGCCCCACGGTGCAGCTGTACAGCAGCAACTCTCTTACATGCCTGGTAGATGCACTGTTTCTCAAAATCCCTGTGCTGCAGAGGGCCTGGAGCTCTGCTGTCAGTGTGTGTAGGGTTTCTGGGTGTACAGCAGCCCCAGCTAATGAAACAGGGTCGCTTACGAGATGATACGACTGTTCACTTCCAGAAATCCTGGAGAAATCTTCAGAATCTATTCACCAAGAATTCTACTTTTGTGAAAAAGAGACCTTGTCATGGAAAACCATGGACTCGTGTTATCCCTAGACAGAAGCACAGGTTTTCAGTCAGCTCTTTGCCATCCAGGGAAGGGGAGATGCCGTGTTTTTGCACAATGCGACCCTGTGTAACCTGGGATGTGCTGCAGAGCGCAGGGCAGTCCCAGCCAGCAGCAGGACCCGCGCACCGCAGGGCTCTGGCTGCGCTGCGGGCTGAGCGCTCGGTGCGGGCGGGACGAGCTGCCCCGCTCCGGCCCCAGCCCCGCTCCGCGCCCTCTCCCGG
>NW_009951958.1:6162778-6205896 GCF_000747805.2 Chaetura pelagica | reverse complement strand
TCTCCCTGCTCCAGCCCTGGTGCTGATGTGCCGCTGCTCCCCGGCTCCGCACGGCTCCTGCTTCTGGGTCCGTGCTCCATCCTGTCCCTGTCCTTCCAGCACCAGAAACACCCTCTGATTCTGTCCCCACTAGTGGCGCTGTCTCTAGCAACGCCAGAACTGAGCCTGAGCTAATTCGGGCTGTCTGGTGCTGTGCCCAGCGCTGTGGTACCCTGCCTGTCCAGTTCCAGCTGTGCCCCCAAGTTGCCCTTACATTGAATCAGCTATCCCAGTAGTGTTCTTGTTTCTCACCAGTATCACGCTGAGCACAAGTGCTGTGAGTTCAGTCCTCAGGGATCTGTACTGGGAATCCGAGGTTTTCCGTGCACTGGGAAGTGCTGAGCCCATCTGCACTGTGGATGCAGGGAGGCTGGCACTTGTACTGTGCCTGCAACAGGTGTGAGCAGTGCTCATTCACCTGGGGTGCTCCTTCTGAATGAAAACCACAGGAAAAAGGTTGATAAAGAATCGAGTAGTAGGTGCAATTAAGACGATAACCAAATTGTTCTAGATTTGGTAGGAAGGTCTGTGTCTTTGTAGCATCTATGTAAGAGAGAGAGAAAAAGGTTGGAAGTATGAGACGAAGATATCTGTGAGTGTGTAAGAGGATGAGGAAGAAAGGAAGAAACTAATGTGTTTATAGAAAGAGAGACCAGCTAGTGTGCATCTTTGAGTGAAAGAAAAAGAAAGTAAGTAGGTGAGGGACATTGTGAAGAAAGTGACAAAGATGCCTGTGTTTAAGCAGAGGAGAGAAGAAGAGTACATGGAGTAAAAGAGAATTAAGTGCAGACATTCTTTGTTACGATCATATACTTTAAATTATTGGCAGCCACAGCAAGTGGCACTGGCATATAAGGTCTCAGTGGCCCTGTAAATTATTATTTTTTTAATTCTAAGCCATGAAAAATATTTTTGAACATCATTTTTAATCCTCCTGAACCAAACTATTACCAAGCAGCTCTTGACTCCTCAAACGAGATCATATCACATGATGTAATAATATTACAGCTGACATTATGCAGGTGCCAGTTCTTCCAGAGTGAAATAGTTCAAGTTATTTTGAAAGCATGCAAGTAGTTAATTTGGCCTCTGAACATGCAATGCTTTCCTGTGTTGAACTACCTGTCCATTCTGCTGAGGGAAGTTGGGGAGTTCTAGTGAGAAGAAATACTAAGTTTTCTTCAGGGTTTCCATTTCTTGTTGCAGATAAGATGATAGATAGTCCTATATTTAAGAATAGTCACTCTAACTTAGGAAATCTACTCTACGTCATATACTCTACCCAAGGATATACTGTATGTCCCTGTGTACATCTTCAGGATTACTTTACATGGCTGGAGAACATTTGCTTGAATGAGAGTTCACTCTCCTGGTGCCCAGCAAAAACTTAGTGATGTATATGAAGAACATGAGATGACATCTCTCTCTTCATAACCATTTGTAGTACTAGAAAGGTCTCAGCAGCGTGAGAAAGAACTCAGCAGCTTGCCTCAGAGAGAGCTAATAAGTATGGTGATAAGAAGGGATTTATTTTAGGAATTAGCTTGCTGGATTTTGGTTTTTATTTGTTTGTTTTTCCTTCAGAAAGATCTGCTTTATGGTGGTTTTGAGAATAAACAATTGTTGGTGGAATAAGAAGAGTAGGAAAAACACAGTTTTATGCCTTCTGCCAATTTGATGCTCCTCTCTGTACAGTTTGGGGCTAATTCCCTTTGGACAAACCCTGAAGTACAAACGATGTCTTGTAGTGCAAAAGATTGTGGTAGACTTTGACAGGCTGCTGCTTCAGGAAGGATTTGTTTAAACATGTGTTCCTCAATTGCTTGTGTCTGAAGGAATGGGACAATTGCAGTCAGTCAGCTGGTGAACCCCAGTTTGCCACTGTATATTGGCATGTCTGCTTCTTTGGGATCCCAAAAATTCTGAAAAGAATCTGATCCAGGAATTTTATATATGTCAGAGTTCGAAAAATTTGACTCTTAAAATTAAGATAGAATCTGAAAAGGTACAACCTTGTTCATAGTTAAATAGTAGTGAATGTTGTTACTGGCTTCAGAGGGAACAGAAACAAACCTCTGATGAAACAGGTTCTGATTGGAAATGAGAATCAGTTATTAAATTCCTTGTGGATCTTAACCAGTCTTTCAAGTCTAATCCTATTATATGTTGTTATAGCAACAGGTTATTTGTAATAAGGTACCAGGTGATTGGGTTGCCAGAAATACGATAGTCCACAGTCACTCTTTAGGCTCCTTATTGGTAGCTGGAGGCCTTGTTTTCACCAAAGACAAGGAAGCCTGAACTTGTTTGACTTTTTCATTTAAATTGAACTCTGCAGATGACCTGGCAGTTACAGGCAATTTATCTTTTAAGCATAAATAACAAAGACTTGCTGGACACTGGAGTAATAAGCTCTTGAGTGCTAGCTTTGTATGATTGTAAAAGCAACTAAGAACCTTTCTTGGAATAAGCACGTTTTCTGCCAACTGAGCAACTCTGGCAGCTTTTTCTATCCAATAATCCGTGGCCCTTCCCTAGACCCTTCACTCACGAGTTAAACCATTTTGGTTTAGTCACTCTTCTAACTGTTGGGAGTCTCAAGGGAAAGAGGATGTCAACAGATGAGGAAACAAAGTTTCTCAGTACACTACAATTTATTAAGAATTATTCTACAGAGATGACATGAGCCCTGCATAGCAGCCTCTTTTGTAGACAGTGCTAACTCCTGTGAGATGATGAAGACTCCTTTGGAGTCTTACAGATAGCTAATGTTAGCTTTGTTTTCCACCACCCACCACTCTCAAGAGTCCAGGTTATTTGACTGTGCAATGTTATATGTGCAAAATGCACATGCTGAGCCTTTAGAACCTGCTCACAGAGTAGAAAAGTTGTCACAGTCCAAATCTGTATTCAGCACAGCCTCTTTGTGCAATGAAATACAACTCTGCAAAAGTTATTACCTTTTTCTTAACAACATAAGCCAACCTGGCATATATTCTTACTGGTGACAACGCTAGGATTTCTGCCAGCCCTGGAAGTATCATTTTCCTCAGTAGACATGCATTTGCTTGGAGATCTTCTCAGTATAGACCTAGTAAATCCTTAGTAAGTTTGAAGAACTTACAAACTCCAGTTACTGTAAGACATTCATGTGGTTAGATAAACCTGCTGAGAATCCTGCATCATGTGTGTGCCTGTTCCCTTTTTCTGCATGCACATTATGGATACCTCTGTTGTCGGTCTAATATTAATTCATCTTTCTTTTTTGGAGAAGGCAATGGTTTTGATAATTTTTCTGAAGAATTCCACTGTTGACTTACTTGACAAGTGAGAAGTGTTTGTACTACTACTGGTCCTTTTTCAACAAGGAGTTATTTACTTACTCAATGTTTTTTTATTCAGTTCTATAGTCCTTCCAGCTGAAGGCACAGGGTCAGGAAAAACACTTCAACCTAACAGGACATTGTATTCTGAAATTAAGTATTAGAAGGTTCTAGCTTGGGTAACTTTAGCACAAGTTAGGCTTCAACCTCAGTCTATTCCCTGCCTAGCTTTACTTCTGAGTGGTGTGGCCCAGGTAACCTGCTCCAGACATTTCCAAACCACAGGAAATTCTTTGCTTTGGCTTTAGATTCCTGTGTGGATGTACAGATATAAAAAAGAAGGTAACAGCTGATGTTTATTCTTTCCCAGCTCACTCCTTGTAGAGCTCCTGAACACTTACATTAAAATATGTCATGTTCATGAAAACAAACCAATGAAATGGAAGCACCTGTGTTCATAGGGCAGAATGTGCACTGGGTCAGAACAGCTCAAGAGTATCTATCTATCTATCTATCTATCTATCTATCTATCTATCTATCCATCCATCCATCCATCCATCCATCCATCTATCAAATGGTCTCTTGTGAGAAGCAACAAGATCCAGCAGACAAAGTAGTGGATCTCTTAAGAGAATGGCTTTTTTGAGGGGGAACTGGAAAACAAAAGCCTGGAAATGTATGCAGGCAGGGGGACTTGGGTACATATTTTGTTATATAGATGCATGGTTTCCCAGGCAGAGAAAGTCAGAGTATGCCCTAGCTCTATGATTATGTTATCAGGCTTGGAAAATCATTCAGCATTGCAGCAGAGAAGAGCACTGCCAACAAAAGATGAGCCCAAATGACTGCCAAGCACATGCAGAGTGCCCACCCTCTCCCTCCTTAATTGCATTAACCACAGCCTTATTGACTTCTCAGACTCTGGGTGTGAGCCACAAAAGCTGGAAATTAAAGGAATGATTCACTGACAGAAGCAAGATGCACATGGCAGCAATCTCATTCTTCCCCACCCTGATTTTCATGCCCATCCCAATTTGAAAACATTATTCTAGTTATTCCAGGTCCATCCATTTACTGGAGGGAGTTTGAAGGCACGTTCTTTTAACAGTTCTTCCCTTAGGCATCTCGGTCTCCTTGGGAGTCCCTTTGCCTTGCTGACAAGCTGTAAAGCATCTGGATCTTGCAATGAAGGCCATTGCTGTGAACAGTAAATTCACATCGTTCTGTGTACTACTCTGAGTGCTGGTACTACTTTTGTAACCTTTTTGTTAAGGATACAACTAGACAGAGGCAAATGGAGAGCCCTTCACCGTTCATAGGAGCGTGTGAATATTAATAGCACGTGCCTGTCACACCAGCTGCCTATGAGTAATCTTGCCTGTCTGCTGTCTTCTGTGAGCTTCTTTCTATCTGCTGAAGAGTTGAATTATTTTCTTGGGCTGCCCAGAGATTATAGAAGCCTTTAAAAGTGCTGATTGTGTGCATGCCAAGGTGGTATAACCAGGTCCTGTGCAATTGCAGGCCTCTTCACTGTGCCCCCTCAGTTGCCAATTTCTCCCCTTTAGAAACCCCGTGGAGATTACTTAGGTAGATCAAGTCTGTCTTTTGGGGAATGACATTGAGCTGAGGCTGAGGCAGTGTGTGGAACCACTGGGTAGGGCCTGTGTTTCACATAACAAGCAAAGACACCAGCACAGAACAAGGAATTATGCATTACTCAACCTTCCAATTACATTGTCTTTTCTTCTCACCTTAGGAATGGATCTTGCAATATCTGCGGCTACAGATATCTGATCTTCAGAAGCAGATTGCACAATTGCTGTGGATGTACTAGGAAGAAGGAGATTGAGGAATCTTAACCCTTATGTTGGCAAATTCTCCTGGTTACCTGATGTAATTTCAGACATGTAACCTCCCACCTTAGATCAGGGCTGGGTCTCTGTATTCACTGTGTACATTTCATTTCACCTTTACCGAGTCCTTGCTAGCACTGCTGAGAGGGAGTTTGGCCATGGTACCAAGACCTGGCAGCTCTTCAACTGTAATGCTGACAGTCACCCCTTTGAAGTTTTGGGCAAGACATCTTGCCTCACTGTAACCATTTCCCCAGCTTTAAAAATGGAATAATAATACCTACTCATACAGCTACAGTGAGTAGCTTCCTGTGGTCCTCTGAATATGAAAAGCATTCTGCAAGTGTTCATTAGTTGTTCTTACTAACAATTATTATTATTTTTGATTGTTAGGACAAGACACATTAGCCAGGTCCAAAACACTCATACTGGAGCAACCATGGAAGATGGTCACAGCCCTACAAAGGCCAACTCTGTGCCATGTTGTGCAAAGCAGCTCCAGCTGGTGCAGCCACGCCATGTCATTTGTACCATTACCCAAGTCTCTAAAGTGTAGGTGCATTAATGCAGCCTCACTGCTATGGCAAGGCAGCAGTAGTGTTTCTGACTCTGCAGGAGGCCCTGCCTCAGCTGCAGTTCTGCACCATTCTGCATCCCCTCGTGCAGACATACACCAGTTGTTCAGCTGTCTCAGCCAGGGGCTTTAAAAAAGCTGCCCAGGCAAATTTGTGTTACTGACTTGGGCCTAAAGGTTGGGACTTCTATATTTTTATATAATGCCAGCACATGCCCACATATACATTGTCTTATGCTTAGTTTCACAACTACATAAAATTATTTTGAGGTTTGGTCAGCAATCCAGATTTTGTGAAGTTGGATGAAAACTTCAGTGGAACATGCAAAATTTTTTCTAGCAATTTTTAGGACACATAAAGAAGCAAATACAAGTTGTGTGACTTGTTTTTTCACAGTACCATACCAAATAGTACCTATGGGAGAGAAGTGGATGGTGGGAAAATGTAGTATTCCAGGTGTTTCTTTAAGACAAATACTAATGATTTTTTTTTTTTTTTCCTTCAGTCACCAGCCCATCTTTTCAATAGGCTTGGGCGCCCTGACGGACAAACAGCAAGGTCAAACTTGTTATCAAAGAAAGCTTTCTCTTTGTGGTACAGGAGATATTTGGCTACAAACCCCAAGGCTGGCGGAGGGTCCTGTGCATTGCTGGGTACATCTTGTCCTGCGGAGCTTTGCTGCTGCTGTTTTACTGGAAGCCAGAGTGGGACGTGTGGGCAAACTGCACCCGCTGCAGCTTGGAAGAAGCAGACATTGTTCTGCTCCGAACAACAGTAGGTGCCTACTTTAATATTTAAATTAGTCCCTACTATGTAGTTAACTGGAAGATCAGTTAATTGGAAGGAATCCAGTTAGCTGAAGTCTCTCACATTGCTGATTTCCTGCAATAATATCCTGTGTTTACCATGATTGTTCTAAAGAACTCTGAAATATTCCACAAACTATGCATAAGATGATTATTGGAATGGAGTGTAACAGCTGATTAGACAACAAGGTGAAATAAATTGGGACGAAAAACTTGTAATACCTGTGGTTTCCAGACTGTCTTATTTGCTCTCAGTCCTTCCTCCTCCTTTCCACTATCCATGTGCTTTCTACGTTTTAGATCTATGCTCCAGATTCTAAAGCTTCTGTTTCATGGGCAGCATCCAGCAAACCCTTTCTCCCTGACTTTGGTGTCCTTCTCTGCCAAAATCTAACCAGTGGGCCAAACCAAAGATTTGTCTGGCTGTGCTGCCAGCAGTGTCCAACAGTGCATGATGAGGGGGCAGTACAAGGAAGAAGGCAAACTTAGACTGCTTGTTTTCTTGGATGTATGTGTCCTCCTTCTATCAGCACTTCTGCATGTCCAACAAGCCCATGGTTGACTGTACTCAAGCGCTGCAACATACACAAACCCTGATTTCATTCCTTGCAAGTTCCTGCAATACTGAAAGAAGGAAACGGAGATTTGGCTCTGAATCCCAACTGAGTCCGAATACTCCAGAAGCTGGCAGGGTCAGATAACTTCTAGAAGTTTGATTTGTTCTGCTTCACAAATTCCTGAACAATGGTGTTTGCAAACTGTGCAATTACAAAATGGATCACTTGCTACCACTGTACTTGAGCTGCCTTCTTAAATGAGTAGAGCAGCACGTAGTTAAAACATTGGGTTTTAAAAATAAGAAATCTGCCTGTTGAGTATTTTATACTGAAACATTCTGCATCATAATAGGCTGGGGGTATATATATATCTTTTTTTTTTTTTTTTTTTTAAGAAGCGTATTAGCTTTAATCTCCCTTTTTAAACTTCAGTTCAGTTTGCATTTTTAATTACTTATTCTTGTGTGTCAATTTAAATGGATTTGCCATGCTGAGCACTTTTCAAATAAATGAGGTTTTTAAATGATCCTTTATGTAATTAAACAAGAATTATATTGTACATTCTTGTTAGTAGGAAGCTCTCTCCAAGTATGCTCTGGGCATTTTACAATTTCGGATTTCCTGAACATTCTGATTATGTTAGTTCTCAAATGTGATGGCTACTGCTAATGAGGTTACAAGTAATCCCATCAGTTTCATCTTTGGAATTCTCTTTTGCTTCATATAAAACCTTCATTCATAATTCATCCTCATCTCTGCAGCTGCAATATAAGAGCCTATTAAATCACTTTTGTTATCGAGTTTTGACTCACTTTAGTTCAAATAATGAGCACCTGTGTTATTCACTGTTTCCCGTCTGAATCTGCATCCCAATGTCATCTAATTCTGAAGTGTAAATTAAAGATAAATATCAGAAAATAAATGTTATTCCACTCAAAATACCAGTTTACAAAAAAGTACATGGATAACTCAGGTACATAAACATAATTGAAGTTCTTTTTTGGACACTTACATTCATCAAAAGGACTTGTATTTGGTACAGATTTTTTTTTTTTTTTTCTGTTGTGATTTCCAAATGAAGTTTAATAACTGTGCTTTCAGAACCTGGCTGGCTCAGAGAATCACCTGTTTACATCTGCCAAGCTGTTCAGACATTAAATGTGATCAATAAGTCAGTCTCATAGTTGTCTTTAATGCAAGTGGTTCAGACTTTGGGACTGAAACTTAACATGAGGGTACTTATTACAGTAGTTGCTCTAATCTCTAAGACTGTACTACCAAGACTGCTTATCAGACAGTTCCAATGTTAAGTTTATTGAAAGAAATAGCAAGATCATTAACTCAACTTGTGACAAGGGCTTGTCTGGGGGACCATGAGGGAGCCGTGGTGCTAACGGCTTGTTCCAATGAAGCATTAACACAGGAATAACTGTGAGAAGGTATTGACACTAAACATTTATTTTGCAGTCCAGGTCAATGTTTCTTTTGATTTTCCCCTTACAGTTATGGTCACTGCATCTCATGTTGTCCTGTACTATCCTGTACTGTTTGCCTGTCCTAGATCATGAGTGGGAGGTTCACATTCTGTCCTTATCAGCCAAGAAGCAGACCTGTGGGCAGGGAATTCTTCACAGTGCTCACATTTTGACAGGACCAGAGTTCCATTCTGCTGATTTATTTATCAGTCAGAGGTTCTGAGAGGCCCCTGTTGGTTAGTTCTTTAAAAAAGCTGGAGCAGTGCTCTAGCAAGGACCACTGTAATCATCCACTCTGAGGTGATAGAGAACCTGGACTGTTTTTGAGGGAAATTTTAATGCTTCTCTTACATATTCATTTAGGATGAATTTCAGGTTTATTCTCGTAAGACTGTGACATGGATCTCTGTGTCTGCACTTATCAAAAGTAAATTGGAAAATCCATCCAGTGTTGAGGAAGACTCAATCTTCAGCAAAGCCATAATGAAGCCAAGTTTGCAAGTAAGTAAAGTATTCCCAGTATCTGGGAGACAATAACAAATCTCAGCCATGCTTCATAAAGTGAAAGTGAGCTGTAAAACATATCCAGCTAAGAAACTTGCAGCTTGATGAACACAGTGAGCTGTGGAAAACAAGCTAGAGATTTTGAAGAACATGCTCACCTCTGTAAAGGTCCTCTCTTACTCTGAGGTGGGTTATAAAAAAATAAATAAATCCGCACTACTCTTGAGAGAAAACCTACATTGTAAGTAGGAGAGCTTCAAGACACAGGGGTTGGTAGTGAAGAATCAGAGTTCCAAATCAAAACATAGGAATGGAGGAATTTAGGGGTGGCTGTGTGTCTGAAGGGAAGTTGTGAGGACTAAACACCACAGTAACAGGAAAACAGGGATGAATGCAGCTGAAGAGGAACAGAACAGAGAAGTGCCTAGTCAAAGCTGCATCAGTATTTCCAGAAATGTTTCATCAAGGATGGTCTGAAACATGTTTTACTTTCTTGCCTTTGTATGCATCAATTTGTGCCTTCAATTATACTTGCTGGATTCAGGTCTTGCACTTTTGATGGTTCCTGCAAAAATGTATCCTGGTCTCTGCCAGTTCCATAGCTTTAAGATCCCAGTGAGGCACTGAGGAGAAGGTAGATGATTAATTGTTTCAAGCAGATCACAGTGTCCCTCATGGGTAGAGAAATATAATTATTTCCATTTTAGAACAAGTACCAGACAGTTCAGTTATATGTCCTGCTTAGCATTACACAGTAAATTGTTGTGAGCAATAGGAATGCAATTGTACATTTGCTAATATCTGGCTCTTGATTATAGCTACTAGATCTTTGCAGTGGGGAACCCATAAAAGAGCTATATTCCATTCCAGGCAGTAGATTTCTAACTTGTTAGCATTTATTTTTATATGTACAGCAAATTTTAGTATGAATTTTCACTATAAACCTAACTTTAGCTGAGCAAAGCTGTTGCTATTACTGCTGCTGTGTGTGGGCACATATTAACATAAATAAGAAAGTTTACTACCAGCTAGTTTAATCAACTGGCACAGTGTGAAAGTGAAGACTGGTTTGTGACATTCTTCAGAGGATCAAATTGGTAACATAAAAAAGCCCAATATAGCCCTCAAATAATATGCCCTTTGAACAATACTTTAATCAATCAAAATATCTAGATAGAAAAGAACAGATTTGAAAGCAGGAAAGAGCAGTTTAATCCTTTACTAGCAATTTAAAAGCCCCTACTCATATGTAAATTATAAATACCTAAGTCCACAGAGAAATGTAGTGCCCAAGATCTGTCCAAGGACCTGTTCTGACCTCGAGTTGACTCCTTCATTTCCCACTCCAGTGTTTAGCATTGTAAATATTGCAGCTGTTACTGCATGAAATCCTAACTACAGACCTGTTGTTAGGTTAATGACTGTGGTTACAGCTCCATTTTGAGTGAGTATGTAAGCTGAGCATAGATTTCATTTGCCTCCAATAGTGCTTATTGTACTGGGTAGGAAGGGTAGGAATGCCCTACAGCCTATTTCTTAATTACTTCTGTGTATGGGTATCTAGCCTTGCCTTCTTCCGGCTGATATGACCATTATCTCCAAGAGGCTTTGTTCTGCCTGTGCAGGGCAGGACAGACTCCCTTTGCAGGTTGTAAATGGCAGCATGTGTTGCTAATGGGTAGCAGCTCTGCAAGGGCTTAGCATTAGCAGTGACTCAGGAAGTATCCTGGGATGGGCCTTCTTGTCTGTTGGCAAATCTGTTCAGCTGAAGGGCTTTGACACCATGTCCAAAGCCTCTGCTTCTATCAAAGCCAGCCAGAAGATGAGGAAGTTGTTGACTGAAGACAGGCTTTGACACTTGCCTAGGTACCCACCACTGCATCAGTGATCTCTTCCCTTTCTTCTGTGAAATGAGAGTGAGGACTGTATTCCTTGATTCATAAAATGGGGAGAGAGGAATGCTACTTTCTACTTGCTTGATCTAAATATCTGTAAAGCTTACTGGAAGCTGCACTGAGGTCAGGATCCCACTCTATAACGTAACCAGGGAGTTAATGTATGAGATTCTGTCCTTTCTCCCTCCCCACTCCCCATATAATTTGCTTCAGCTGTGCTTCACCCCAGTAAGGATGCCTAGCTAAGATCTGTGAGCAGGCCTGGGAATATTTTTGTTTGCTCTGTTGCATATATTGTTGTACCTGTTTTCTTTTGCAGGTGAAAAGTATCCAAGTACAAAAAATCCGTTATGTCTGGAATATCTATGCAAAGCAGTTTCAGAAAGTCGGGTGAGTTCAATGCCCTGGTTACACAAGTCTATGAGGAAGTCAAACTTCTTTGTGAATAATGTTCTAAGGAAACCCTCCCTTTATATTCTAGAGCCCTAGAAGACGATTACTCTTGCTCAGCTATACATGCCAAATTTGGTTCTGGTCTCACCTGCTATGAACAGAATGTCAGGTACACATTTTAAAATACATGTACTCAATATATGGATTTCAAAGAAATGTAAATGTACTGCTTTTGGTGCACTTTCCTTGAGTTTCTTCTGTATCCACTAATATGCATATAATTTTAGATGAAACAGTCATGCATGAAAAATGCAATGAAAAGGGCTAGAGAATGTATTTCTTGTCAAAGTTTTTGGAATGTCTCAGTATTAATCCCTGTTATTTTTCTTATTCAGGATATAACTGTGTCCTGTAACTAACTCTAAGCAGTTCTTATTTGGAGTAAGAGAAAGTCTCCATGAGATGGTGCAGATAATTGTATTGAACTTCTAAATCAATTAGTCCTGGTTTTTGAATTTACTGTATAATGAAACAATTTACAGAATAGTTATTCCTCAAACCAATAAATAAAGAAATTATATTCTGTTGATATAATACTGAAAATCCAGCTCCTAGCCCTAGCTCATGTTGAATCATACATTCAAATCCTCCTTAACTTTATGCAGAACTATTTGGTTTTAGATAATTTAGTTTTAGGTGCAGAATTCCTTTGTTTATGGTGCTTCACAAGGATTTTGGTGATTTGTAAATGTTTGCCTAAAAGACTGTGCTACACCTTGTCTGTTTAAGATGACTTCACTAGTACATTCATCTTTTCTGACACAAGTCTTGTAGAGGCATTTAATTTTTTAATTCTCAGGACTACAGCAAGCTGGAACTTTCTGAGTGAGCTACACAGTCACTATTTCATCTCTAAGTGATGTATCTTTATCCCATACAGGAGACTTATATGTGGACCAAACACTATTGATGTTCCAGTGGTCCCTATTTGGAAACTACTCATCAAAGAGGTGAAACATTTCTGTGGGATTTTTATTCTAGGCTACTTGAAGAGACTGAGTGTGTATAGAGATTATAATGGAGCCTATGTCTGGATTAGCTTCCTAATACTCTCATCAAGCACACTCCTTTTTCCAATCCTGTTTGAAACCATTCCATGAAATAACCATACATTCATTTATTCTCCATTGTTCCCTAACCTGCATCCCCATGCCTGTTTGGCTGCTTGGTAGTTGTATGCATCCATGTCCTGGGAGCTCATTTGTTGGCCTTATAAGAGTCAGACCTTACAAGCTGCACCAGAGATCTAACCTTCCAGGCAGAGCTGTATGTTAATCAGCAGAGATTAAGTGAGCAGCAGTAGCTGGTATAAACTTACAGCTGCAGAGAGATCCAGGGAGCTCATGACTCTGGGCACAGCACCACATAAAACACCAGTATCTTTTGCAGACAGGAACTGGCTGAATGTGGCCTAAATACAGTGTGGAGACGTGTTTGTGGTATGTGAGCTCCACCTTCACTGCACAGCCTGCTCTTCTCTTACCTTTTTTACATTTCTTGTAATGAAGCAAGCAAAACAGGGCTTGGGCTAAGCCATTCACATCCCAAATAAATCCTACCAGTCCAAGTAGTTATTTGGCCCTTCTGACAGATTGAGATGGTCTAATCTGATAAGACTGAAGCTACTGCTAACAAAATTAAAAAGGGGTTCAGGAGACACCACTCTTAACTCAATAGCATTTATTGCAGCCCATTTCTAACAGGGTGGACTTGATGGGCATACTGGAGCCATTTAAATTAGGGCAGCTCTTGAGTTTTGCTCTCTCTTCAAACAGGTCTTAAATCCATTTTACGTGTTCCAGCTGTTCAGTGTGTGTCTGTGGTTTGCTGAAGATTACATGGAGTATGCCACTGCCATCATAATCATGTCTCTCCTCTCAATTTTTTTGACTGTGTATGATCTTAGACAGGTGAGACACCTTTTTCCACAAGGAGGATTTATTTCTAATGTTTGGGAAAGGCCAGGATGTCACAACATTCACCTGTACCATGCTGTAAGTTACCCAGAGATTTAGTCTCTTGACATTTTTTAGTAGCAGGTGTAAAGTCCTGGCCCCCTAGTCATCATAATCTATGTGTGGTTGTTTACCCACATCCTCCCTTCCTCATTCCAGTGCTTTGCTTTGTAACTTTTTTTGTTACACCTTCTCCGTAATTAAGGTGGGGAATTTCTTTCTCTGTATGATTGTACAGTTCCTGGTAGGGCCAGACCTCAGTTTCTGAGGGCTCTCATAACCACAAATAAAGGCATAATTGTTAGTGGATGAATTGCATCATGTAAGATGTAACACTTGTGTGTTCTCCTTTAATTTATAGCAATCGGTTAAACTGCACAGACTGGTTGAGTCTCATAACAACATCATGGTCACTGTCTGCAGAAATAAGGAAGGTGACTCCTGTACACTTCTTTCTTCAATGTGTTCCATTTCTCTAGCAACTTATATCAAACCTGAGAGTGTATAGTATCTAATTCCTTCTAGAGCAGTTTCCTCTTCTGTCTGATTAATTAGCTTCTGTAGAGTGGGTTGATTTGGCTAGAAGTATGGTGTGGCACATCAGTCATATTCATAACTGTTTGAGCACAGCCTTAACAAAAACGAGCAGGAAAATTATGTCCTTCTCCTTAAAACAGTGCTGACAAAGTCCACCACATTGCCATTAAATGACTGAGAGTTCACCTAATTGCTCCATGCGAAGTCTTTTTGTTGCCATGGTTTTCAGAGCACAATGCAAAAAGGAGGAGCCAAACTAAGATATGTAGAACCAAGCCTCTTCAGTTAGGTCAGCACATTAGAACAATAACCATTGATTGGGCTTTCAGGGAGATAAGGAATTCTTCAGTTTCAACTGATGCCTGGGCTTTTCTAAGTACTGGAGGTTGCATTCTTAGGTCCTACTTGTGGTCTGTTGTTTATCAGCCATTATAAAGAAGTAACAATCTGTTTGGCAGGTAGTTCCTTGTATTTTTTTTCCCCCTTATCACAGAGAAATCTGTAAAGCACAAAGTTTGCGTTATATGTCGCCTACAGGTTTCCAAGAGCTGGAATCACACCATCTTGTTCCTGGAGATATGCTGGTTCTGAAAGAAGGCAAAATGCTTTTGCCTTGTGATGCCATCCTGATCAGTGGGCAGTGCATCGTAAATGAAAGCATGCTGACAGGTACAGCTCATCCCTCCCAGGTTTACCATCAAAACATCATCACCTTAGTTATGAGACAGTCCATAGTTGGTCTGTAAGGGAGTTCTTTCCAGTGTTTGCTATAACAAAGGCTGAATTGTAGTTAGCCCCATTCTGTCTAAATAGACAACATGGGCTTCAGGAAGGGCAGCTCATCCTTTTCTTCCTTTCTAGGTAGAAGGTGCAGAATTTAGGAAGGGGTCCACTGATTAGAAAAATGTTCAGTGGAGTGAGCAGGACAGAAGGGTGAGTGTCTGGAGGACGGAGCCAGGCTTTTTTCGGTGATGTCCAGTACAAGACAAGGGTCAGTGGGTGGAAACTGGAACACAGGAGATTCCATGTAGACATAAGAAAAAACTTCTCTACTGTGAGAGTGACAGAGCCCTGGGACAGGCTGCCCAGAGAGGTTGTGGAGTCTTGTCCTCTGGAGACATTCAAAACTTGCCTGGACACATTCCTGTGTGATGTGCTCTAGGTGATCTTGCTCTGGCAGGAGGGGTTGGACTAGATGATCTTTCGAGGTCCCTTCCAACCCCTAAGATTCTGTGATTCATGTAAACAAGAAGTTCCAGAAATCCCTCTCATTTAGAAAACTTCAACTGTCAGGAAATATTTATTCAACTTATCCTTAGTGTATCTACTCTGACATAAATAGGATATTTGTGAGCTGTCAAGCATTGAGCTAAAGACTCTCCTTTCACTGGGAACAGGCAATGGGGAATGTCATGTTTCATCTGCCTGAGGGAATAGCATTCACATGAGGTTCAAAGCTAGGTAAATAACTTGTGGCAATCAAGGGGAGTCATGCAAGAAGAGCTCAGGTTTCTTTTCAGGTTCAAAGTGCCTGGGCTGCTCTCAGTTCTCAGGCTTATGTGAACCTGTTGTACTGGTGCAAAGGAAAGCTTTTCACTGGCAGAGTCTACTTGCTTGCAAGGCTTCAAACTCTTACTCACTCCAAAGATGTCACAATATAAGAGTAACATTGCTCTAAACTGTTTTCTCTAGTAAATACCTTAAACTTGTCATCTAGAGGTCCACACACTGTACTTGAGAGTCAGCAGGCTAATTTTAAGGTGCACTTCAGTTTTCCTTATCTGAGCTAATCTTCCCCAGGAGAAAGTATTCCAGTAACAAAGATCCACTTACCCCAAGCTGATAACTTCAAGCCCTGGAGAATGCACTGTGCAGATGATTACAAAAAACATGTCCTCTTCTGTGGAA
This sequence comes from Chaetura pelagica, assembly GCF_000747805.2. Lineage (NCBI taxonomy): Eukaryota > Metazoa > Chordata > Aves > Apodiformes > Apodidae > Chaetura > Chaetura pelagica. The sequence continues at coordinate 6,190,016 of NW_009951958.1, read as the reverse complement.
CAGAGGTCATACAGACGAAGGCAGATGACAGAGGAGTGGTGAAAGCTGTGGTGCTGCGGACTGGTCAGTCAACACTTCAGTTTGCTTTTCCTTTCATGCTTTTTCTTTCTGGAACAGTCTGACATAATGTTCCCAGTCACATTGAGTTAGAGGTACTACTCCAAAGTCACATGAGTCAGATGGAGGATCTATATCCTGGGGTGAGCTAAGCTACTATGCATTGTTTCTATTTGCTTGACATAACTTTTACAAAAACCACTAGCTTATGATTATAAAGAATTTTGCTTTGCTTCTGAGATACTGAAAAAGCACCCTCCTCCTGAAGATAAAAATAAGTTTCTATATTCTGCAGAGTCACTCATACAGACTGAAACTAAAGATCTGGAGCCTTTTTTCTTAAACTGCAGAAATTATGATCCATTTTAAAGACCTCCATTCTATTTAGAGAAATTCTGGAAGTGTTTTCCTCTGGGAATTATTTTAGTTTGTCTTTTCAGGTTTCAATACAGCCAAGGGGGATCTGGTGAGGTCCATTCTCTACCCTAAACCCATGAACTTCAAGCTTTACAGAGATGGCCTCCGGTTCCTGATGTGCCTCATAGCATTTGCAGCCATTGGCATGATCTACACAGTGTGTGTATTTGTACTTAATGGGGTGAGTTATTAAATGCCTGAGATATGGTCACAACCCACTTTCAAGAGACTTGAAATTTGACTGGCTTCATATACATTTATATATAAAAATGTCATCCTTGTCACTCTCCTTTTTGCCTTAGTATACGAGGTAATTTTACAATCTAGTTTAATTTGTGACAGCACATAAGCTCTCCTACATTGAGTTCCAAGGTTCCAAAATCAACTGCTCCCAATAATAATTTCCTCTGAGGTCTTAGCAGATCTCATACAAGCCCTGTGTGTCTTACCAACGGCCTTCTGCATGCTAACTGCCTCTGTTTGTGTGGCCTGCTTATACGTGTAATTATCAATGCATGTAATTAGCAACAACTTTCTACAGCTCTTAAAATAGGAGGTGCCAAGATCTTAGCACTCTGTAAATAGGTTTTACAGAGTTTGTGTAGCACTTTTTGTACATTCCTTGAGAAATCACAAGCAAGTCGTAGGTTAAATGGAGGACAGACTGACGTGTCACTGCAAAAAGTCAGCTTTCCAAAAGCTTCAGGTTAGATCAAAGACCTGTCCCTGTCCACTGTGTCTGAGAATGACTGGTATCAAATGCTTATGGAGCTGGTGTAGTTTTCTAACCTCTTGAAAAGCAAGGTTTAGTGGTTCAGTAAGCTGTCTTTTGTATCTAGATCATCTAGCTGTAGTAGCCACTGAAAACCTCCCAGGGTGTGGTTTAATATATTTCTGAATTAATTTAAGCCTTGGACTTGACAGCACCTGTGGCAATGATTCCCACAGCTTCCTTTTATGTACTGCATAAAAATGGTATTAAAGCTGCTGTCTAAATCACTGAAGAAAATGTAATTTTTAGTTTTAGTAGCAAGTAGCTGCCTTCTGTTTGATGTTTCCTGTACTGTTCATGACTTGGAGATCACAGCCACCCCTTCAGACACCTTTTTTCTATATTACAGAGCCCTGAAAAGTGCAGGTATAAATATAGATCCTAGAAATGTGCTGATGTTACAAAGAACTCCCAATATTTTCCTGCCTTTTTTCCCCCACCCCCATATCTTTGGATTTGGTGGTGATGGGAGGAGAGGCAGGGGTGGAAGGGAAATAACCTTCACTTACTTATCACTCAGCTTAATATCCGTGAGAGCTTTAGGGAAATAACTTCTGCAAAACCAGCTATCCTGATTAGTTGAGTCACCCATATCTCCACTGATTTTTTCCAGACCTCTCCAGGAGGTTTTTGGGATATCTCTGTGAAGATTACATTAAGTCTTCTCTAATCTACCATATACATCAAGGGTTAATTAATTCTGTATTATAATTTAAATTGAATTTCTCAGTATAGAACTAACACTTACCATGTCAGGAAGCAGCAAGGGCCAGTTGTTCCCTCGGGAAGGCAATCCAGGAGCTGGGGATGGCAAAGCACAAATAGTGCCAACACCCACCAGGACACAGTCACAGAGTGTCTGAACACAGTGATGAGATCTGGGTGCTGGTAACAGTCCATCAGTAGTCCCAAGCAAGGCAAAGTGGTAAATAATCCAAGCAGGCCAGTCAGAAGCAGACAAGAGACAAAGCTGAAACACACATCTAAAGCTCTCCATCCAGGAGACAGTGCTAGAAGAAGGCACATGTACAACACAGCTCAAATAGAGGTTGAAGGCCCAGGCCTGAGTTTAAATGGAGCTCTAGAACCCATGATCAGAGGGTGTGAGTACAGGTGAGGCTAGTGAAGGTAATTAAGGCCTATTAGTGCACTGAGGGCCCAGCTATATTGATCTCAATCTCTGGAGTGTTCACCTGAGACCCTTTTAAAAACAGTTCACTATTCCCGTGCATCAAGGTCAATACCAGAAATAGTTGTACACTGTAAACAACAGTTCAGCAATTTTTATACCCTAATTTCTTTAGAGCTTCTTCTAAAACTTAGAAGAAAACATTTCATGCCTTGATAATTATCTGTTAATGTAAAGCCCAAGTCCTGAGTTTCAAGTTTGATTCTACAATTCAGCTTTTGAGTAATTTTTCTCCTTTGGAATAATCTACAATCAGTTGGCTCAGAAGATTAGTTCCCCTCAGGATATCAAAGAAAGTGTATTTAAGAACATAACCTGGTGTCTGATTTGCATTTTTTTTCTTAACTTCCTATTGTAATGTGTAAAGTACATGCTGATGTTATCACAGTAGTTGAAACTGTCTTGTCAGACTGGCAAGATTCAGTCACATGATATACTTAATGCTTTCTCTTCTGTGAGTGTGTTTATCTAAAGGTGCTAAGTATTAAATTCTAACATAAACGAGATACAAAATATTACCAAACTTGTGCCTTCTGTGATCTGAAATACTGCCAATGAGGGTAGAATAAGAACGTGATGGAAATTCAGCACATGAAGTGCAACATGATTTATGGGCAATGTCCCAAGCTCAGCAGCAGTAATAGTAGAACTCTATGATGGTTTGCAGATCCTTCTGAACTGCAAATTTCTTTGGTTTGCAGTGTCTCAGTTCTTGGGCTCCAATTTGAAATGCATTCAGTCCTTCAGCAGTGACATCAACTATCATGAATAACAATGCTGAGACTCAGCATGTTGGCAGTCAGTTTTACACTGACCTCTAAGCTCCCAAATCAGAGATTGCTCTTAGAAATGTAACTTTTACTTCCATGACTATTCCTGCAGGTAAAAGCAATTTCCTTTCACAGCTCATAGAACATAAGGTAAGACAAAATCATTAGGTCATGAATTCTGCCCTCCTTTTGTTGCACCATCCCATATGTCTCACCTGTCATAGTCCAGAGCTGTGCCTGCAGGCAGTTGGGTGAATGCCCATATAAATGGCAGATTCCTGTGTGCTGTATCACGGGAAACTGGGCTTGACTGAGGGTGCAATAACGTAGCTGACATGTTTGAACTCATGTGCTTGGGGGGGACTGAGCTCTACCTGGCAGGTTGCTTGCCATGGAGGATGAAGGAAGGCCTGGAGGCTGCTCTTCAGCAGTGGTGTAGCCTTAAAGCCTTTGGTTAAACCAAAGCAATTGATTTTCCAGGGAGATGAACACATGATGGACCATGGGCAGAAACCAGCACAGCCTGAAGCACCAGCAGTGGAGGAGAGGAGGGGAGAAGAAGGCTACACTCATACAACCCAAGCAGCACTCCTTGGCACCCTCTTGCTGACAGCTGCCTTTGTTTTTTTTTTTGTCAGGAGGATGCAGGAGAAGTGGTGAAGAGCTTTGGATGTTATCACTATTGCTGCCATGGAGGATGAAGGAAGGCCTGGAGGCTGCTCTTCAGCAGTGGTGTAGCCTTAAAGCCTTTGGTTAAACCAAAGCAATTGATTTTCCAGGGAGATGAACACATGATGGACCATGGGCAGAAACCAGCACAGCCTGAAGCACCAGCAGTGGAGGAGAGGAGGGGAGAAGAAGGCTACACTCATACAACCCAAGCAGCACTCCTTGGCACCCTCTTGCTGACAGCTGCCTTTGTTTTTTTTTTTGTCAGGAGGATGCAGGAGAAGTGGTGAAGAAGGCTTTGGATGTTATCACTATTGCTGTCCCCCCAGCTCTGCCAGCTGCCTTGACAACAGGGATTATTTATACCCAGCGAAGGCTGAAGAAAAAGGGCATCTTCTGCATCAGTCCACAGAGGATCAACATGTGTGGACAACTGAACCTCATCTGCTTTGACAAAGTAACTGCTGTGTGGTTCTTACTCTCTTACTAGTGATGGGAACCGTAGGGGTGGGAGAGTGTGGGATTTGATCAAACATTTCCATTGTGTTTTAGAAATATACTGATGAGTCTTACAAACTTCCATTCGTGTTTTCCATTGTGAATTGTAGTTCTTGGGGTCTAAAAATGGGCCGGTAGCACTTCAACTCTGCACTGCTGTGCTGGCATTTGCTGGACAGCAACTTCTTAAAATCAGTCTTGTTTTGTGTTCCTCTTGGAGTTGTCATGTGGGAAGTTAATTTAAATGTACATTTTAACTCAGACTGGCACCCTAACAGAAGATGGCCTGGATCTTTGGGGTTTGCTACCCTCTGAAAGAAGCAGGTAAGGCTCCATGACACATTAATGGCATTTCAATTTGGTGGGATAGTAACTGGACAGTGCTCAGACTTGTATCAGCCTCAGAGCTCATGAATCATTACACAAGCTGCAAGAAATATCTTTTACAATAATTTGTTCCTCTGTCCATTCCAATGGACTCATTAACTATGCAGAATTCACCTGTTCTGAGCATTTGTATCCCAGCCTTTCACAGGTGTGTGAGAAATAACTCACAGAGGAGCACAAGTCCCCAGAAACATGCTTCTGGCTTGACCACAGAATAGGACTTCAGCAGCCCTTTGACTTAGGATCGTTGACTTTTTTTTCCTGTTAGTCATATGTTGTTTGGTGTCCTCTGATGATAATGTTTATGTTCTCTTTTGGGTTAGATTCCAGGACATCCACATCTTCCCTGCAGACCACAGCCTGCCTTGGGGCCCAGTGCTCAGAGCAATGGTGGTTTGTCATTCACTGATTGTGTTGGAGGGCAAGATCCAAGGAGATCCACTGGATGTAAAAATGTTTGAGGCCACTAACTGGGTAAAGCTGTTGTTTGTTGTTACGCAAACAGTGTTGGGGAGTTTCCATGCTCTTGCAACAAATAAATGTCCCAAGCCCTTCAATGTAAACAGCCACTTCCCACACAGAAATAAAACAGCTAAAACCCAGAAGAAATGCCACATGCTCAGGCCTTCAGAAAAATGTTCCTTGTTTCTGTCTAGTCTTTCACTTAGGAGTACTTTGAATACTTAGCTCATTTGACTGGAAGACTGGAAGGTGTGCAAACCCCACTGGGGCACCCACACTGACCATGGCTGCTGCCAGATAACAAGGAACCTCAGATTCTATGCAGATTAAGACTGCTTTTAAAGAAAAAACAGACTAGTGAGAGCTTTGATCTAGATAAAAGATGATGACCTTTGTCAGAGCTCTGTCAATGCAGAGATATTTGTACCATCTTCAGGTCTGAAATCCCATGCTGCTGTGAAAGCACTGCATGCAATCTCTACCCCATTGCCTACAAACAGCCTCAGTGTTGCTATTTACTCCCTGAGCAGCTGCAGGGCAGGAGGGCAGAGGGCAAAAATGACCATTTATGAAAACTGAAAGGCTGCAAATCTGAGATGGATAAGAGGAAAACAGTCCATGATTACTGGGTTGAAGGTATAGCCACAAGTCACTGCTGACAAAAGAGAAGAGATCCAGAGCAGGATTAGCTATTTAAGTGGATGACAACACCTGTATTTGACACATCTGTTTTGTATCTGCAAAATACCTAACCCAGCCAAGTTCCAAAGAATAAACTATCCAATAATGACAGGAGTTAGATGATGGTTTTTCCCAGGGGCATCACCTTGCCACCTCAGCCTTAGGCTGATGAAACCCATCAAAGTTATAAATTGAAAAAGAATGATCCTGTTAAATAGCTCCTATGAAACATGAATAATTGTGTGCCCTTTGAAACCATAAAATAATTTTGCTCCTCACAGTCCAACTGTGATGATTTAAAAACCCAGCTGATTTGTGAATTAGTTCAAAAGCTGAGAGGATGATGCATTCTACATTAACAAAACTCTTATTTATTGTTTTCCCATCAGGTTTATGTTTTATCTACAGATTTTTGCATATTTGAATGGGTTGTAATGATTAAAGGATTTATTGTCAGTGAAAGGACATTATATATTTCCTGTGCAAGACTTCAGTGTCTTAGTGAAGCTGGTGAAGCTCTGGATTTGATTGTCAGGCAAAGCAGTGGGTTAACTACTGCTGGAGCTTTTAGTGTGAGATCAGAAAAGCCCCCTCAGGAATGAATAAGATACTTTGTTGTAAAGGAAGGCAAAGCTCTGAATGATTTCCTGAGGTTCCTTTCAGCTCTGCTGGTGCTGTGCTCTGAAAGGTTTTGTCTTTCAATTCACAGGTGATAGATGATTCCGGTGGACACCAGATTGAAGGTCAAGAATCCACACATGCCACATTTAGACCTGGGCCTAAAGCCAGCAGTGTAAGCTATTTGCAAGAGCCACATTCCTGATCAAGTTAAACTATCACTGTAAGGGCTACCTTTCAGTAGAGAAACACTTGGTTGTCCTGGTCCAAGGCAGTTTTTCCACTCATCTTTCTTGAACTGCCTGGAGAGAGATTGCCTTGCTCTCTTGTTAAAAAGAGGTGCCTGGGGGAGCTTTCTGCTCACACTGGAAGCAGCGGGTTGATGAATGACAGGTTGTCCAGCTCCAGAATTTGCCTATCCTGGTGGCTTGAGACTCAATCCAAGCTCAGCTGAGTGGTGAAGATCTCTAAGAGCACTTGGGGCTGCAGTGGAGTCTGGTCATGCACCTGGGGATGCTTTCAGTCATCCATTTTCCCTTTGCAAGACCAGTGTAAGGCAGTCTTGTTAAAGAAATAAAGACTAGTTAGCTCCTTTCCATAAATCACATCTAATAGTCTGTAAAACTGTCAGTGTACTTTTCTTACTGTTTAAGCTAGACTTTTCTGCACAAATTTCACCTCCTCTTTATGTGCTGATCCTTTCTGTACCACTGTGACAAATCAGCCTGGTATACATGGTTAGCTTCTTACCATGGTCCAAAGGACAGAAATAAAATCATTTGACTGAAGTTTAAAATCCTTGCTGCAGTATCCAATCCACTTGCTTTTCTTCTAGGCTCCAGTGGAAGGACTTATCATTTTACATCAGTTTCCATTTTCTTCAGCCTTGCAGAGAATGTCTGTCATTGCTCAGGATATCGGTGGGGAGCAACAGGTCTTCACAAAAGGTGCTCCAGAAATGGTAGCCATGTTATGTAGAGCAGAAACAGGTAACTAACATTTATAAATGCTTCCTAGAAACACATATGTAAAAGTGTCTTCTGATGATGCAATGGAGTAGGAGGTCCAGATGAATTTTCTGGATCTAAGACTTCGTACTTCAGCCTGAAAAGTTAGATTCTCTCTGTAGTGCTCTGATGCTGAGCTCTCATAGAGCTGCTCTCAGCAAAGGAGAACTGCCAAGAGACAAAGTGCCAACTCCTGTGCAAGGTGTACAGTCTCTGCCAGAATAGGTATTTGAAAAAGTTTTCTACTGGTCCAGTATACACCAAAAAAAAAGTTTTCTTTTTCCTCCAAGACTTGGGCAGGCAGCTAGAAGAGCACAGCTCCTTCATGACACAATGGAAGGTGGTAAGTCTTTGCAGAATAGTTTAGGACCCAAAGTGCAAAGTGTCAGAGGAAAGACAATGATTTTCTTATTGAGCAAAATTCAGTTCAGCAGTTTTCCTTAATGTCCTTGGCCTATGGGCAGACCCTAGGTATGCTGTCCTCTGGGACAGCTTCCCTGCTCCGAGGCTTCCTTTTACTAGAAAGAGTGAAATGCCCTGATAAACTTCTTTTTCCTCTTTTGCACAGTCCCATCGAACTTTGAAAGCCAACTTCTGCTCTACACAGCACAGGGCTTTAGGGTCATTGGACTGGCATGTAAATCTCTGCAGGCAGGGAAGCAATCTACTGATCTAACAAGGTAAGCCACAGACTGCTTCTTATCAGCCACATTCAGCCATGGGCTAGTGGTGCCTCACACAGCACCATTACCACAAAAACCCTGCCAAGGGAAAGGCTGTAGTACAGAGTTTTGTTAGATTTAGCCAGAGGGAATCTGATTAAAACTGGATATAGGTCTCTCTGAGAATGGGTAGAGGGCACTTCACTATCCCATGCTTATATAGCTTATAAATGTCCAAAAATCCTTGCACATTTCTTCACTTAGGATCAGTCTAGGAAGTATAATTCCACTACATTCTGAGGGCTAGTACACCCCTCCCTCAGTCCATCATTTCTATCAGAATTCTTGAAGATTTATCCAGGCTTTCAGCTCAACAGTTGGTTTTTTTTTCCCCTTTGTTCCTTGATTAAGCAAAGGCAGCAGATGAACTCCATTGTATCACCTGTTTTCTAGCCCAGTCAAAGTCAGCAGACTGTCCTCTGCTGTTGGCTTGATCCAGTCCTTCAGCTTTCCAGCTTTAGCTCTTTTTAGTTTCTAGAGAAGCCAGCAAAATGTTCTGCTACACTCATGGTATTAGTTTTCCTAACAGCCTCAGGCAAGAGCATTTGCACATGACCCCATCACCTTTTAACCAAATCCCTCCAGCTTTTGCCTGTTGTACTCCAGAAACATCATTTCTGAAACATTTGTGGTTACTTAGCATCTACTGTCCCTTCTGTTTGCTTATTAGCTGCAGGTCCTAATACAGATGGAGCTCACTTGCTCTTTCAGAGAGCTTTTTGCTTTGCTGAATGGGCTAATGACATGGAGGCAAAGTGCAAGTGGTTTGTTTAATTCTTGTGACAGGTGTCATAACAGACTTATCCAATCCAATGAGCAAGTGTATGTGATATGTCCCAGATTTTGCAGTTGTGTCTGCAGTTCTAGCATACGTGATGTATATACTGCCAGGAGAAAGAAGAAAGCTGGAGGTCAAACACAAGATCAGCAGTGGAAGCAGTGACTATTCATGCCACCACTTGCTGCCAAGGGGAAGCAAGCCTGGCTGGTGTTGTAATAGCACTTGAAAAGACAGACAGCCTGCTGAAAACTAACAAGTTATTTTAATTCTTTTGTGTTAGAGGGGATGGTTAATAGTTATAACTGGCTATCAGCAAATTCAGAGCAAAAATGGGCCACATTGAATCTGCCTGTCTGTTCTTCACCTTTAGGGAGGAGGTAGAATCTGATCTAACATTCCTGGGTCTATTGATAATGGAGAATCGACTAAAAAGGGAGACAAAGCCTGTCCTGGAGGAGCTCAGTGCTGCCTGCATCAGGAGTGTTATGGTTACAGGTATCATTATCTATATGGCTTCTGCTCTGGCAGGGAGTTCAATGATGTTTGATTGAACAGTCTGCTGCTTTCTCACCACCACTGGTAGGAAGGCACAGACATTTTTATCTTTCAGATAGTAACAGTCCAAGAAGCATCTGTGTTGTAATAATGATGTGAGCTGAACCCTACACCTGTATGTCCCTGACAGCTTCACCAGGCTGTGTCAGATACCTAACTCTCAACCTATCCCTCTCTCACCACTGATCAGAGCCTTCCTGTTCCTCTGATACTTTCCAGTGAGTCCATTTGCTCTCCCTGGTAAGGGTATTGGATGACATGCATAAAGACAAGTCATGCAAGATCTTCTCATGAAATCTTGTTGCCATAAATGAGCAGAGAAGGAGCATGAATGTCAGGACAGATCACTGAACTTTATGACATCTGCTAACTCATGCATACCAATCCCTATTTATCCCATTCTTCTCCTTGAAAAGCTGGTTTGGATTTGGAAAAGATAACCCTCATTTTTTCCATGTTCCAAAGACATTTTTCCAGCAGTGACATAGATCTTGTCTTCTTGGACTTCACCCCTTTCAGTGAACATCCTACACCAAGGCCATCAAAGACTAGTTGAGAATCAGAGATCCTTAGCAGCAGCTTAGCAGTAAATTCCTTCCTTTTTTTTTCAAAGCTTCTGTTCATATATATTTTTTTCTTTTTTTTTTTTTTTTTTTTTTTTCCCTAAAACTCATAATCTAGAAGCACATTCCCCATCTAGGTTTCTTCAAGCTGAAAATATTCCATTTCCAGTTGAAAATATGTTTAATTATTGAGGCAGATGTAATTTGGAAAGTTTTGTTCTTTATAAAAAATGTTCCTAGGCACAGACACAGATATCTTACTGATTCTTGCAGATATATTTGAAAACTTGGAATTCAGGAAAGGGCTAATGTTTCCTCCATAAACAATTTTAGATAACATCCCCCTTGATTATTTTAGGTGACAACATTCAGACAGCTGTAACTGTTGCCAAAAATGCTAGGATGATTTCTCCAATGAACAGAGTGATTCTTGTGGAAGCAAACAAAATACCTGGATCTTTTTCAGCATCTATAACCTGGAAAGCACTAGAAGAAAACAAATCTGAAGATTATGGAAGCCTGGTGAGCATATAAGAAGCAGGTGTTGTGCAGCAGGAAAACAAACTAAGCTGGAATGCTTTAAATAATGCAGTGGGATTATTCTGGTATAACAGAGACCAGTCATTGAGCATCATCTGTGTGTCAGAATGTTATATGCTAGAAAAGTGTTTAAAAAGAAGGGATCATAATAGAAAATGTACTCCCCTAGAACTTCCTTCCTAGCATATTATCTTATGAACACAGTTTTGCTAACTGCTTAGTGAGGTTTGACAACAGCTTTGCAGAAACCCAGGGCAGATTTTTGTCTCCCCCTTATGCTTAGCTGATGCCAGTTTAAAGCAGGTTTCTTTTCCCTGCAAGGTAAATTTGATGGTATAGAGATGGACATAAAATCTGTGGGACTGCATTGAATGAGCAGGTAGAGACTTAGCACTTCCCCACACCTGCCAAATTAAAACACAGATTAACTAATTAGAAATGGCACATACACAGTGAAAGACAGGATAGATAAGGTAAGAAATTATATTCCACCAAGTATCTCCACAAAGAAACTGAGACAAAGACAGCTACTCTCACCCAAAAAAGCATGTCTGGAGATGCTGACCCTTCTCTGAGAAGTATTACAGTCAGGCAGTCAGTAGGGAATCTCTGCAAGGACTGTTAAGGGGCCACTTTCTACCAAACCTCAGCCTGAGCAGCATCTTGACTGTATTTAACTGCAAAAATAAATGTCTAGCAGTGGTGCCCATGTGCTCTCAAGCCCCTCTCACTCACAATGCAGCCCATCAGATTGGCACTGTGGCATAAATTCTATCAAACCTGGCAAAGCTGAGGGCCAGCTTTTAAAACCTATGAAGCATCCAGTTCACACTGAAATTAATGGCATTATATGCCTAAATTCCTTCACAAATCCAGGCAAAGGCAAGGTCAGGGAGACCCAGGTCTCTCAGCGTCTTCAAAAGCACAATCTCCATGATATGTTGTTTTCTTTGTAGTAGTGCTTGGGTGATTGCACATAGTAGCTTTTAAGGTGTTGGGAGCAGCACTCATTCCGTCTTGTTTTATAGGAGCACCACAGTCAGCCTGGAGGAAGAATCAGGCTGGCACTGGGATCAGGCCAGTATCATTTTGCCATGAGTGGAAAATCTTACCAAATTGTAGCACAGCATTTCAGACACTTACTCCCAAAGGTAAAGTCTGGATTATTTAACTGGGGTAGGCTTGCCATTCAGTAAATTCTGATATAATTAGAATCGGATATAATAGCAGAGCCTTGATATAATTAGCTGAAGAGATGTGTACCATGACATCTTTGGGGAACAATCCTTTCCCCAAAATACCTGTTGTCTTCAACCTTCAGCAACCCCACTAAAAAAGGGTCATCTGAAAGGCCAGGCAAAGTATGCAGCTGTTCAGTGTCCTCAGTCTCTACAGCTGCTATACTAAAGGCCCACTGATACTTTTTCAGGTCACAGAAGTATCCTTTCTTGAGATAGTCTGTGCCAAGGATGCACAGAGCATCTGGGCCAGTCACTATAGGGTGCAGCAGGAAGGAAGTTGTCTTCTATGATCTCTGACCTTCCTTTGAGCTTACGTAGATATATGGAATGGAATATCTCTGGCCAATTTTCTTGTCTAATTCAGCCTCCTATGGGGCAGGTCATAGATCTGCCTGTAGTGTCTGAGCCAGCAGAGTAAGGATGTGACCTTGAAGACCCAGCAGTTAGAAAAACATCCCATCATTTGTTATCATTCCTAGCTGGAATGCTCTGCTACTAGTTAAAAGGAAGCTTACTGAAGGAAAAAAAACAAAAAATCAGTAAAAGGAAAATTGGCTTAATCCTTGCTCAAACCAGGACAACATGACTTAAGACATTTGTGCCATGTGCCTGGCCCTTGCACAGCACTGGTTCTGTAATGTTTTGGAGAATAGGGGAAAATGTGGTATTACACAGCATGCAATGCAGCAGGACTTGTCTGTTTTATGGAAAGGATAGTCTCACAAATTATCATCTACTAAATCTATGCCTGGTAATCTGTGTTCATCAGGTAACTCAACACCAGGCTTCTTGTGCTTATTGTCATTGCTATTTTTTCAAGATATTAATTAAGATGCCTTTTATCTTTGATCATCAGCCTTCCCTGCTTTGGATTCTAGCATCAGTTGTTTGGAAATGTGAATTTTTGGTGATTTCTAATCCATATTATCACTGAAATCGCTGTGACTCAAGTTCTTAAAAAATCACTTCCTTTTTCTCTCCTTATAGCTCCTGCTGAATGCAACAGTTTTTGCTAGAATGTCTCCTGCTCAGAAATCCAGCCTAGTGGAGGAGTTTCAAAAGTTGGAGTAAGTTAATAATGAGTCCTAAGAGTTTGGAAGTGTTTGATGAATTTCCAGGCTTGAAAATAGTATAATTTGAGCTAGTTTTTGTCTAACAGTGTTTTCTTGAAGTGCACAAAACTGACAATTCCACAGACATACTGCTTGTCAAGCAAATTTCAAAAGCCTGTTGAGGTCTGAAGTTGGTTTGGCAACCCATCAAAGACCTAACAATCCCATAATTCTGGGTTTTGTTTTTCGCATCATCCTTCATTCTTCCCTTTGTGGGCCTGAAGGAGGGGCACTTGTCTATCCAAGATTTCTAGGAATATCTCCCAGCACTGCAGCATCTCTGATGCTGGTGGTCTTTTTACTGCACTGTTGCTGACTCAGTGCGATGGGCTATAAAACATGGCAGAGCATCTGGTTTGGTGTGGCCTGTGCCACTCACAGTACAGAAGTGTTTATGTGTTCCCTAGTCTCCAGATAAATTGTTAAACCTATGTTCTCCTTCTCTCTCTGCTCCCACTGCCTCTGTCACTCTCTTCTTGCATCAGGAGGTTCTGGCAGGACCAGACCCCAGAGCAGTTCCCATTCATGTCTATTCCCAGTGAACATGAGGTGCCAGTGCCTGTGATCCTTCCTTTGAGCAGGGCTGTCACCATGAGGGCAGGAGACTGAGTCTGCTGTAGTGAACATAAACCTCCATGCTCATGTACCCTGCCATCCACTGCAGCAGAAACTGTAGGCACATCTGAGGTGCACACCCAAGGCCCATGCACAGCCCAGAGTCCCAGGCTTGTATTTCAGTCTTTCAGCTTTCCAGAGGGACTTTTAGTAAGAAGCTCATATGATCTGCGTAAATTACTTCTATGGAGGAGGTTCTGCTTCCCTCCTGTTTATAGGTTTCACTTTCCCTGGAAATGAACTGGAGGTCACTTTATTTTTTAGTTACTTTGTGGGCATGTGTGGAGATGGAGCCAATGACTGTGGGGTAAGTGAAAATTCTTTATAATATATTTATTTTAAAAATTAGAAATTAATGCAATTCCAGTAGAGTATCCTAGACTGAGCACATGCTGGAGATGGGGGTGCTCTGCTTATTCACAGAGCATCTGTACTGGCACCAGTACTGCTTCAGGCCTGATCCCACAGTTGGTCTTTACCAGGCAAGAGCTGTCCCAGATACACATTGTTGAGTCTGTGGTCTCCAGGGCTGATTAATTTCCTTTGCAAAAACCACCTGAAGATTCTTCAAAACCTCCAGTGGTGTTTCTGTCAATATATAGAATGTCTTGGGGTGGTGAAGACCGGGGTGAGAAGGAGTTTCCATGGGGAACAGATGTAGCCCTTCAAGGTTTTTGTAAACGCACACTTTAGAATTTATTTTTTCTTTTTCCAAAAGGAAGGGTCCCTGTTCAGGAGGGACTCAAAACTCCCTTCTGGGGAGGTTCAGTTCACTCCACGACTTCACGCCTCCTTGTGGCAGTGAGAGCAATGCCACCAAGCAGTCGCCCTAACAAAAAATCCCCAGGATTTTCCTGGGGGAAACAAGCAGAGAACCTAGGCTGTTTACATAAGGTGTGACTGCAAGTAAGTGCAAGGAGGCAGAGCCAAACCTGTGTTCTGCAGCTGGTAGTGGATGGATTTGGGGTCTGTAGAAAATGGACTTTCCCCTGCTGTCATCCCTGTTCTTCTTCTGAACCTGATGTCTCAACCACACTCCTCTGGAGGAACTTTTTGGGTGGAGAACACCCAGGGAGTGAGGAGGGACTGCTGTTCACAGAACACATCCTGTGATAAGGAGCCACTTCTTGGCTGACATGTCTTCCTGGTGTGTGAGTGCTGAGGAAGAATGTGACTTTCAGGCTTTGAAAGTGGCGCACGCCGGGATATCCCTGTCGGAGCAGGAGGCATCTGTGGCTTCACCTTTCACATCCCGAACCCCCAGCATAGCGTGTGTGCCAGAGCTCATCAGGTAAGTGTGGGATTTCTTCCTGTTAAAGAAAGAAGACAGTTTCCACTCCTCTCAAGTATTAGTGTTGGATGTTCCCACCAGGCCAGAATGCACATATCTAGAGAAAAATAAATGTCTTTGACCTTGAAATTACCATTTGCCTTGTTCTCACCTGAAATTCCTGGAAGATACATTAATTCCCTGAAAACTAGAGGAGGAAGGTATCTACAGCTGAGCCTCATGTCACCAGCAGCATTTTAAATGCAAAAGAAAAACAAAATGAACAATACTTCATAAAGTTGAATCAAATTTCCCCAAATCAACCTGTACACTACTGGTAGGCCCTGCTCCTGGTAACCTATGCAAGCAAAATGTCCAGGGCCCAGATTTTACCTACTGGGACAGATGAATAACCAAGGAGGTAGCATCACCTTCATTGAATACTACATATTCACTGCAGGAGGAGAAGACTTGTTTGTTTGAGCTTACTGAACATCTGCTTGGCTTTGTATGTTTTTCCTCCTATGGAGTTTCTTACCTGCACTATTTCAGTCAGCAGGGAAACTTGCTAGGGGAAATTATGACCTTGAGAACACAGATGACTCTAATCAAGCCCTTCTGCTTGCAGCAAGATTTCTGCAAGTGAAGATACTTCTTTCATTCAGTCCATATTTCTTTCTTTCACTTTTCAGCAAGGTACTGGCAGAGACTTCTCTACTTGTGATACACCCTTGGTTTTTTTATCAGTGTTTTGAGAGGACTGACAACAGGAGCAGACCTATGACCTGACTGCTGTCCTTTATTCATGTCTTCATACAGGGAAGGTCGTGCTGCCCTTGTCACTTCCTTCTGCATGTTCAAGTACATGGCACTGTACAGCACCATTCAGTACCTTGGTGTTCTTCTACTGTACTGGGTATGTCTTGGGAACATGTTGGCCAGAACTGTATGAGCTACTACTCCCTTGTAGGAGAAACATGGCATAAAAGCCACAATAATATTAGGATATGGAGTTTTACCTATCTGAGCTGCAAGTGTCTTTGGCGTGATTACAAGGTCCTCTGCTGAAAGCTGGAAAGATTCTTCCCATTAACTTCAGCCAGTGGACTCAAGATCCAAGCTGGGAAAAAGAAGGCTGGAATACTGGGCAGTGTTTTGGATGAGGGCATATGTCTGTGAAAAGGGAGAATCTGGTGTAAGCATGTGCAGTTGCAATTTATTCAGTACTTAAAGCATGAATTAATTTCACAGTAAGCAAAATCCCCTGGAGTGCCTTAAACCATTTTAGCATGACTTCTTCCCAGACAGAGAGGAGGGCTTTGCATTCAGAAGTCACGCAGCATTGAGAAAACAAGTCTCTTCTAATAGTCTTCTTTTTTATTGCATGGAGTGAACCCACTGCTGAGTTTGTTGGCAGGGTGGTGGATTGTGTGGTCCCCTTATCTGCTAAGTAGCATTTCAGAACAAGCAGTGGAACATTAGCTCCATGAAAATACTACAGCTCTCAAACCAGCCTGCAGCAAATGTCTGATTTGTGACCTTTTTTTTTTTTTTTCTTTGTGTTCCTCTTTTCAGCAACTAAACTCCTTTGGGAATTACCAATTTTTGTTCCAAGATCTGGCTATTACCACTGTAATTGGTGTGACAAGTAAGCCCCATAGTCATCCTTTGTATTAATGAGAGAATGATCTCAAATATTTTTCATCTCCTTGGAAATGCATAATTCTGTGTACAGAAAGAAAAGAGACTACAGAGAGTATAGGGTATTTGAATCAGTAGAGGAAGTGACTTGCTTGAGACAAGTTTTGAGATAATCTGGGGAATTCTGATTCTTGCATTTGCTGAGCATGTAGGTTGTTGATAACTGGGTTGTTATCTCTAAACATAAAGGTAAAACCAGAGCTAATGTAACGGAAAGTTTATTCAGGCTTTTCCCTTTTGACTTGGAAAGGCAGATTGTGAAGGTAGCTAAGCAAGTGAAGATACTTCTTTCATTCAGTCCATATTTCTTTCTTTCACTTTTCAGCAAGGTACTGGCAGAGACTTCTCTACTTGTGATACACCCTTGGTTTTTTTATCAGTGTTTTGAGAGGACTGACAACAGGAGCAGACCTATGACCTGACTGCTGTCCTTTATTCATGTCTTCATACAGGGAAGGTCGTGCTGCCCTTGTCACTTCCTTCTGCATGTTCAAGTACATGGCACTGTACAGCACCATTCAGTACCTTGGTGTTCTTCTACTGTACTGGGTATGTCTTGGGAACATGTTGGCCAGAACTGTATGAGCTACTACTCCCTTGTAGGAGAAACATGGCATAAAAGCCACAATAATATTAGGATATGGAGTTTTACCTATCTGAGCTGCAAGTGTCTTTGGCGTGATTACAAGGTCCTCTGCTGAAAGCTGGAAAGATTCTTCCCATTAACTTCAGCCAGTGGACTCAAGATCCAAGCTGGGAAAAAGAAGGCTGGAATACTGGGCAGTGTTTTGGATGAGGGCATATGTCTGTGAAAAGGGAGAATCTGGTGTAAGCATGTGCAGTTGCAATTTATTCAGTACTTAAAGCATGAATTAATTTCACAGTAAGCAAAATCCCCTGGAGTGCCTTAAACCATTTTAGCATGACTTCTTCCCAGACAGAGAGGAGGGCTTTGCATTCAGAAGTCACGCAGCATTGAGAAAACAAGTCTCTTCTAATAGTCTTCTTTTTTATTGCATGGAGTGAACCCACTGCTGAGTTTGTTGGCAGGGTGGTGGATTGTGTGGTCCCCTTATCTGCTAAGTAGCATTTCAGAACAAGCAGTGGAACATTAGCTCCATGAAAATACTACAGCTCTCAAACCAGCCTGCAGCAAATGTCTGATTTGTGACCTTTTTTTTTTTTTTTCTTTGTGTTCCTCTTTTCAGCAACTAAACTCCTTTGGGAATTACCAATTTTTGTTCCAAGATCTGGCTATTACCACTGTAATTGGTGTGACAAGTAAGCCCCATAGTCATCCTTTGTATTAATGAGAGAATGATCTCAAATATTTTTCATCTCCTTGGAAATGCATAATTCTGTGTACAGAAAGAAAAGAGACTACAGAGAGTATAGGGTATTTGAATCAGTAGAGGAAGTGACTTGCTTGAGACAAGTTTTGAGATAATCTGGGGAATTCTGATTCTTGCATTTGCTGAGCATGTAGGTTGTTGATAACTGGGTTGTTATCTCTAAACATAAAGGTAAAACCAGAGCTAATGTAACGGAAAGTTTATTCAGGCTTTTCCCTTTTGACTTGGAAAGGCAGATTGTGAAGGTAGCTAAGGATCTATGCCTAAATGAAAAAGACATAAACTGTTTTGAGTAAACTTGTATTTGAAGCTGCATAAACAGGAGACCTGAGAGGAAAGAGAGGTGAAAAAGGAGAAGAAAGCAATGACAGATGCCAGACACTAAAGAGCAGGAAGTTGTAAGCCAAGAAAAAGAGAGGAAACCAGTGGAAAGAGAAAGACAGGGTTATTGAGATAAAGTGAATGCAGGGAGAGGTTTAGAAGCAGAAAGGGGAAGGGCAGGGGCATGAAAAGCATATAGCAAAACCAGGCAGCTTTCTTCCATCCCTGCTGAAAAACAGACAACTGGAAAAGGCTGTGAGTAAATCAAGCCTAAAAGGATCAGCCACAATATAGTGTTCCAAGTTACCTTGCTGCAAGTAGCCCTTTGAAACTCTGTATCAAGGCTCTCTATAGCTCCTTTATTCAAAGTCCAGATAATTTTGTTCAACCTAAGAGCAGATGAAAACGTGTTAGGTCAGCTAATGCAGTCATCTACAAGCTCAAATAGCTGAGCAGTAGGTGCTTAGTCCAGGAGGATGCATAGAACATTGGGAACAAAAAGTCCCAAGACACAGTTGACTGAAAGAGAATGGGAGAGCTTGAGCATATCCTTTAATCCTTGGGCCTGACAGCAGCCAAATAAAATAAAAATCCAACACTTAATTTTAAAAAATGCCTCATGATAGTCAGATGCCATTACTTAACTTCTTCTGTGACCAATAAGATTTTGTGAGAAAACAACTGTATTTTGTACTTGATATAGTATCTCTGTGAATTTTAAAGAAAATTACAGACTGCAAAAATGCTGACCATTGTTAGCAGTCAGTAACACACAGCAGCACTGCTTTCATTTTGGACACACTAGTAAACATGTTTGTGCATCTTTCAGTGAGTTTCACAGGTGCCTATCCAAAGCTGGTTCCCTACAGGCCTCCTAGCCAACTCATCTCACCCCCGTTGCTGCTCTCTGTTGTACTTAACATCCTCTTCAGCCTCAGCATGCAGATTTTTGGGTTTATGGTGGTCCAGCAGCAGTCTTGGTATTCAAAGACCAATATACACAGGTAGGTCCCCTTCTTGGGACTCTGGGTGACTCAAAGCAGACCTAGTGGGACAGGTCTGCACAATACTATTGATCAGCTTAACTACAGGCCTGATCAGCTGCTGCAGGCAGGCTCTGTGCTTCCCCACAGAGTGAAAACATGTTGATCAGTGTTTTCTGCAGGTCCCTAAGCTCTCCAGCAAGTCTGCTGTGCAGTACAGTGCATGTGGTGAGAATGCTTCTGCTGAGCATGAAGAGCAGTATTTGGTTGCAGGGGAGATCAGGGTATCCAAGTAGGTTTGAGCTCAGGCTCTGCCAGGTTCAGCAAGCTCAGTCCAGTGGGTAAGATTGAGGACATTGCCAATAACCTACATCCTTGTGATAACAGCAGCAAATTATGGCTGATTCCTGACAATGGTAGTGGAAGCTGGAGGAAATAAGCAGGACAGTGATCATTCTCTGATCAGTGTTACACTCTTTTTCAGCGCCTGCCTTTCAATGAACAACCACACGGATAATTCTTCCTCTGTTTCCAGCCTGGGGCTCCATGGGCTAAGAGATGAAGCCCATGGGCAGATAGACAATGGCTACAAGAGCTATGAAAACACCACAGTGTGGCTGCTAAGTACCATCAACTGCCTCATCGTAGCACTAGTGTTTTCCAAGGGAAAGCCTTTCAGGCAACCCATCTACACAAACTGTAAGTATGGGGAGAGAGGGAGGGATCTGTGAGTAACTCAACTCAGAGATTAATTCACTGGGGAAAGATTAAAACTTAACTAAAGTGATACCAGTCAAAAAAAGCAGGAACCCAGTATTTGATTTCTAAATTACTAAAGGTCACCTTTTCAGAAGCTTTAGTGCCAGTGGCATCTTGTAACCAGCAGCTCGCTGAGCAGGGCCCACATTTGGTGCTTCTGTATGGCTAAAAACTTGGCCCTGGTATTTGGATTTCTGAAACAGACAAATGGAGTTTGATAAACACTTCTAAGGAGTAGCAGGAAGGTGGTAGCAACTGGCAGAAACATCATGTTACTTCAGGCAGGCTGAATGGGACAAATCAAGAAGAGCCAGAATAATTTTGGAGGAGTCCTATGACTGTCTCCCTGTATGCTGGTTAAGCAGTATTTGATAAGACTCATGTTTAGGGCATTCTTTTGGGCCCATCTCAGAAGAAAACATACAATGAAATCTGGGCATTTACAAAGGCCCTGTTTCCTATTCCAGAACCAGAGACATTTAGCATTAACTAACTCTATGACCAGTAACTTCTCCAAAGAGGAAACATCAAAAGAGGCAATACCTTGAAGGAACTGTAGGGAAGTCTAGTAGTTCTGTTCTGCCTCTGAAAGACTGTCACGTGAAGAGAAGATGAGAACACGTGATTGTGGCAGTTCTGGAAGTTGCAGTGAGGCACAGGAGAGCTGTTCTTTGTGGCACAAATCCTGCAGCTCTCGCACAAAGCTCTGCTCAGTTTTGGGTTTTTTAGGCTGTTAAATTGATGCTGCAGGCTTTATGGCTTTGGTGTTTGGGTGTATTAGTAGTGAGGAAGGGACATTCCTCCCAGATAGTACAGGAATAGGTAATCAGTCTCCCTAAACCTGACAAAATTGGATGATTGGCTGAGGCGTGAAGTTTGGTGCATGTCAGCTGAAGAGAAAATGAATTTACTAATTCATGGAACATTTGCCTCTGGATGAGGAGGGCAGTGGATCCTCAATTACTCCAACTATTTAAGATCCTGATCAAGAGTAAAGACTTGATATTGAAATTGAAGGCAGAGATCCTAATCATATCAAAAAGAGCAAGATGCTTCATCCTGGACATCTTACTGAATGATGGGAGACAGTGAGCTCAGAGTGAGACTCACTGGAAGATGGTAAGGCTTCTCAGACCTGAGAAGTCAGATTGAATGTTCAAAATACTTGTTTGGCATTTTAAATATGTGCTACAAGGTTGGTCTCAGCCTTACATATATCAAAAAGGGGAAGTGTAATTCAACAAGGGGAAGTGCAGAGTTTTACATTTGGGGAAGAACAACACCATGTCCCAGTACAGGTTGGGGGCTGACCTGCTGGAGAGTAGTGTAGGTGAAAGAGACCTGGGGGTCCTGGTAGACAGGAGGATGACCATGAGCCAGCAATGTGCCCTTGTGGCCAAGAAGGCCAATGGCATCCTGGGGTGCATTAGAAAGGGTGTAGTTAGTCGGTCGAGAGAGGTTCTCCTCCCCCTCTATTCTGCATTGGTGAGGCCGCATCTGGAGTATTGTGTCCAGTTCTGGGCCCCTCAGTTCAAGAAGGACAGGGAACTGCTTGAAAGAGTCCAGCGCAGAGCTACAAAGATGATTAAGGGAGTGGAACATCTCCCTGATGAGGAAAGGCTGAGGGAGCTGGGTCTCTTTAGCTTGGAGAAAAGGAGACTGAGGGGTGACCTCATCAATGTTTACAAATATGTAAGGGGTGAGTGTCAGGGAGATGGAGTTAGGCTTTTCTCAGTGATGACCAGTGATAGGACAAGGGGTAACGGTTGCAAATTGGAGCATAGGAGGTTCAAGGTGAATATCCGGAAAAAAATTTTTACTGTAAGAGTGACAGAGCACTGGAACAGGCTGCCCAGGGAGGTTGTGGAGTCTCCTTCACTGGAGACATTCAAAACCCACCTGGACAAGTTCCTGTGTGATGTACTCTAGGTGACCCTGCTCTGGCAGGGGGGGTTGGACTAGATGATCTTTCGAGGTCCCTTCCAAGCCCTAAGATTCTACGATTCTATGATTCTATGATACTTGACTGAGTAAAACTGAAGTTTCACTCTCTTTGTTCTTCTTTTGCTGAAAGTTCCTTCCTATCTCATGGAATTTTGTTGGACTGACACAGAAAATGATTACAGTCTTCTGAGGTAAAGACAAACATCTGAGATTGCTCATAAACTTGTGGTTTTATTTGGTTGTTCTTTTTGCCTTCAGATGTGTTCATACTGGTGCTCATAGGGCAGCTGGGCATTTGCCTTTTCTTGGTGTTTGCTGATATTGCAGATGTCTACTCTAAGATGGATGTGAGTATTGGTGGGTTTTCTTCCTACTGCTTGTCCCATTGTTAGTGCACAGGGGTTGTTTTTGACAAAAGACAAGCTTTTGCAAGGATACAGGGCTTGTCTAAAGACAAATCATATTTAAAGAGATGGGTTTTAGATGATGGGATTGAAGAACCTTCTGGAGAAATGGTATCTCCAAACTAAGATCTGTGTATTCTGACAACTGGACAGCTACACATGAATGTTTGATTGTTTCAATTAGTTGTTCATGCAACAGAAGATTACATCAGTAAGCTTGTCATGCTTGGTAGGTTGGTGGCTTGATAGTTGTGGAGATAGGAGAAGAAAGGGACTAGGTCCTGCAAATTTAAACTAAGGCACCATGCACTTTCCCAGGCTGTGCTGAGAATGTGCTGCTCTGCACACAGATACTCTTGCCAGTCAGCAGTCACAGCAGCTCTCAGTGTGGGCAGACCCAGTTGAAGAATCTGCCACAGGATGGCACTTCAAAGCAAGTCTTAGTTCTATTGTGGACTGTGGGGACTCAGGACATGGCCAACACTGCAGCTGTGAGGGGCTAAAATGTCTCTGGGGAGAACTGCAAAACTCCCAAGCTGTCTGAATTGCTGAGAAGAGAAAAGGAGGAAATGGCAATAACAGATTCTGCAATAGCCTAGCCCTGGAGAAACTGCTGATTCAAATGTTGTATCTGAGCTGCATCTCCAAAATAAGCTGAGCTACAGCCAGAAAGCCAGTGCTGCCAGCTGTGGGAAGCTGGAGTTGGAGTTCAAGAACCGCTCAAGACTTCAAACTACTTCCTATATTAGAAAGAACAGAAGCATTTAGATTCAGTTCTGGAGCATGATTTTCTCTGCTGCATCGTAACTTTAAAAAGCATTTTATCAATAGTTCCTCAAGACCAGTAGCAATACTGACTCATCAGCAGTGTATGGCCAGTGTGGGATTCTGGTGAAGCTGGTGAAGGGTCTAAAGAACAAGTTTTACGAGGAGGAGCTGGGGTGGTTTAATCTGTAGAAAAGGAGGCTCAGGGGAGACCTTCTGACTCTCTACAACTGCCTGACAGGAGGTTGTAGCAAGGTGGGTGTCAGTCTCTGTTCTCAAGTAGCAAGTGGTAGGGTGACAGGAAACAACCTCAAATTGTGCTAGGGAGGAAAAATTTTTTAACCGAAAGGATTGTCAAGCACTGGAATAGGCTGCCCAGGGAAGTGATTGAGTCATCATCCCTGGAGGTATTTAGAAGACGTGTAGACATAGCACTTAGGGATATGGTTTAGTGGTGGAGTTGGCAGTGTTAGGTTTATGGATAGACATGATGATCTTAAGTCTTTTCCATCATAAATGATTCTATTACTCTATGACATAAGCTCCCATCGGTGTCTTGTGTGCCACACGTTGTTGAACAGCTTCTCCTGCTTTTTTTTCCCCAGCTTGTTTGCACCCCTACCATGTGGAGGATCTCCATGGTGATAATGCTTGCAGTCACATTTGCTGTGTCTTTCCTTGTTGAGGTGAGTATGCCTCATGGAATGTACTTTTCAGCACTAACTGAAGAGACAAAGAGGTCAGGTCTCATTCTTACTCGTTCTACTTCAGCCCATCTTAGGAATAAAACAGTAAAACAGGAGCCATTGCTGCTATGTCTTCCTTACTGTCTTTCCCCAAAGTCCCACATCTGAATGATCAGACATAAGGGAATGCCAGGCCCAAAAACCTTTTCTTTCCTCTGGTGAGTGGGATGTGTCAGGCCTTGCCCCAGGCTAGGGAAATATGGGCAGTCTTTGGTGTTTTCTGCTCAGATCCTGAAGACTCTCAGGAGGAGCTGGTCCCAGTTTTCTGGTAGAGAGTTCTGGTGGAGCTGCTATGAGAAATGGTCAGTAGAAGGCTATTTAAGGGATATGGATGAGCAGGACAGGGTAGAAGGACTGAGTCTTTACTACTTGTCCAGTGTATCCCCTGTGGATGAAGAGGGAAAACCACTGTCCAGGTCCTCCAGAATCTTCTTTTCCCTCTTGCTCTTACAGGAAGCTGTCATTGAGAACAGATCCTTGTGGCTGCTGCTGAAAAAGACCTTCCAGTACCACTCGAAGAGCCAGTACAAGAGACTGCAGCGAGTGTTAGAGCAGGACTCAGCCTGGCCACCTCTGAATGAAACCTTCTTCTCAGATTCTGTGGCAATACCAGTAGAAGGAAATATGGGAGGCCATAGCAATCCAGCATTTGACAGCAATGAGGATGCACTCTGAAGGAAACTGCAGTGGACATGTGTTCAGAACAGGTGCAGTTGGCTGTAGCAGAACTATGTGATGTAAGAAAAGAGGAAGGACTGATATGTCACTTCCTCTTCCATTCTAAGACTAACCATCTTTGGATTGTTTTTTAAATTAACTGGGAGCAGAAAGCTGGCTGCAGCAGCATAAAGCCACAACAGTTTTTCTCCTGTCCCCTTGCCCATGTATGAATGGCTGCCAGGTGCCAATGGAATGGCTTGCTGGACATTGGCATGGCTGAAACACCCTATGCCTGCATCCCTTTCTTCAACTGCACTACATAGTCCATTAATGTGGGGGCTCCTCCAGAGGAGAAGCAGCTAATACTGATACCAGCATTCTTCTGAGGAGATCCCCTTTGAGAAAGCAAGTAGAACTTAAACCTCATAGAGTCTACTGAACATAGGTAGGTCCTGGGATTCTTATAGTTCCTGGACATCCAGGTACTGCTACCTGGTGTCTGGCATTTCTTAGGGTTTTTTCCCCTTCTGGCAATACTTGGCTGCTGGGGACTCCCAGCTTGTAACACAGAGAGAGCAGTAGAGAAACAGAGTAAAACTCAGCTGCTTGATGGAAATAGTTGTTCTGTAGGAGTTTTAGAAAATTGTTTTGTGAATTCTGAGGTTGCATAAGGGCCAAGAAAGACTGACAGCCTTGTACGTGGCTTCCACAGTCCCTGTCTGCAGTCCAAGCTATGCAAACACAGCTGAAGAATCCTTTAGAAGCCTGAAGCTCCAGGCTCGCTTTCTCATTTTCCAACTGCCAGTGGATATTAGTTGGATAGACCCTCAGTGATCTTCGCCAGCAGACACTGTCCATCCTGGTCAGCTTTCTGCAACTAAATCAAAGGGACAGACTCCATGGAGCAGAGCCAAGCCACTGAGCCATGCAGCCTCTCCAAACAGCTAATTTCAAAACTTGATTTTCCTTTGAAATACACTTGTCCTAGTTAATGAAAGAAGAAAATAACTTCTTTTTTTTTTTTTTTTTTTTTTCCTTCCTATTTTTTGTGACTTGTTTTTATAGATACAGTCATCACAGTTTTTGTCTGCTCATCAGCTCTCTAGAGCTCAGCCTGTTTGGCAGCACTCACCACCAACAGAAGAACAAAGCTCAATTCAAAGGATGCAGACCCTCACCAATAATAGCTGTAGGTGTACAAAATATCAACAAGCCAGAACATTTTATAAGACATACCAGCTGTCCTCTCACATAGAGCATCTTTTGTCTATGGAACTTGATGCACAACACGGCTCTTCAGGACAATTACAGAGGAAGCTGCGAAGACAAAGTACCTGCCAAGGATCAACACAAGGAAAGCACAAATAGCTGGTACCTGGATCACCACTTCAAGGAGAGGAAACAGAGAATTCAGTTATCACATACTGCAGGTGTCTGGTGCCAATAACTGAATTTAGAGGACTCACTACTTGCTCTTAGGGCTTCTGAAGTTTTCATGTTGGAAAAATAATCCCAGAGCATTCTGCACTAACATCCCCCACCAAACAGTGCTTAACCCTTCTACAGCCTTTGTCTGTTTTGTGGGCAGATGGCACAAAGCCCCCAGGCTAGGAGGGTCATTATGTGCTGCATGATGCTTCTGTGCACCATGGACTAATTGCCAAATGTGTACAAGGAATGGCACAACCTCAGCCAAGCCAGGTTGTGCAAATTGCTTCCTGGTTGGCTGTTGGCAATGGAGACACTAATGCTCTTTTAAGAAAGAAACTATGTCCTTTGTGTCTAAAATATGAAGCATATTTGTCCCTGTCTGAGAGTAATCTGATTTCACAGTGTCCCTTGTGGCTGATGACCACAAGAGGCGCTTGTCACTGACGTAGTTTTAATTACTCACTATAGGTCATTGTAGGTAAAAGGGAGTTCAGAAAGATTCATCCACATCTTGTTTTAATCTAATTAGTACATCTCTTTGGTACTTCCTAGATGATTAGCAGGCAGGGTTAGAACCCAAGCCTTCTGCTTTATTGTGTAATTGTCCCAGCCTCTTCTCCTAGCCCACAGGAGCCCTCTTTCAAGAGGAGAGTCTGGAGGGAGAAAGGGGAAATCAGGAGATCATAACAGGCTCTTTGTCCTGAGCCTACAGATTATTTGGTAGATTCTGAGAGAAGTGCTTTTGGACATGGGAAGGGGTTCAGTGAACAGGAGACAAATTTCATTTTTGTCTTACTTCCCTCTCACGCCCCACCCAAGGCCAGCTACATCTTGATAGATAGCTCCCAACCATGGAAACCAGCAGTTTCCCTCAACCATTCATCAATGAACCATGTTCTACTACTACATGCAATCACCACACACGTGCCAGCCAGTGTTGAACAGCTGCTCTGAGCAGAGCTGCCTGTTGCTCTAAAGCAGCAGAGCTCTGTAGAGGTCACAGGAGCTGCACCCTTGGCACTGGCAACTGCTTTCTGTTCCTTGCACTGAACCTCCAGTCTGCTACTCCATTCCTCTTTGTGATCACTGTTACACTTTGCTCACTGCCCAGTCACTGCTGACTTACATGAGAGCCTTAAGCTGCCTCTCACGATGCTCTGTTACTGCTCCTGTTAAATCTTTACAACCTTTCAGAGCACAAGTTGTACAGGAGCATCCCATAATTTCAATACAGACTATAGAGCAG
>NW_009951958.1:6157315-6162690 GCF_000747805.2 Chaetura pelagica | reverse complement strand
TGTGGACATGCTGGCCTATGGCTTGAGTCCAAGGCTCTAAGCAAGACAAGCATTCATCAACTGGACTGGTCTTTCTGCCCCAGTGGCTGCGTTGTTGTGGAGTTAAGCAAGCACACAATTCAGGGAAGAACATGAGGACATGAGGTACTACTGCCCAGTACAAGGCTTGGTGGCCAAGTCCTGATGACAGGAGATACCTCTGGAGAGCTGAAGGTACCATGGTACTGTCTCCAAAGTTTGGAGGTGTTGGTATAGCACATGCCAAGGGCTGATTGTCTTCCTCTGTCAGCAAGTTGTGCCACAGAGAAAGTGCCCTGGACACTGACAGAATCCTCAACAGCACAGAGAGGAGGAATGTCACCCCTATGTCCTGGAGGGCAGCTGGAACAAGTGGTGTATTACCAGCATGTGGTCTGTGGCATGGGCTGTGAACACTGGAAAGTACGTTGTGTTGTTACATACCAGAAACATTAAATGCTTGTTGTAGCTGCCTTTTACACTTCTAGGGAGAAGAGATTGCTCATTTGACTGGACTATGTTGTACTTGATTAACATACCACTGAATACAGCCTACCCTGTTCGCTGAAATGAATGTAAATTTAATTATAAATGTCTTTTTGTTTCTTTGTGGACAGAGGGTGCTATTTTACTTCTTGCTGTAGGTTATTTGCTCTCTTCCTTATACTTCAGAAGTACCTTTTGGCATGGCTACAGCTTCATGTTTCCTTACAGCTAAATGGATATCTGATATTTGAGCAAAACCAGAGCTTTGGTAAGTGCACAAAGAAGAAAAAGGACCTGAACAGCATTAAGAGGGCACTTGTGCACCAATAAAGAAGGAGAGTTCAAATTGTGAAATGTAGAGGATCAATAAAGGTAGGTATCCCCAGCACGTCCCTCTCCTGTCCCCCAGTGCCTCCTCCTCCTGTGTCTGTGGGCAGAGAGCTCTTTGCCCTTCAGATTTGCCCCACTCAGAATATGCCAAGAACTGCAGTTTCTTGACTAAGCAGTTCAAGAGGGACTGGATCTGTGTGTCTCCAGCAGGTATTCGAAGCCAGAGTTGCACTGAAGAGGTCTGGATTACTCTCTGGAAGAGTTTCCTCTCCGTAGCAGTCCAGTGAAGATGCAGACACAGCCTTCTGGTTTGACTTGTCATCTGGAAAGGCTGCAAATCAGGGGCCTTGCCTGGTGTTTCAGGGAAGTGGTGGCAAAGGCAGAGCTCTGAACAAGATCTTGCCTTTCCTTCACTGCCTTTCTCTTGCTCTCTGAAGTACCTGACTCAACCATGCACCTTCAGTGCTTGCAAAAACCAAGTCAGAGACCCAAGTGGTCCAAGCTGCCTTCCCCACACTCCTCTGCCTATCTCAGGGAAGCAGCCAGGTGAGATTGGCAGATAACTAATAGAAGTATCCAGCCAAGGTGCCTGGCCAAGGCAGTGTGTGTTTCAGCTCCAGCTGCAAGAATCACACAAAAATCTCCTTGTGAAGCCCCTCAGTGATGCTTGGTTTTGTCCCACCATGTTGCCCTGGATAATACACAGCCCTGTAGGTGCATGCTGATGCTGAGGGCTTCACCTAGGCAGTGCTATGGAATGGGGAAGAGAAGGGCTTTCAGACAGGCTATAATTCAGGTTTGTCTTGATTATTCTCCTTTGGAGAGTGCCAAAACAGTCTGTCCTGTTAAGATGAGAAGCCCAGAGCAGTGGGTGCTTGTGCCAGGTGGACGGGACCAGGACCCAGAAGCAATTCTGAAGCGCCCTTATCCAACTGTTTTCCCTAATGTTTTATTTGCTTTGCTGGTTGGTGATGTTTTAGAGCATTTCCCCAGCTCTTTCTGCCTTGTGTGTGCTCAGCTGAAAGGGGCACCACACAGAGCAGCACACTTTCCCTGGGCTCTCTGGGCATGATTTGGCTCAGTACTGGAGGCATTAGGCTATATAAGTGCAGTGTCCTTCACAGACTGACCCACTGTCCTCTCCAGGATACTGGATTAGTGCACAGGATGTGTTGTGGTGGTACAGCTATAGAATATCTAAACTAACTCTGAAAATCTAGCTGCTTAATCTAACAAGAAATTGGTCTGATTTCTTCTTGCCTCTAATAAGAATATGAGAAAAAAAAAAAAAAGCAGTTGACTGTCTTTTGTGTATTATAGGAGTTATTATGTTTCCCTTCAGCCTTCTCATTTCTAGTTTAAATAAACTTAGTTATTCAGCTTTTCCTCGAAGGTCATGTCTCTTGCCACTTAGGTGGCACCTCCTGAGATGCTGAACTCCAATCAAGGACTTGCTGACAGTGAGTTGAGTGGAGTAATTTCCTCCCATCTTACAGATCTCACCAACCTCTTTTTACTGTGGCTCAGAATGACAGTCACACTTTTGGCAAGAGGAAACACAACCTGCAGTTGGCTACATCTCTTTCTCTGTCATACACCTGCTTGGCCACTACTTCTGCATTTTGTTCATGCTTCCTCCAGCTACTAAGTGCAGCATTTTCCTGAATTTCATATGGTCATTTCAGCCTATCAGGCTAGGATCTCAAAATCTTGCTACATTGTTTCTTTTCTTTAAAGCAGGCACTTCCATCAGCTCAGTGTCATGAACACCTTTGACTTGTCCTATCCATCCTGTTATCCAAGCTGCTAACAAGAACATGAATATTTTGTGTGACAGGATGGGCAGTGAACCTCCTACTTTGGGTCCAACCCTTCAGCCCATCATAGAAAAATCCTATTTCTCAGTATCTTTGTATCTCAGGAGGAGCTCTGTCAAAAGCCTAAATGTGCCACATTAACAGCTTGTCTCTTGTTCCCTGCAGCATCTCCCTGGCATGGAGGAAATTCTCTTAGTTTGATAGGATCTCCCTGTACCGGATCTATGTTAGTTACTCCTTATCACAGAATCACAGAATCCTAGGGGTTGGAAGGGACCTCAAAAGATCATCTAGTCCAACCCCTCTGCCAGAGAAAGATCACCTAGAGCACATCACACAGGAACGTGTCCAGGTGGGTTTGAATGTCTCCAGTGAAGGAGACTCCACAACCTCTCTGGGCAGCCTGTTCCAGGGCTCTGTCACTCTCACAGCAAAGAAGTCTTTTCTGATGTTTATGTGGAACCTCCTATGTTCCAGTTTGCACCCATTGACCCTTGTCTTGTACTGGACATCACTGAAAAAAGCCTGGCTCCATCCTCTTGACACTCACCCTTAATGTATTTGTAAACACTGATGAGGTCTCTCCTCAGTCTGCTCTTCTCCAAGATAAAGAGACTCAGCTCCCTCAGCGTTTCCTCATCAGGGAGATGTTCCACTCCCTCCATCATTTCTGCGGCTCTGCACTGGACTCTTTCAAGCAGTTCCCTGTCCTTCTTGAACTGAGGGGCCCAGAACTGGACACAATACTCCAGATGCGGCCTCACCAATGCAGAATAGAGAGGAAGGAGAACCTCCCTTGACCTACTAACCACACCCTTTCTAATGCACCCCAGGATGCCATTGGCTTTCTTGGCTACAAAGGCACATTGCTGGCTCATGGTCATCCTCCTGTCAGAGTTATCTGAGGGTCAGACTTTTCTTATCTGTCAGACTTACCTTATCTGCAGACTTACTGAGGGTGCACTCTATCTCCTCATCCAAATCAGCAGGTGCTTCTCTCAGACGTGCTGCAGGTGGTCCCTGGTACTAACATGGCTGCTCTGGGTCTGCTGTGCATGGGGCTGTGGCACTGCCCCACCTTCTCCTTGCCTTGTGCCTCAATTTCCCTCCCAGTCCTGAGCAGAGTCACCTCCCCTGCAGGGGACTGCAGGTGCCCTCCCTCTGTTGCTGCAGCTCAGCTCCAGACAGTCCCACCTCACAGCCAAGCTGGAAGGCAGAGCAGCACACTGCTTACATAAGCCAGGCATTTCAGGGCTTCACACGTGAGGGTGGATTTTCTTCCCTCTCCTGGGAGCCTAATAAGAAGCGTGTGCACTGTGAGGCTTTCAAAGGCAGCAAGTAGGACTGTGATGAGAGCTGACTTCAACACTGGCCTGAGTTCAAGCCAGTAACTGCACTCAAGGTTGCTTGACTCCAGCAACAAGGGTATCTAGGACTGAAAACAACGTGGGCAGATGGAGGAAAAGCTTTGGAAGGATCACTGTGTGCTCCTCAACGAAGGTGAAGAAAATGAGCTGGTAAGGAGTGGGGGACTGCGCTGGGTTTTGGTTTCCTTGTTCATCTCTTGCCACGTGCCCATTTTGGATATGCCTCTGGTTCTTCTTCACCCTCACTCCTCATTCAGGCACTGTCTCTTCAACATAGCTTTGGTGAAGGAAAAACCCTGGCTCAGTTATTTCTGACTTTGAGACTGATTTTTGCAAAGTAAGGGCTAAGTGAAGAACATACTAATTCAGTCCACAGGCACAAAATACAGAAGAGACCACTTCACCCAGCAGAAGTCACCTAGCCAGGGAGCAGTGTCCCTTTACTCATTGTCTGTTTCGTTGTCTTTTCCAACTTCATTGTGAGGATGTCTACTAATGGGTACAATTTCCCTTGCTGGGTAATCATGTATCTGAAAGCAAGACACAGGGAAAGTGCTTCAAATGAATTTTATCTCAGACAGTTGTCTGAAGTAGTGATTAAATCACGTCTCCTGAAATGTCTTTGCTGCTTTCCAGGTCTAGGAAGACTGGGCAGATGACCAGTTTACTGCAGCTCTCATGGCAGGAATCTTGTTTCTCAGTCTTTTGCAGCAGCTTTTATGGAGCTACTCTGTCCTTACAAGGGTTTTTTATTAATGTTAATTGAATCTACTTTCTGTCTTTGCCTGTGATTGATTATTGATTATGTGCAACAGCCTGGAAGGTCTGCACTAAGTGAGCATTTATCAAACACAATGAACTGGAAACTCTTCCTCTACCTGCTATCATGGAGTGATTACACAGAGTCTGGTGAGGGTGGGAGCAAAACTTTCTCCTCTGGCTTTCTGTGCCAAGCATACCTGGAATCCAGATATTTCCAGTGCATGGAGTGGGAACAGAAGTAGATGCTTCTGCACAGGTGTAAAATATAGTCCTGACACTCCTGCATTTGCTAGAGATCTGCATGTGCTGTGTGCACTGGAAGCACAGCAGCATGTTCCCCCAAGACAGGAGTTTCTATCCTCTGTAAGCACAGGCTGCCAGTCAGAGCTTCCCAGCATCTCTGGTGCCACTGTTTGCCCAACCTTGGGGACAGAGAAAGTATCTCCATCATGGGCATGCCAGTGCTCAGGGCACACACAGGTGGAAGAGACTCTGTACTGTGGAGCATACTTGCACCTCTGGATCAGGATTGCTTGCAGGGTTACTAATAGAGGTGGAGCTTCAGCTTCCTTGGGTTGCCTTTAGTAAATTCCTG
>NW_009951958.1:6139109-6157174 GCF_000747805.2 Chaetura pelagica | reverse complement strand
ATGTGAGCTCGTTTTAGACTGGGGAACTCAGGCCAGTTGCAGGAGCTGGGATCCAGCATAAAACGAAAATAATCTGCTGTGGGAGGCAGGTAAGGAGTCAGCCAGGGGTCATCTATGTCATGCTGATTGCAACAGGCAGTGTTCTCCAGGGGGTTACTGCCTGGTGTGTGGATGTAGCTCCCAACACCTGCCTCTGCTTGCATGAGAGGCAATGGGGATGCCAACTCCCTCATAAGCATGGAGGTCTGGGATAGATAGATGGATGGACGGGCGGAGTGAGGCTGTTGCCACAAGCAGACTGTTATCTGGGAGCCTGTGCATCCCAGAGGAGCAGAACTCACTTCTAGGAGACACCTCTTACCCCATCCAGCCTGTGGAGAATGGCCATGTCTGTGCCCCAGGTGCTGCTGACACAGCCTGCCTGCTGCAAGTGGCCTGTGTCAGGATGACCTGTGTTTTCCATCATACTCTTCCCTGTGGCCCTGTTTGCTGGAGCAGTGTCGCTTCCAGGTGCTGCCCTTCTTGGGAATCCTGCTGCTGCCGTGGGCCTGAACGGGCCAGGCGGGTTCCCTCCGCTCCGGCCTTCAGCGCTTCCTCGTCTGTCCCCTGGGAACAGGCTGTCTGGCTGTGCTACAAATGAACATCCACCTATTGTGTCCATACAGGGACTGACTGCAGCACCTTCCTGGGCCGGGAGACCCAGACTCCTGGCAGGACAGCTGGGCTGAGCTGCCGCAGCCCCGTTCCTCGCACCAGGAATCCCTCAGTGCTCCCGCCGGTGACTCCCGGCCCTGCCCTTGCCCAGCCCTGGCACCACAGCTCTTCCCCAGCCTTCCTCACACCTTTGGCTGTGGGTTCTTTCCTCTCCAGTCCCCGTGGGGTGATGGATGAGTTGTGGTCCCACAAATCTCCTGTCATTCCAGCCACTCTTGTAACAAGCTCCTTCTCCCGGCCTGCATTTCACGCGTATCTGTAACAATCCTGCCATGAAAAGAGGGGTGAATGAAATTCTCCTTGAATGTCCTTAGTTGTGGACACTGTGGTTTGTTCTCCCACCCTGAAAACACCATTTGTAGTTATATTTGTAGTGTTATTCCTCCAAAGGAATAATATTTTGCATCCAGCAGGACTGCACATCTAAAAACCACATAGATGGTTTGGAATGGATTTTGCTAACCTGATGTAAGGGCTGAGTGATTGTCTTCATTTCAGTTGAGATGCATTGATTTCAGCTTAGTTTATGTTGATTATGATCAGAGTTCAGATAAATCAAGTTAATTGCTCTCTTAAACCTGAATAGGAGTTTTCTCCACTGCCTTTAAATGAGTTGAAAATTATATTTGAAGTTGAACCAGTATACTTGTTTGTACAAGCCCTCTCCAAGGAGGTCTGCTTTGTTGCAGACTGTTCTGTAAAGCACCAGTAGTCCTGGAATTTCTCTCACGTGCATTTCAGATGTGGGACTTTCTCATTTTTATTCGCTTTTTGTAATTCAAAACACTACTTCCTTCCCCTCCTCTCAACTGCATAAGCTGTGTCAATAAGTTACACTATCCCACCACATTGTGTACTTTAGTTGGCAAGCTATCCTGGAAAAACATTCCATGTAGTTACAAGCAGATGCACAAGAACATTTTATTTTACTTCCTCTGACTACATCTGAAGGGTCACTTGCTGCCTCCTCTGGGGCGGGTACATCACACACTCACTGCCTGGTGGGTGGGTATTTGTTTTTTGTGGTCTGGGTTAGTTACCTCACCTGGGTGATGGCACAGAGTTGGTCCTGCAGTTCCTTTTCCCGGCCTCTCGTGCAGCCCCCATGGCAGGGGAGCTGGCAGCATCTTGCTGCTGAGAGCAGGTGCTCCCCTGCCCTCATCATCAACCCGGGGGTAAAGTCACAGAGATTGCCTGGAGCTGGGCTTTTTGAGTGGGGAAGAGAGCTGAGAGATGCCCTGTGTGGGGAAACTCCTGCAGCAGCAGTGGAGAAACCTGATGGAAAACAGTTCTTAGGGTGTTTTGGGGTTTTTTGTCTGTTTGTTTTTTTTTTGTTTGTTTGCTTGCTTGTTTTCAGCAATAGGTGCAACATAAATAAATTAAACTCTTTTTCTAGGTTTTCATTTCAGCCTTGGAACAGAATTCTTTTCCCAAATAAGTTTTTATACAACCTAGCCTAACATGGGTGGTACAAAGTGAGTCCCATGGTGGGGGTTCCTGCCTGGGTGCCTGTTGGAAGCAGAAAGAGACACTCACAGGGCTGCTGAGGGGTGGGTGTAGGGCTGTAGGGCATAGGTGGCACCTACTGTGGCTCTTGTCTCAGTGTCTTGAGAGCTGCAGCTGTGCTGGAGGTGGGTGATACGTCCAAAGGGTTGGCATCCCTGGCTGCTGTGAGCTGCCAGCTGTCGATGGAGTGTCTCCACCTTCCCTTAATGCCCCGCAGGGTGCTGAGAGGGCTGAGAAAGCACCAAGCACGTAGAGCAGGATCCAGTTATGCTGCAGGCATTAAAGTTATTGTTAGCATCACGGGCAGTATAAAAGGAAAACAAACAGTGAAAAAAATCCAAAGTTCTTCTCAAGCGGAAAAAAATAAAGTTACGGACTTAACAATCTCCTTCAGGAACAATGGATCATCACTGGATAGATGAGTATTGGGCTATCAAGATGAAATGGTGAGCACGGGAGATGAAAGATAACCTGGGAAATAAGTTGAAGGAAGACAGTGTACAGAGCAAAAAGATCCCTTCTGTATTTGTTTTCAAGATAAGGTGCAGGTGGTGGAATATAACACACTGGCATGTACAGGATCTGGTACCTGAGAGGAGTTGGCAGGGCTTGACATCTTGTTTTCTTTCCCTGAAGCAGATTCCCATGACTCTGCTGCAAGGTAGATTTCAGCAGCCAGCACTATGTTTGCACAGAGACATCCCCTTGGTGGGCAGGCAGGGTGTTCAGTGCTAGCACTGCAAAGAGACATCTGTTACCATGAAGGGTCAGCTGCAGCCTTGATGGTAAAAGCTCCACACTGGAGCTAATTGTTCATTAATCCTGGCAGAGCTAATGTGAGAACACTCCTCTGCCAGCTGCAGCCCAGTGGCATCTTCTTTTCAGCAGCTCTGCTGTATTCTTTACTAGGTTGTATCAATCAGCAAACTCTCATTTTCAAAACCACCTTTGAGTTGGTATGAGGAAAAGCTTCACTCACCAGCCTGTCTTTTCAATAGGCTTGGGCGCCCTGACGGACAAACAGCAAGGTCAAACTTGTTATCAAAGAAAGCTTTCTCTTTGTGGTACAGGAGATATTTGGCTACAAACCCCAAGGCTGGCGGAGGGTCCTGTGCATTGCTGGGTACATCTTGTCCTGTGGAGCTTTGCTGCTGCTGTTTTACTGGAAGCCAGAGTGGGACGTGTGGGCAAACTGCACCCGCTGCAGCTTGGAAGAAGCAGACATTGTTCTGCTCCGAACAACAGTAGGTGACCCTCCCAGCTGACTGGCATTTGCAGAATGTGTCTTCTTCACAGATGAGGCAGCCTGTCTGTCTTTGCAAGATGCAGTAGGTTATTAACACTTTCCACTTCTGGAAGGGGAGTGGCAGGGTCAAGTCAAGCTTCAGAGGACCAACCATTTTCAGAGTTTGAAATACTGCATAAAAGCCCATGTTGACACTAAAATCTGAAGGCTGGGCACCAAGGAGTCTTCAGGCATTGCTGCTGTCCATCCACAGGCTCCAGCAGCTGCTCTCTGCCCAGAACATGCTCCATGAAACAGCTCTGTCTCTTCCCTTCTGCTACAGGCATTGGGTACAGCCAACTAGCTTCAGGGGAGGGATCATCTCCAGAAGTTGTGGCTGTTAGTAGCCTTTCTGTTTTAAAGTGACTATGGAATGCTGAGACAATGAGTTTTAGAGAGTTAGATTTTAGGTATCAATTATATTCTAAGAATCCATTACTATTCTAGCAGAGCAAATGTGTAAGATACTAAATGCCCAACATGGCAATGATATTGTTAAAATAAATGCACTCAAACCACTATGTGAGTAATCTATTGCTTATTGTAATTAGTTATATTGAACTAAACCAATTAAAAGACAATTGAGTGTGCATCTGCAGCAGTACAGCTGAGTTGCTTTTGGCTGTGGATGTGTAACAAGTAACAGAGAGTTGGAGAAGTTTTGTAGAAAAAAATACCTAGTGCTGAGAACTCAGTGCCCCCACCAAAAGTATTTCAGAAGGCTTTTACTTCCAACTAGCTCTAATCTGATCCCATAGATGAAAAATGCATCCAGTAGCTGTTGAAGCACTTCTTCTGGTTTAGTTTCATATTTGAAATTGCTTTGTGGCATGAAACAAAGCAAAAGTAGGTAACTGTGAGATTTCCTTCCAAGTGCTTTGTGACCAGTACTAGAACACTGATACCAAAATCCCTGTTACTGTGGGCTTACATTTGCTTTGACTGCAAGGATGCCACAATACTGTAGTTCTCTGGGAATCTCACATAGACTTCCCAGAGTCAGGAAACATTATCACAGACAACATTTTGGACTTATCACTGTACTGTGCTCAATTTCTCTAGGATGAGTTTCAGAGATATACCTGGAAGAAAGTGACCTGGATTGATTTGTCCACACTGGCACTACCTGTTGATAGTAATTCAGATGGTCGTCTCGTAGCTGATAAAGACTCTGTCATAAACAGAGCTGTAATGAAACCACAGTTAAAGGTAAGTCATCTATCAAATGAAGAAGAAAGATGGCAGGGAGATGGTGAGTGAAAAGAGGAGTCAAGGCCCTTGGAAGCTCCCAAGGGTGCTCTGTCAGCATCACCCTGTAAATCTTGTTTATATCAGCTGAGCTCAAGTTTTCTCCTAAAAGATGGGGAAGCATTTATGTAACAGTGAGGTGGTTTTCCCTAGAATGGCAAAAGGAATTTTGGCTATTTGGTCTTGCAGATGAGATGTATCCAGGTGCAGAAAATCCGTTATATTTGGGACTGTTCTGTAAAAGCATTCAAGAAAGTTGGGTGAGTGTCAACAGTCTGTTACAAAATCCTTTGTGGTAGGAGACTCCCTTGTCTCAACGCTCTCCTGTTACCCTAGATCATTAGAAGACAGCAACACGTGTCACACCATACACCAAAAGTTTGGAGCTGGCCTGACAAGGGAAGAACAGAAGATCAGGTACAGGCTACATATGACTAGATGCATGAGTTAATTATGATAGTGTGACCTGTTAATTCTTCCTTTCAGATTCGCGTGAGCTTTTTGCTACTCTCCTTAGTAGCAAGGCAGTGCAAACAGTATGGGTGACATTTGGAAAGGTGCAAAATCATTGTCCCTCATGTTTTGTTGATTTTTTTCTGTTCTAAGTGGTGACAGGGTAAGTCTGGGGAAACCAGCACTGGTTCCAGCTGGAGTTAAGGGCACAGGAAGACTGGCTTTCTTTGCCATAATCTCCTTAAAAGCACTCCAGAAAGCTCACCACAGGCTTTACCAACAAACTGATTCTTTTCAGCAAGGAAATAGTAAAATTCTGTTTCTGTGTAAAGTCCTCTCAGATGCAGCAGCTTCCTGCTCAGCCCACAGGACTAGATAAATATTAATGTCATTTGGGTGCACAATTTTCCACATGAAGTGTTGCTCTACTTGACTAAGATGTAACATGGGGAACTCTACCTTCCTACAGGCAGCTGGTGTGTGGACCTAATGCCATTGAAGTTGAAATTCGTCCTGTTTGGAAGTTACTTTTTAAAGAGGTCAGTAAGTCAGACCAGCACTTGGTGGGAAAGGTGTAATATTTTTGAAGAATTCTCCTGGGCACTCTGGAATGGGATAACTGGTGTTTCATAAGTGTAATCTGTGTGGGAAGCTGGGTGAATCTCATTTTTGGCTATTAGCACTCATTCCAGGCAGAAGGTTGCAGGGAAGAGTATTGAAGCTAAGAGGATGCTTGGTGCTGCATACCTATAACAGCTCTGTTTTCCTCATGATGATTTCTTCCCTTCCTGGAGAGCAGTAGTGTGGAAGACTGATGTTCTCCTTCTCTCTGTGGGCCTTTTTTCCTCACTGAACATCTCCTGTGAGCTGGGACATCTTGTCCTGTCGCTGAACAGTGATGTGCACCTGGAGAGCTCGTGCTTTTTGCAACTCACCACAGACACATCAGAAACTCGGTCCCTTCACATAGGCTCTTGATAATCTTATTGGTACAACTGAGGCAACTTGTTCCTCTTTAATAGCCTTGTTTTAGTACTCCCAAAGCAGTACAAAGCATTAGAGAAATTCTGCTGCTGGGCTTGCTTGTGGCCTCAACAGCAGCATAAAAGGTGAGTGTGCTCTAGAATGGATGGCAATATTTGCAAAATTCCTGTTTTATAGTTGCTTTATTCATCTGGTAACTTAATTTTCTCCTGTGACATAGACACAAGACGATTTTTTCCCCTGCATAAATAAGGATACACTGAAAGACTGTTCTGCCTTTACAGAGGACAAAACAAACTTATCTTGTGGATAAGAGAAGAGGCATTTATGGATGGTTACTTGCTAAGTTTGGATACAGAAATGCTGGTCATACATTTTTGCCAATCTTTGAGCAGGGGTTTGCATACAAGATACTGTCATGCTATCTGTGTTCACTTCAGTGGACTAAGGATGCTACATGAATGTCTTTAAAATGCAAAAGAGCTATGAATGCTGGGACAAACTAGTATGTGTCTGAACTTTAAGTGGAGTCTGTTTGAAACCCTACAAAATACGTGAAAAGCTCCAGGGCTCCTGAAATAGGTTGGATTTGATGTTACCAACCTTTCAGTGCCCTCTGGAGATGGTTTTGAAGAGAGCTCCAGTGTAGCATTCTAAAAAGTTTATTTAATTTGAATTTTGCACTTCCATCCAAGGCTGAAGCTTCATGCTTGAAATATTAATGGGGGTGCCTGGAGGCAGACTGGTCCTCATGAGTTTGTGGTATTTCAGTCCAGAAACATCTTCAGTGTCCGAAGGCTGGCACCCTGATCTGTCTCTTTGTCCTAGTGAATGTCAAAGAAAGTATTAAATTTTAATTGAGGGACCATATTCATCAGATGAATAATTCATTTCAGTTCCCATCTTTATGCAGAAAGCTCTTTCAGTGGCT
The DNA here is from genome assembly GCF_000747805.2 of Chaetura pelagica. NCBI lineage: Eukaryota > Metazoa > Chordata > Aves > Apodiformes > Apodidae > Chaetura > Chaetura pelagica. Next base: position 6,150,053 of record NW_009951958.1, on the reverse strand, counting down.
ATTTTAGTTATATCAGTTCTACAGTAAAGACTGTCACTCCTGCAGACAACCAAGTGGTGGGCAAATCACTGCAAAAATTCATGTTATTCTTTTGTTGTTAGATACGTACCACGGTAACCAAAATTATATTCTCAGACTTCTGTGGAGCTTGTGGCCTGTTTTAGCATAACATGTTGAAGTGAGTGATCACTGGTATTGTAAGGCTGCCATAGTGTAGAGTAGCTGAAAGTATGGAAGTATGAGGAAATCAAGATTTTATTTTAGTTGTAGTCTAAGACTAGTTACTGATGGCCCCACAGCTCATTAATTCTTCTTTATAGTTTTTCTTTTTCCAAATAAATATCATATTCACAGGCAGTTTCTTAAATCACAAAGTATTAAAAGATTGTTATGGTAATTCAGTTTCTTCCTCCCCTCTGACATTTGGTTAGTGTCTCCTGTGCAGCAATTACTTAGAAGTAGCAATGTGAAGGTCACCTTTGTTAGCTGGCTACGGTGCAAAACCAACTGACTTGAAGTCCCTTAAGTCTGGGTTGAAGTTGCCAGCACAGTTGCTGGTGCATAGTAATTGGATAGCAGCAGCTTTCAATAACAAACACCACAAACTACATGTAAGCTGGTAAGTCAGAGCTGGAGGCTATTGACACTCTAAAAGAGCCATGAAAAAATACTGCCTTGGGATGGCAACGCAGCCTTTTCAATCACTTTTTGAGGCTCCTGGAAGAAGTAATGAAATGTTGTCACCTTTTCCCACCTTCCACCTCTCCTGACATGTGTCATGTTCATCCCCTGATGCGTGTTACACTTGTGTTTGCAGATTTTAAACCCCTTCTATGTGTTCCAAGCCTTCACCCTCACTCTGTGGCTGAGCCAAGGGTATATTGAATATTCAATGGCCATTGTAATCCTGTCGATCATTTCTGTCGTATTAACCGTCTACGACCTTAGACAGGTGAGTTTGCAGCACAAGCTGCCAGCTCACCATCCTCCACTCTGCTGGCAATTTCTTCTATCATAGGCAAGAGGAGCTATTTATATGCTTTTTCTGATTATTTTGTGTATTAGGACACATTACTACAGATTTATTACTGTAAAACAATTAAAAGAGTCATACCTGGGGATCTTGGACTTCCCAAGAGTTAAAGAAGACTGGAGTCTGACAGGCAACATTTTGGTCTGGGATTAGCTGGGAATAGCTGGGGCTTTTGTGAGCAGAGCTGTGTTGGCTGTCCATCATGTTTTTGTATCTTTAACTAACACCTGCAAAATGACCAGCACAACCCTGTTGAACAAGTGCTCACAGCTCTTTGAGCACATTTGTACTGGAAGTGTTGGTGTCCATCCTGCTATTGCAGAGCTTGAAGAGCAGATACGGTCCATCAGCTTGCTTTGGCAAGGAAGGTTCTCCTGTGTGGCTGATGATGTTCTTTAAACTGGCTTGACGTCTTCACATGATCAATGTTAATGAAGAAATCTACACTTAGGGATTAGCTTTTTGCAGCTGTAATTTCTAAATCAAGATAAGAGATACTCTTTATTGTCCTTGCAATGACAGTTGACTTCGTCATTGTCTCGGGATATGTAATTGTCTGAATTAGATTGCAAAAACTGGCAAAGCACAAACACCCAGCTAAACTAGAATTTCTGTTTTTCTTCTTGCAATTATTGTAACAATAGCTTTACAGCTTGGATACCCTGTTGATAGGCTCCTAGCAAGGATAAAACTGTGAAGCACAAAGAAACCCCCTCCTGAGGGACCGCGGATAACAGTGTTGCAGCAAAGGAGACTTTGTCTGGCATGAAGCGGGAAGTAGCCCCTTAACAGTAGAGGGAGATACAGTGGCATGAATCAGAAACAAACAGAAAATTAGGTCCATGTTCCCACAGCAGCTTGTTCTAGGTTAACTGGATGAACTCTCATCCTGACTTCTAACAAGCAATGTGAAACCCGCCCTGGATAACTCAGTAGAGTTCAGTTTCTGTGCTGTTAGCTTGATCACTGAATTGTAACCTACTGCTCCACTTGAGTATTGAGTTTCAGCACTGTAATTGCTTTCCCACCAACAGCAGTCTACCAAGCTGCACAACCTTGTTGAGGAGCATAACAAAGTCCAGGTTACAGTCTGCACGAAGAATGAAGGTGAGTCATCTTCTTCTCATTTTCCTCACCAGCCTGTATAATTAACTTATGTGTTGAAATGCATCTGGAATTGCACAGCTCCTGTTGATTTCTACTGCTGAAATGTGAAGGGTGAGCTGCAGGGAGAGTAGGGCAGAGGGAGGTGAGGTGGGCAGGGCAGGGAGAAGTGTGGGCACAGCCTATGAGGTGCAGTAATGATGCATCTGTTTCGTTATCATCTGTACCTCCAGCATCTGTAATGATACAGGTGAACCTTGTAATTTGTGTTGAATTGAGAACAGCTTGGAAAATTTAATTTCACAAACAAGCAACTAGATAACAACTCTGGCCTTCCATGACCTGCTTCCCTGCTCTGCTATAGGCTACTTTCATAATCCTGTCAATACTTTATAAGCAATTTTCAAAGAGTCTAGATACATGGCACCAACAAAGGCATGCACTTTCTTTCCTGTGACTCAGACCCTTGCCCATTAAATAAGGGTTGTAGCTATTTTTGCCTCCTAAATATATTGAGCTGGGCAATTGCTAGAGTGATTTTCTTGGGGTAGGTTTTCTTAGAGTGCTTTATGAACAGCAAGCTGAAGACACCCACTTGGAGAGAGATGTTTAGACAAGGGCTGATCTTCATGCTGTTGTTTTTCAGCCAGTATTATTTCTAAGAAGCACTGGCCTTAAATCATGCAGTGTAGCAGTTTAGTGATGTTGTGTGTACCCTGAGACTTTAAAAAATTGTCCAGAACTCATGCAAAAATAAAGTGGTTTTTTATATATTTTAAAAATGTATTTATTTTTTAATTGTTCTACAGGTTGCAAAGAGCTGGAGTCTTGTTACTTAGTCCCTGGAGACATGTTGCTTTTAGACACAGAAAAGCTCTCTCTCCCATGTGATGCTGTCCTGATTGATGGAAGCTGCATTGTGAATGAAGGGATGCTCACAGGTGCAACCTTGGAGTTTGAAATGTGAAGCCTCTGTGCGGATTCTCTGTCAGGCAGATGTCTTCATCTGTTCTGACAGCAAATTGTTTACTATTTATTAGCATAGTTTGCAGCAGAAGGTGAAAAAAAATGTGGCTTGAATAATTCACTGTTGTCTTGGGCTATTGTGTAATATGCTTTTCTTATCCACATTCAAACCAAGTAGGATTAATATACTTTCAGGAATAGAAAGTTGAAATACTCAGATACACTGAATAGATATTCTTTGAGTTCTGGATTCTGACCTTGCAGCAGTTCTATTTGAGCAGGTGAAGTACAAGCATGAGGTCAGTGTTATACCTGAATATCAAGCCACTACAGGGGCAAAATTTGACCCCAGCCCTTGACACAAAATGCTAGGAGAAACCACCTGTTGTACTCTGAAACTAAAACTGTAATGGCTGTCACCATGAATCCACCTGCGTAAGCACGAAAGCGAGCTAGTTAGTCAAGCAAACTTGAGCACCTAAAGGCTGCTGTCACTTTCTAATATGATGAAATGGATAGACTGTTAAGTCCCCTTTAAGTGAAGCTGCACACTGTTGTTCTTAGGTGAAAGCATTCCAGTTACTAAAACCCCTTTGCCCCACGTGGAGAGCCCGATGCCCTGGAAAACCCACAGCATGGAGGACTATCGGAGACACGTCCTCTTCTGCGGGACAGAAGTCATACAGACCAAGCCGACAGGCAGGGGCCCAGTGAGAGCCGTCGTGCTGCAAACCGGTATTTCTTTTGTCATTTGTTAATGAGCAGGGGGAAAGAAGCAGCAGCCCTGGAAGCTGGCAGGCGAGCTGGTTTCTTTTTGTAGCTCAAGTCTGGCACAGCCCTGGTGTCCCTGAGAAGTGCTTGTTGCCACCCTATGGCTGAGGCTTGTACAATGCCACCTGTTTTTGAACAGCAGCTTGAACAGCAGCAATGAGGTATGAAGTCACTATGTCACAAATGTGTGGCGTGTGTCTTCACACAGGGTTCAATACAGCTAAAGGTGACCTGGTGAGATCCATCCTCTACCCCAAGCCAGTGAACTTCAAACTCTACAGGGATGCCTTCAAGTTCATCTTAGGCCTCTCTGCCATTGGTGTGTTTGGACTCATCTACACTGTGTGTGTGTTCGTGTCCCACAAGGTAGGCACCAGGGAACCCTCCACACTGCAGGTGCCAGCTCTGAGCTCGCAGTCACTCAAGGTCCTTGGAATATTGTTTGCCTCTGTGATTCAGTTTTCAGATGCCGAAGATGGGGCTGGGAGAGAAAAAAACAGAATAAATCTGTCATTCTCAGGGGCAGAGTTTGGGACACATTGCTGCTGGGCAGGAGGGTCTGTCCCCCAGAGTAGTGGCAGAAGGGTGAGGAGGCTCATCCCCCTCCCCATTGCCCCTGTTGCTCTCACTGTTTGCAGAAGCCAGTGGCAGATGTGGTGACTATGGCCCTCCTCCTCCTCACCGCGGCCGTGCCTCCTGCTATCCCTGCTGCCTTGACAACAGGCACTGTTTATGCCCAGAGGAGGCTGAAGAAAAAGAAGATTTTCTGCATCAGCCCACAGAGGATTAATATTTGCGGGCAGATCAACCTTGTTTGCTTTGACAAAGTAAGGTGTTTCCTGGGGCACTGAGAGGTGCTGGGGGTTCCTAGGAATGTGGGGGTTTTGTTTTGATTTGTTTTCCCACTCCATCTACCCTGCTTTATCCCCAGGGATAGAGATGCCCATGCAGCAGGGTCACACTGCAGGCAGGAGGCTTTTCTTACCCTGCCTGGGAGACAGGGCAGGACCTCTGGGGAAATGTGGGGGGAAGGGATGGGCAATAGCAGGATAACTAGATCTTTATTTTACTTTAGACAGGCACGCTGACAGAAGATGGACTGGACCTGTGGGGCATCATCCCTTCTGAGGGAAGTTGGTAAGAAAGGATTTTGTTTCATGAGGACTAACCTCCAGTGTGAATGAACTGCCCCAATGGCTAGTCAGGAGGAGGCAGTTGCATAGGATATAGAGAGGCAGCATTTGCTGTGCTATTTAGAGCATGGCCAGAGATGTTGGGGTGTGTCTGGGGAGGCAGAGTGCCATGGGTGGCCATGCTCAGCTCCTGCCCTCCAAAGAGAGCATTTGAGTACTGCAGGTATAGCCATAAAGGTCGTTGCTAATTCAAGACAAAGAACAGCAGCATGAGAGCTTTTAATTACCCTAAAGGGATTTGGAGAATGTGCACAAAGCTTTTCAGTTATGTCATTCACAGCACCATTCAATAAATATTCTTAATCTAGTCAATAAACCTTTCATCATTAAATGTTAGGATAATGCTCCTCCTGTTGAAATTAAGTGTTGCCAACTGTGGTGCCTGTTGAATCTCACCTACCTTTTGTAAATGCTGTGAAAAATCTGTGAGATCTCAGATCAGACTTGAAAAGCTCAGGTGTCATTAGGGACTTCCTTAAACCCATGGCAGGCTCAGTTTTAATTCCAAGCCCAAAGACCACAGAAATCTTCAATAAATAACCACAATATGAACATTAAACTTGACTATATCCACAATTATACTGTTTAATTCCTGTTACTATGATACAGTAACAGACTTCAGCTCTGCAGTTCCTGTTATGCTAAACTCAAATTATTAATCTTTTGCAGTGGTCAGGACAAATCACACTCCCCATATCTACTCCCAGGTTTTCATTAGTAGTTGTTAATACATCAGATACTTCAGCACCACAGAGATTACCATGCTGTAATGAATGAAAGGATGAATTCATTATGAGTGGAGAAAAATCACTTTCCAAATACTTCCTCAAAGGACAGAGAGAAAATTACTATCTGATGCACATTAATGAGAAGAAATTAATAAGTGTCAACCAATAAAATACTCTTCCAGTGGGGCCAAACTGCAGGCACACGGTACAATCTCTTCTTGGCCCTTCTCCAGTGCAGCAGGGAGTCCACACTGATTAGGTGCATGTTGAGCAGGCTGGGAGGCCACCAAAGGCAGACAGCTCATGGCAGTGCCAGGGTGATTTCCACCCAAGTAGCCTTCCAGGTAGTGTCTGCTCACATAAGCAGCAGAGCAAAACTTGATCCATATATCAGAATAAATTAATGTAATAAAAAGAGAAGTCTTCTGCAAGGTCTCAAAATGTAAAGCTCTCTTTGCAGACATGTCCAATCTGCACCCAGCTGGGAGCCAGTGCTGGTGTCTGGCCAAAACGCAAGGAGGAGCTATTGCTGCCTGCATTGATCTCATTACCCTATTTGCATAATTACTTTCTTAAATATTTACATTTTAAAATACAAGCCTCGGTGTCAGCTAAGCTGGGTCCTGCAAGGCAATGACAGTAAAGGAATTTCATTCAACTTACAAAATATCCTACTGTATGTTTAATAAGATGTAAATGTTTGTAGATTTTATGTGATGTTTAGCAGTTTCACCGTGTCTCTTCAGTATTCATTAATAAGCCAATTATGACCAGGCTGAGGAAAAGGTATAATTTGCTAGAAACAGAACAGACTTTGATGGCCCAGAGGGACAACAGGTCCTTGTTCCTTTATTTATTACTCCTTTTAGCAGAGCTGCAAGCTGTCAGGCTGCTCGCTTCTAGATTGATTTCACTGTGCCTGTGTTAGTAACAGGGGATACTAGTGGTGATCAAAGGTAAATAAAATCTATTTAAATTTCCCCTTAACATACCAGCCTAAATGACTGTGGGCTGTGTTGTGATCTGGTAGACAGAGCTTGTCAGCCAGCCAGTTTCTTAGATTAGAATGTGTGTGTGTGTGAGAAGAGAGGACTGAGAAATAACTTCCATGATGAAATAACAGAGCTTTCACCAAGCCCAGCCTTGCATGTGTTGAGTCTGTACTGCAGTGCCAATCAGGGAACAAACCTCAATGCTGTCCACAGAAAGAAATTGGGGCATGAACCTTTGACATTGCGCATGATGTAACTCAACAGAGTCAACCAACTTACCCACCTTTAAAATCAAGGTGTGAGAGAGATTCCTGCATTCTCCAATAGTGTCTTCTCTGTTTTGTTTTATGCCAAACAGCAATTGCCAAGCAGAACTCCTGTGCCAGTCCCCCCTTTATCATCTCAGTTACTTCACATCAAGTTGAACCCGTGCCAATTAATTATTTAGTACTTTTTGGCCTCCTGAATGCGTGTGACCTGTTAATCAGAAAGATGGGTAGGACAGCATGTTGCTTGAGCTACTGGGCTCAGCTGCACTGAGCACAGCAGAGCAGCATCTGTATGCACCAGCTGAGCACTCGTTTCTCTGCATCACTCTTATAAACGGTCCCACTAACCTTCTGCTTTTAATCAGTTTCCAGAAAATCCATAAGTTCCCATCCAGCACTCCTCTGCCCTGGGGGCCTGTGTGCGGGGCCATGGCGAGCTGTCATTCACTGCTTGCTTTGGATAAGAAGATCCAGGGAGATCCGCTGGACTTGAAAATGTTTGAGGGCACAAACTGGGTAATGTGACTCCCAGCCTCTGCACATATCCAAGGCATGGACACCCCCAACCCCCGCCTGTGAGGTTTTACTCACGAGTCAAGCTCAATTACGTGCCTGTAGAGGAAACTCCTTTGCAGTTCTGGTCGTAACAGCTGGGATTTGCTCCTTTATTTCTTCCAACCTCAGGGCAGATTTGCAGCACTGCAGCTGTTTTTTGATAGTACTGCAATCCTTTTCCTTGGGGCTGCCTGCATTTGCTCTCTTAATTTGATTTGGAAACACTGGAGTGTAAGGAAGCGGGGCGGGGGGGAGCCTGGCTGGTGTGGTGCCATTGGCCATGTGGTGCAGAGAGCACAAGGCAGGCAGGGAACACCCTGGCAGGTTTTTATGGCCTTTGCTGAAGCCTGTTATGTCTGATTAGCAAAAGGACATCCCTAGGAGGAAACCAAGGCTGGAGCCTCAGGCTGAGTGAAAAGCAAGTCTCAGAGAGAACTGGGAGCATATGAGAGATTGAGTCCTGGGGCTCATCTGAAGGGTTAGAGAGTTTCTTGGGTGGGAGCTGAAGGGGAGGAGGCACAAAAAGGAAAGGGCTGCTCTTCTACCTCCTCTTCATCCTAGCCTAGAGGGGTTCTGGGTCTTCACAGTTAATTGCTTCACCATCTTTCTCCTTCAACCTTTTGTTTAAGAGAGATTAATCAGTAAGTAAAACTGGTGACAGCTCCTCCAGCAGCACTGTGGGAAAGCACCAGGTTAGTGTCACTCCTGTGGAAGAGTTGGCAGCAGCAGAGCCACATGATGGCAGAAGGGGACTATGAGGGTGAATGGGCCTCGGCAGTGTGTAAGAGAGCTGGAGAACTAAAAGCACCCTGCACTGAAAATTGCCACTTGTTTCTGCACAGAACATCAGTGAGAGGTTTTTAAAAGCAGGAGACTAGAAGATAAAACCAGGTAGAAAAAGATAATTATTTATTTTTCCCTTCATCATTGATATGACTTTAAATGTATATGAAACTGGAGTTTAGAGAAACCATGAACTTTTGACACAGGTTTTTACTCTCATGAAGTCAAAAGATGCAGGGTCATGTAGGTTTCTGCAATGGACAAGGCTCCAGAGAGGCTGTCACTGACCATGGAGAGGGAGATGTTAGATCACAGCAAAACACTTCTTTCCTGCAGTAAGGGGGAAACCATGTGCTGCTGCCCCTGCTTTAACAGGCTGGTGGGGAGCAAAGGGGAAAAAAAAAAAAAGGTATCAGAAAGAATGTTTTTCCTTGTACAGGAGCTAGATGACTCTAGCACAGCTCAGCATGTGGCTGGTGCTCTCAACACCTGCATCGTTAGACCGGGGCCAAAGGCCAGCAGTGTAAGTCCAGTTTTTTTCTGAGAATTAATATTCTGTGTTTTCAATCTGCAGCATGTGCAAACTCCTAGCACGTGCACTGTTCATTTACCTGGGCTGGAGGTTACCAAACGTCTTTCAACCACACTTGGTACTCTGTTGCATCTTCTCTCAAAACACCCCAGAAACACAGGACCAGAAATCAAGTTTTGATTAAAGTGGAGATGCTGCTCTGAAGTGACATCTAAAGCACTTCATGGGCCTTAAAAACATCTCATTTCCAGCTCCATTCTTTGTGTTAATAAAAAGTACAGACTTCTCTGAGTCTGTAAAGCTGCTGGCAAACTGAAACTACACAACCAGTTCAAGTGGAAACTAATTCAGATAAACCATGTACATAAAGCATGAGTTCAGCTGCAGGAGGAAGCAACATGAGTAAGAACAAGGCATTACAGCTAGAAGCACAGACATGGGTCCATGAGTCCTGCTGGTAATTGTCGTGCAACCTCACTAGCAGATTTATCAGCATCACACCAAAGAACGGTGTTGTTTGCCTCACTCTTCCTCTTAAAAGCACACTTGGGAAGCACCAAGTTTTGACAAATGAAAATTGTTACCTTTCCAGTCCAATGTTGAATCAGCCAGCATCCTCCCAGTGCATGGAGTGTGATTTCTGCCAGCAATACTGGGAATACAGTGCTGTGGCAATGAGGAAATCAACCTTGTTTCTACATTTGCTCTGTTCCTGTGGTTATGTCACTGTAAGACATCAAATTTCAGTTCCTAGGACAGTAAACGCACAAATACTATATTAATATATGGTTTTTAAGAGAAAGAGTGGGACAAAGCTCAGAAACCACCTAAATATAAATAAAAACATGGAGATTCCTGAAAAGTACACTGGGAAGACAGAGTTGTTGAGGCTGTGATTCCTAAACTTGTGATCAGTGATCTGATCCCATAGCCAGAAGGCAGCAGAAGTGAAATCATCTATTAATAATAAATCACCTTAGCAAGAAAGACTCAAATGAGCTACAGTTCAGAATGGATTTGCTTTGTATAGTCAATGACTCTAACATTTCACTTTCCTGCCCTCTCCAGGCTCCTGTGGAAGGAATAGCAATCCTACATCAATTCCCATTTTCTTCTGGGCTGCAGAGGATGTCTGTTGTTTCACAAAAGATTGGAGAGGAGCAGTATGACCTGTACGTGAAAGGAGCACCAGAAATAGTGTCCAGCTTTTGTAGACAAGAAACAGGTATAGAATTGGGAAAGAGCAATTTTGTATGGTTCTTTATGTGGCTCTAATCCTAAAAGGTTTTCAGTGCTCACTCTTCACCACTGGCCACATTGCAGCTGTGTGTGGATGACTTTGTCCACAGGCAAGCCTCAGGCTTGTTAAATGTCATTACTTAATAGAACAAAAAAAACTTTCATTGCTTGTTTGTAGGTTAGAGATGCACAGCCTGAGGTTCAACCTCTGTACAACCCTTAGCTGACTTGCATCAGCTGAACACACAGTGCACAAAAAATGTTGATGTATCAAAGTACCCAGAGCTGATGTAGGATCATGGTAATTGCATGTGCCAGAGCAAGTGTGTTGTGCAGCACAAATTCTTAAATTTCCTGCTTATTGCCCTATAAATTCAGCATTGAGTTACTAACCCGGCTTGCAAAAGTTTTAAATATCAGTGATGGAAAACTTGCTGTGGACATGCAAATTATTGTTATTAAGGATAATTGGTATTAACACTCAAGCCAAAACTTCTGTCCTCTCTCTGCAATTAAACATAGGGCTTTTCTTTTTTGTATGTGAACATTATTATAGGCTTATACTCAAATTTGTCTGCAAACTTGAAACTCAGGTCACATTCACTGGATACTTCAAAAGGATGCCAGGCAAACACAGTAGCAATGGTTTGTGGCTCTTTGGTTTGTTATTTCAGATGGAACTGACCTGAAAACAGTTTTTGAGGGACAACAGAAACATTTTGTTTAGAACTCCCTAAGAGCTAATGAAACAAACCTTCAGACAAGTTAACGTCAGCAGG
>NW_009951958.1:6123625-6138820 GCF_000747805.2 Chaetura pelagica | reverse complement strand
CAGCAGGAAAAATGTCTGTAAAAATATATTCCACTTCCACAAGTTTCTAAATAGCTCCTCTTAACCAGTCTTGATTGTTTCTGTATTGATTACAGCTTAATGAATAATTAGGAACCACACCATAAAGCTGTGTTTGCAGTACATAGTGAGTACAAAACACTACAAAGTTAAAAGGAACTCTTTGCTTTTAGAGTCATGAAAATGATCAGATAATTGAAAATTTAGGACCTGGGAGAATTGTCACATTAAGACATAAGCATAAAAACTATTTCCTCAAGCACTCAGCATTTATGCAGTGAAGTTTAAGTGAGAATTATCAAATTAGACATTAGTTCTCTGCCTTGTAATTAATCTTATCTACCTGCACTTGTATAAACAGACATGTGGATCACTTGAGTGAGCAGTCAGTTACACAGCCTTGCTATAAAACATGAGAGGCCACAGTGCTGTAATTAGATAATAAAGCAGTTTAACGGACAAGCAATACACCCTAGAGAAACAATCAGCGGGGGGGAATATTCTAACTATGAAACCTTTTTTTCCTGTAAACAGTCCCAGTGAATTTCTTAAAGGAGCTTAAGACATACACAAGCCAAGGCTTCAGAGTCATTGCACTGGCCCATAAAGTCTTAAACCTTGGAAAGAATGTAGACATGAGCAACCTAGAGAGGTGAGCTGCGCTGCTGAGCCCCTGGAGTCACTCTGGCGCTGCTTTCCTCTCTGCTTGTTACAACCTGCCCCAAACCTTCCCCTCCTCTCCTGCCAGAGGAAGCCTGTTGGAAAGCTGCACCATCTAACACCTTCCTCTGAGCAAATGCTAATTACTACTGTTAATTGCCTGCTTTAGTACCACCCTTGCAAGGCTCACTGAGCTGGATTTCAGAATCTGTTATCAAAGGGCAATGAAAGCTGTTTATTTTGCTTCTAATATGACAATGGATTGGGACTGCGCTAGAAGCTCTGTATGCTATAATCTGTGGCTTGCAGCCAGCCAGTTCCAGCAAATCCCTGTCCCTCTCCACACACATCTCTGCTGCAATGCTCTGTCCTGCAGCTCATCAGGACTTTGGCTTGTTGGTGCTTGTTGGGCGCTGCTTGTCTTGACCTCACAGCAACTGTGTTTCCCTGCGGAACAAGTATATTTCCCACTGGGCTTTCCTGGTGAACAGGAACTGCAGGGAGAGTCTTGCTCCATGTGCCATGCCTGGGAAACAGTGTGTGTGTTTCTGTCCTTCCTCCAAGAGAGGAGGCAGAGTCTGGGCTGGTGTTCCTGGGCCTCCTGGTGATGGAGAACCGCCTGAAGCAGGAGACGAAGCCTGTGCTGCAAGAGCTGGCTGCTGCCCACATCAGGAGTGTCATGGTCACAGGTAAAGCCCCCCCGGCTCCTCCTGTGGCTGTGCTGGCTTCCACAGGGCGCACAGGAGAGAGGGTCGCTCCTCCAGCATCCTCCATTGTTTGTCCATGGTCTCTGCCTGGGCTGTCACTGTGCCATGGCAGATGTGAGGAGCCTGCCTCTCCGCTGTTCTTGCAGGGGACAACCTGCAGACAGCTGTCACGGTGGCCAGGAACGCGGGTATGATCCACACAGGCAGCAGAGTCATCCTCATCGAAGCGAGCCAACCGGAGGGCTCTGCCCCAGCTTCCATTGCCTGGCGACTGGCAGAAGACTGCAAAGCAAACACAGCTGCTGCCCCTGTAAGCACAGCCAGGGATGGTTGCTTCTGGGTGCCAGGGCGAATTAAGGAAGCTTTTAACAGCTAATTAATGTCTAATGCACAAGCTTCTCAGGCCTGGACTCCTTGCTAAGGACTTTGAAATAGTTCTGAGGAACAGAAGAAACCTGAGGGCTAGTTTTGTATCCATCCTGGGACACTTGGAAGTGTGGTATGGACCATGTGCCTGTTAGGGAGCAATAATTAATACACTGGCTCTTTGCTCAGGGAAACATGCAAAATAACTACACAAATAACTGGCAAGGCTTTGCAGATGCAGTGGCCACTTCAATCATGCTTGAAGTGTGCAGAATTAATGTAATTATATATAGTTGTCTGTGTGACTATTTGCTGGGGCAAACTTTGGTGTCAGCCTGTAGCTAACAAGGATTAGTTACGTGTGGAAACACAACTAGAAAATCAAGTACAGCCAAGTGTGAAGTTTTAGAAAAGGATGCTACAGAAAGCTGTGTCCCTGGTTGCCTGGTAGGAGGCTGATGAGGTGGAAGTGAAGTGGCAAGTTATGACCTCAGACTGCTGAGAGTAAATGCTGTCTTGTTCCTAGGAGGTATGTGCTAATATCGAGGAAAAGATCACCTTGGAAGGAGAAAACTGCAACTACCATTTTGCAATGAATGGGAAGTCCTATCAGGTTATTGTAAAGCACTTCTACAACTTGCTGCCAAAAGTAAGTTCAGAGGAAACAAACCAACAACTTGCTCTCCCTACTTCATTAAGTAGCAGTGTTGTTCTGGCTGGGGAAAGGTGATTCTCTGTTGGTAGCTGTGGCATTGTCACTTGAAATTTTGATAACTCTGGCCACCCTCCAACCCTGCCTCAGGTTTAACCTAAACAGCTTGCTTTTAGCATCTTCTAAGACTTCAAATGACAGGGGTGGCTGTAGTGCTGTGAGCAGCTGCATAGTGGAGTTACTCCTCAGTCACCTTCTCAACTTCAGTTTAATTAAAAACATCATCTCTAATCCCTTGTACCACTACTATAGCTGGCGATGCCTTCTGCTCAGAAGAAGCCTCAGAAACATGAAATACTCGCATTTAGCAGCAGAAATCTTCAACTCCCGTCCCCAAGTCCATAAAATAACTGACAGTGGTAGATTTTCAGATTTTATACTCTCTGGCCAGATTTTCAGGTAGGAGAAACCTCAGGGTGAGCAGTGTTATTGCTGCTGTCATCAACCATCTGTTCTGCACTTGAGAAACTTTCAGTGTCTTGATGCTTTACGGGCTGCTGCAGAGCATGTGGGGATTGCAGCTTCCAGCACCTCCTACGAAGAAGGCGAGGCAGAAACCAGAGCAGGATAAATCTGATGTTAGAGGAAACCTGAACCCTAAGGGTAGCAAAATCATGTTAGGGGTTGGGAGACAGGATTAGTGGGTTTTATGAATATCAGGCCTGATCTCCCCATTAGGGAAGCCTGATCCTGCCTTGGAATGGAACCAATGCCTGCCCGAGGCAGCCCATTGCTCTTTCTTCCAGATACTAGTGAACGCGACTGTCTTTGCTAGGATGTCTCCTGGTCAGAAATCCAGCCTCGTTGAGGAATTTCAGAAACTCAAGTAAGGTTTTCTTTTATTTTCTTTTTGAACAAAACCAACAACACATTTTCTTAGAAGTGTAATTGTCTCACCTAAGGCTGCTTCAGGCCCATCTTTTTGACTCTTCCTTCACCTGCGATCCTTGTTCACATCCTTTGTGGCCACCTTCCTCCCAGTTCCCCTTTTAGGACTTCTCTGCACCAGGAGTACCTGCACCCCTCACTCAGATTCAGCCACTGCTTCTTCCTGGTGCAGCCCAGAAGGCAGAATTAAATGAGGCTGAAATAAAAACACAGGGGCAGACCCCATGTATATAAATAGCACCCTGTCCCCAGCAACTGAGTGGCTCCTGGTGCTGTCCTGGCTGTAGCTTTAGCAAAGCTGAAAACAACCTGATGCAGTGGGGAGTTTGACCCCAAATATCCTCCTTCAGGTCCCCCCAAGTAATGTCTCCTTCCTCAAACAGGACTCACACTAACTATGGATATTACTTGCTAAGCATAAACAAGAAGTGATACCTTTCTGAAAAAGGAACAGCTAATTATTGGTTATGAGGTGCTTCCTCTGGGGATGAAGTTCCCTGCCCTCTCAGAGGGACCTTGGGTGTAGAGTTTAGAAGCTGCTGCATGATTTCAGCAATTCCTATGTCTTTGGCCACTGCCTTCTCCAGAGTCTTTGCTCTGATGTACCTGCAGTGCTAAACCAATGATTCTCTACCATGTGCTCAACTATGTGCAAAGCTGAGATGTTTTTCTTCTTCTTCCTCCCCCAGTTACTACGTGGGTATGTGTGGTGATGGTGCCAACGACTGTGGGGTACGTAGGACCTCACCTCCCCTTCTTGATACATTTCCTCTCCTTCAGCCTAAGGGGTGCTGTGACAAGAGGCTGTCCAACAACACTTGTCACCAGCATTTCCCACATTAGTCCCTGGGTGCCCTTGGTCAGCATGTCACTATAAAATACTGCCTACTCATGTTTATTTTATATTAACATACACAGTAGCAGAGGATTACTGTTTTGTTTTTTTCTCCCTAGAAACAGGGACAAAAGACTTTTTCTCACACATTTCTTACACAATTGTAAATACGAGGCTCCCAACCATAAGAGTAATTACTATATAACCTATTATAGTATTATAATACATTGTATATTATAACCTATTTAGTAAATGATAAGCAAACCCAAAGTATTATAATAAATACATGATAAGAATATAATTTTATAACAATGCATTAACTTGCTTTGCAAAAGTTGTCCATGGCCTACACCTGAGCACTAAACCAGAGTTTACATGGCCAGGGATCTCATAAGAGAGCAATAAAAGAAATACAAACAGGAGATTGAAAATAATAGAAGGAGGATTAACGGGTAATTTAAACAGTTTAGAAGTCTGTTTAATAGAAGTATGGACAAACTCCAGTGTGGGAAACAGCATACAGGCTAGTTCAAGGGATTATAAAGAAGCATAATGGGATTAAATGAACAAAAGAAATATTTAAGCTTCAGGGAAGGGAAGATATCTGGAAAATTAGATCATCTAGGTGACAGAATAGAGGAATATCAATTACAAAAGACACTTGAAGCAAAACCTGTAAAGCACCAGTGAACATTCTGTGCAGGTGGGAGGGTTGGATGGATGTTTCTCCATCCTCTGCCTCCCACATATTTCAGGCTTTGAAAATGGCTCATGCGGGGATATCGCTGTCAGAGCAGGAGGCCTCCGTGGCCTCACCTTTCACCTCCCAGATCCCCGACATCCAGTGTGTGCCCGAGCTGATCAGGTGAGTTTGCTGGGTGCTGCCCTGGTGCAGTCATGGGGTGCTGCTGCCTGCTTTGAGCTCAGCCTCTCGGGCGGTGAGTGGGAGTGCACTGCTCTCAAAGATGCCAATAAACCAAACCCAATTCCTCAGCAACTATAAAAAATGTAGAAGGGTTTTGGGACTGGTTTTGATACTAATATTCCAGTGCTGAGAGGATTTTTGTGGTTTTGAGGAGGGTGTTGTCCATAATGGCTGATGTTTTTAGAACAGGTACAGAGTAGAGTCATGTGAAAGGGCAAGTGTAACAGTGACCACAGAATTTGCTTGCCATTACTTTAAAAAATATGTGTCCATATGCTGCACACGGTCATGGAGCAGCCACTAATACTGCTGTTTAGCTAAATGTGTGTGAAGACAACTACTGCTTTATGTAGAAGTGCATTTGAATCCCAGAACTGTTGAGGAAATTGGTAACGAAAAAGCAACAGAACCTTAATCCAGGTATTAAAAGTGTAGCTGCAGAATAAAATCAGAGAAACAAAACACTGCAGATGAAGGGTGGTTAAATGGCTCTGCAGTATCTTAAGGCCAAACATATTTGCCTATGGAATTTGAACTGTTTTTAATTCCTCTTAGAGATCCTAAAAGCAGGAACCATCTGTAGCACTAAACCCACAGTATTGTAGCTGTAAGTGTGGTGGGTTTTTTAACTTTGTTTTGTGTTTTGAGTAGGGAAGGTCGAGCTGCTTTGGTTTCTTCCTTTGCTGTGGTTAAATATCTGGCCCTTTATGGCCTGATTCAGTTTGTTGGTACTGCTCTGCTGTTTTGGGTAAGTGTTTCATGTCTGTCTTTCATTAGTACACTGTGCTCACCTTGGGTTTTTACTTTTAGAGGTATTACAGGGAACAAAAGCCATACAAGGCTTCAAAGAATAACAAAAATGTGAAAAGCTGGGTAATTACCAGCAGGGGGTAGATTGGTCTTAGGGACCCCCAGAATTGAGGGAAAAGCCCAGTGCTAAAACTTCATCTTTTCCAAAAGAAAGAAAGGGATCTGGAGGGGGATGAGTCCTGCCTTGCTGGGTGGGAGAACTTGCTCTATAATACAGCTTTTGGGATAGCAGTTGCCTCCCTCAGCTGGGAAATAAAGCTTGAAAAAGTGTCTCAGGCAGATGAAGGAGGGTAGTTCAAGAAGAATTACCATTACATTTCACCAGTGTGTGATGAATTCTCTAAAATTTTAATCTATGGAAAAAACCGACAACAACAAAACAGGGAAGGAGATAAATGTATGGATTTATTCAAGGCCAACTCTCTTGCCTCAGTTCATGCATATCTCTATGCTCGTTCCCACAGTGGGTGAGGGGTTTCAAGGCCTGGCCCAGCCTTGATGGCAAACAGGGAGTGCTAGGGGAGTGGAAGCCTTCCCCAGCTACTAGTGTGGGTGCACCAACTTCGTCACTACTGAGAGAAGAAAGTGAAACTCAGGCAATCGTTGCTGTTGCTGTTGCTGTGGGCTGGGAGTGCATGATCTGATCTGTGTAGTCCAGAGGGCATTGATATCTGCTGGAAGAAGGGTGGAAAAGTATTCAAACGCCATATTCAAACGTTGGGTCACCCACACCCACAGCCATTTGATAGCTGGTCAACCTGGCTTGCTGGTCCTCACAGGGTTGCATTATGGCCATGAGGCTGATGTTGCTGGCACGACATAGCTCTGAAATAGCATTGGATGCTGCAGTTGGTGCTGTAAAAGTTGTAATTGGTTCTCCATTGGTGCTGTCTTTGTATTCCAGCAACTGCAAATCTTTGGGAATTACCAGTATTTGATACAAGATGTCATCATCACCCTTCTGGTTTGCCTGACAAGTAAGAAACTTGGGGAAGCTGTGTTGGTTCAAGTGCCTGAACTGACTTAATTTCCTAGTAAAAATTACAATGAGAAGACAAGTTCTGCTGTCAGTATCATCACATCCATTAATGCTAGAACAATGCCCAATGCCCAGAGTGTGGGACTATAGTCCTTTGCAAACATGGCTGCAGAAGTCTGTACATAACAGATAGGGTTTGGATGTGAGAATCAACTGGAAGAGAAGCAGTTACTGGAGCTCAGACAGTCAAACATCAACTCCTGATCTCCTGTGTGCTACCTGCATGAGAACAGTATGGCTCTGATTCTACTAGAGGCCTCCACCTGTATCTGAGGATGATATTCCCCATCTTCTCTTTGTGTACTCCTGAGAGGGGGATTCAGAAGAGGTTCAGGTGGAAAATAGTGGAGATCAAAGCCATATCTTACTTACTATGTCCAGGCTTTGCAGCATTCACCTCTGATGGGCAGATGGGAGGTCTGAATGTGGCCCTGCTTGTCCAGCAAACTAAGAGGGATGCTGGTGAGCTGGGTTACCGTGGACTGCAAATCCCTCTGGTTTCTCTCCAGTGAGCTTGACTGAAGCTTATCCAAAGCTGGCACCTTATCGCCCTCCTGGCCAACTCATCTCTCCTCCCTTGCTGCTCTCCATCATCCTCAATGTGTGCTTTACCATCATCTTGCAAACCTGTGGCTTCCTCCTGGTGAAGCAGCAGCCCTGGTATGTAGCACTGCCCAACCAGAGGTAAGTCCCTCTTTTGGTCTCTGATTCCCAGTTTGCAGGTCTCAGTGCTGCTGTCTGCAGGGACACTCCAGCCTTGCTGTGGCCTGCAGCCAGGCACATGTAGGACCTGACCAGGACAATCCACCCCCCTGCCCCAGCTGTGGGTATACTCAGTAGAGTGTTGGCAAGACAAAATTAAGTGGCTGAAGATGTCAGACAGAAGTATGAAGGGCCAGCCTGAGGACTAACACGTGTGTGCTTTTCAAATGGCTCTTCTGGAGCTTGCTGCCTGTCTAGAAATGTGAGGAGAGGTGGTGGTGCCCATGTCACCAGGCTGCAGTGGATGAGAGACCATCCCCAAGGCCTCAGGGCACCACTAGCCTCTCTCCATCCCCTTTGCTGTCCTATCCTGGTGTCTGGCCACACAGCTTCTCCAGAAATAGCCCTGGAGCTGGGTTTTGCTGGAATCCAGCCTGGCCCAACAAATGGTCATGAGGTCAGAAGCTGGCTCGTTTCCATGTTTGTGACATGTAGAAAGTCTCTCTCTATATTCCAGAGCAAATTTATACTATGCATTACATACATTTAATATATATTAATAACCAGTTTATCATGAAGAGGTAGGGCAGGAGGCCCAGAGAAGGTTTCAGTAGGAACCTCCTGAGTGCCAGGGCTCAACCTGCCACTGCATGGATGCATCCTGGAGCGAGCGTGCCAGAGTGGTGTGCAGCAAGTGGGGCACCCAGCTGCACAGCTGAGTCTCTCACACACTCCTATCCTTGCACACCTGAGAGTTGAGATTTCGATGCAGACTAAAAAATTAAGCTGTTTTTTTTGTTTGTTTTGCTTTGGTGTTTTTTTTTTTGGTTTTTATTTTTAATGTATGGTTTTCGTTCCTGTGGGTGATACCTAGTTATTTCAGTAGGCTGGGTTGGAAAGAGGAGGGAATTGCTGTTTACAGCTCACTGTTGCTGGAGAGATCAGGAACAAAGTGCTGGTGTTGCCTTACAGACATTGCTCTCCAGGGAACCAGACTGTGTCACCTGGAAACGGTACCAGCAGTGGTTCTCAGAGCACTGTCCTCAGCTATGAAGACACTACCCTGTGGCCGCTGTCTTCTATCAACTGCATCATTGTGGCCTTTGTCTTTTCCAAGGGAAAGCCCTTCCGGAAGCCCATCTACACCAACTGTAAGTAGAATCATAGAATGCCACATTGGAAGGGACCTCAAGGATTATCTGGTCCAACCTTCGTAGGTAATACTATAGTTTATATGAGGTGGCTCAGCACCCTGTCAAGCTGAGACTTAAAACTTCCAATGTGGCAGAATCTACCACATCCCTAGGGAGACTATTCCAATGTTTGACTGTCCCCATGGTGAAAAATTTACCTCCTGTGTCCAACTGGAATCTCTCCAGGATAAACTTGTGCCCATTACCTCTTGTCTTTTCCATGTGACTCCTTGTAAATACAGAGTCATTATCTTCTTGGTAGCCAACCTTTAAGTACCGGAACATAAAATCTCCAGCCTGTCCACAGAGCTGGAGTAAGATGTGCTCCAAAGCCCACATTTGCATCAGCAGCACCTGGCCCTTGCTCTGCTGTCTGCAGCCCAGGCATAGGGCTGGGTACGTGGAGGAACAAGTGCAGGGGAAAGGATGCGGGTGTGGCTCATAGCACTGCTCTTTTGAGGCAGTTTTC
Source organism: Chaetura pelagica (assembly GCF_000747805.2). Classification (NCBI taxonomy): domain Eukaryota; kingdom Metazoa; phylum Chordata; class Aves; order Apodiformes; family Apodidae; genus Chaetura; species Chaetura pelagica. The sequence goes on along the minus strand of NW_009951958.1, from coordinate 6,129,496 downwards.
TGTAGTTGTATAAGTATCAGAATCTGAAAAATCACTTCTGCAAGAAAAAAACAGTGTAGGTAGTGAGCCTTGCAACAAGCTGCTGGGGAATAGCTCCTCTAGTTTCAATTCCACAGCTCTTCTTTTGGAAGACAAAAAAAAAAAGGCAGGCATTTATATATATAAGTATATATATATAAAACTGGTGGCAGTTTTATAGAATTAGCATTTGGAACTCCTGTCACCGTATTTACAGAGCTTGGTCACCAACCTCCCTCCCTCTCAAGGTCACAAATATTCTTCTTTCTCCAGATGTATTTTCAGTCCTCTTGGCCCTCCAGCTTGCAATCTGCCTCTTCCTCTTCTTGGCTGACATTGATGCTGTGTACAGTGACATGCAGGTAAGCACAGCGTGTGAATGTCCTTTTCATGCCGTAGGTTTTGCTGGCCCTTTACTTAAATGTACACAGCAGAAGCTACAGATATGGCCATCTGAGGAATAAATTCACTGATCTGATGCTGATGGGGCAGCTCTTTCAAACTTCTCTGACATCCTTCAGACAAGGACTTGATTAATGAGGTAGTTCTTCTCTAAAGACTGGGTGGCAACAGGGAGAAGAAAAAGTGCTCATAGCTTGATGAGCTTTTCTTCCTGACAGAGAAGCACAATAGGGTGGATTGTGTTTTTTCTTGTTGGCTGGAGAAGTGAGAGGGCAGAGATTGCTGCTGCCCGCCCCCCTCCCCCCCGAGCACCACAAGCTCACGTGGGGCCATGGCTGCCTTGGCCATCCCCTGGGCACTTGGCCAGGGCACAGCACGGACAGCTGCCTCCAGCTGTGCTGCCCAACACTGGGAATGGCTGAGCCCTGCAGCTCCCCAGGCACACTGCACAAGATGGATTCAGGGAGAGGTTTGACATTAGGGCAGAGGGAGAGATCTTGCATGTTGTGTGTCAGCTGCAGCTCCCCAGAAGTATTTGAGCACCAGATCCTGCCCCAGGCACCTGATCCATGGGTTTCAGCAATAGCAGAAGTTGCTGAGAGGAGTTAGGCAGCTCTGTGCTGCGGGGAATCTGGCATCAAACCTTCCAAGATCTCTGTGACAAGGAACTACTGTCAAGTCCTACTGCCTCCTCCATGTTTGCCACTGGGAAAATGTTAGTCAGCCTCTCAAATCATTAGGAACAGATGCAAACCTTGGCAAGGCATTTAAACCTAATTGCTGTTCATGTCTTTTCCAACAGTTTCTTTGCACTCCTGTGATCTGGAGAGTTTATGTCTTACTGATGATCTTGGTCACATTTTGCATATCTTTTTTTACAGAGGTGAGTGCATTTATTTACCTCCTGTTTCCTGAGGGGAATGGGAACATTGTCTGGTCAGGTCTTTCCAACCCATTTGCAGCCACACTGTCCTCCTGCAGAAGCACAAGACCAAATCCAGTTTCTGCAGCCCCAGAGATGATGTAGACCACATCTCTTAAGCCTTCAGAGAGGGAGCAAGCTGAAGTGCAACTACCTGGGCTCACAGGGGAGCAGACCACACCAGGGTCAGGCTCCTGGCAGTGATTTTAAAACAACCATTTCCCTCTTGCCCTACAATTGACAAAGCCAGAGACTGTGCTGCCTTGTGCCTTGATTACTGCAGTCATGACTAAGCCCTAAAGCGTTTTATGGGTCAAGGCTGGTAGCATCCAGCAGCAGATATCATGCTCAGTCATCCAACAGCTCCAGGAGGGAAAACATGCCCCTTGATTACCCTTTTCAGCTAAACTGAGATCAACACTGCCCTGATAAGACTGAGCAGAGCCTTCCGGTGCATGAGGAAGGTGGCACGTGGAAGCCCTCTTACCAAGGGGGAGCACAGGCAGCCGTGGGGCTCGGGGAGGTTGCACATACGGAACAGGGTGGCTCTTGTCCCCGAGCGGTCCCCGCTCCCCATGAAGGCAGCAGCACTGATCCTGCACTGTGTCACTCCACAGGATGTCATTCTGCAGAACAAGAGCTTCTGGCTGCTGATTAAAGCCTGGTCTGGGTACCAGTCAAAGAGCCAGTACCGCAAGTGGCAGAGGATTGTGCAGAGGGACCCTGACTGGCCTCCGGTGAACACAAAGGACTTTGCAACTAAAAGCACAGATGAGATTTACATTAACCCCACCTATGAGCACAGTGACAGGGACTAGGCAAGACCCTGCTGGCAGCTTCCCTGGTGTCCACTGAATAGCCCAGGTTTTCATCCTTCTGTGTGCACCAGAATCAGATGTTTGAAATCCCTGCACAAACCCACCCACTCAGGGACAGGCTGGGCCTGTGATGGCTGTGCCCCGGAGCACAGCCAAGGATTATTCTCTCTGCTGGTAAATAACAGCTTTGACTCTACTCCATGGCAACAGCAGGTCTTGGCCTTGCTAACATCTCCTACAAGGACTCAAAAATACTGAATATGGCAAAGCAATGGCTTCTGCTGCTTCATGTCACACTTCGACTTGATGCTTCAGCCACTCTTTGTCAAATTCTGCCACTGGACTCACTGGGCTTAATGGAAAGGCAGTCCAAAATAAGTGACCAAATCTTGGCTGCACAGAGGAACACATGTACAATTGCAAAATCCTGAGTTAAACAAAATGCTGAAGCTTCCAAGAACTAGAGTTTCCCAGATGAAGCAATTCCAGAGTCCTTGTGTCCCAGAATGAATTCCAGATATGAGTGGGTTCATAGGCTGCTCTCCTCCAGCTCTCCCTTGCCAATTCTTGCAGACATAATGCTCTGAGCACAGGAGAGTTTAAAGCTCAGAGACTGATGTAAGACCAGGCTGGGAGTGTTGGTGAGGATATGCCTCACCTAAGCTTGCAAAGGCAGAAGACAGCCCAGCTGCCACACACAACCCCCTGCACAGTTCATCCTCTGCCACTGCCAAGTCCTGGCCCAGGTTTGGTGTCACGTGGCAGAGAGCAGAGCTAAGCCTTGGATTCTTGCATTAACTGGGTCATGTCAAGAAGCAGGGGTTAAAGTGCTCTGCTGCAATGGCTGCTGGACAGGTACAAGAAGCTGAGCCTCTCCCTACTTGCTGCTTCATTTTCAAATTGTTTCATCACATAATTAGCTTGGCCATGAAAGAACATTTCCAGGAAGCAATAAAGGACTTTCAGGTTCAGTTTTATTAGAATGATTTTCCATATTATAAAATAATTTTATTTAAATATAGTAAGAGAAAACACTACAAAATACAACCAGAAGTCTTGGCTTTGTTATTTCAAACATTGGAACAACAGATGTTTAGAAAAAGCTTCTGACCCCATTACGTGTATGTTAAGAGCAGATAAAAATAGCAAGCCTCTTACAGACAGCTCTTCTTACAGTCCAGGCACTTGTGGGGCATGAGAGCAACACAGGATTTAGTTTCTATAACATGATTTCAGACGCACAAGACAGATACTCCTGGTAAAGAGTAATAAACCACTCTTCCATAAAACTATTTCTTTCTTTGACAAGCTACACATCAGTTCTGTGACAAGGAAATAGTGGGTCTCTCTAGCCTTGGAGAAGGGCACAGGAGCTACACATCAAATTCTACAGATAGATGCTGGGGCTACAAACTGCTTAAACTGAATTTCTGGTCATTGAAGAGCCAATGACCACAGCCGGGGAGGAGGTGGGGGGCAAAAGCTCCTGGCTGCTCTTACAATCCATGGTGCTTTAGTGCTTTGGCAAACCAAGGGGTAAAAATCACTGAATGGTTTGGGTCAGAAGGGATCTTAAAGATTCTCTGGTAAGTGTGATCATGTCCAATACCAAAAAATACTGCACTTACAAGGATGAAAAGGGAAAATTTAGTGGCACAGTGGTCCTAACCTGGAACAAACAGGTCCCACTGAAAAAGCCAGCTGTTTTTTATTTTTTTTTTGGGGGGGGGGGTTTGGTTTTTTTTGTCAGGATCACCCTCCCTACACACACACAAAAACCGGGCATGTACCTGCTTGTTCCTAAAGGGAGTCAGAAGAGATAGGGAAAGGGACACCTTTACAGACAGGAAAAAACTGAGCAAAACATCATCATGCTAAAACCAGAGCACTCATTTAAAACACTGAGAGACAGAGCATGTCAGACCTGCCTTTCCTTCCTACCTCCTGCCCTCGCAGAAGCAGCTCAGTTTAGGCACCACAGTCCATACCTTCTTGTCTGTCCTTTCACAGGCCTGGGAACCTGTGGCTTTCCACTTGCACAAGCCCTCAGCATTACTTTTAACATTACTTTTGTTAAAAGAAAAAAATAAATTACAAATGTTAAGGTTAAAATAAGTTCTTCACAGAAAGAGCTCACAGAACATAGCTGGTAAGAACAAAATGTGTATCAAAAGCCTGTGCCAGCCAGCAACAGCGCACCAGGGGTGTGAGGATTGAGACTCTGCTTGTAGGCACTCCCAGACTAATACAATAAATCATCACAGGCAATTAAATAAAATAAAACATCCTAGTGCTGCTCTCAGCAAAGGGGACAGAGTTATTAGCAAGTCATGGTGGCAGCTGTGGCCACAAACTGTCATGGGTCCCTCCAGGCTGAGGGCTCCCTGCCCTACCCTGCCCAAGCAGCCTCAGTCCTCTCTCTCTCGGGATCTGCTCCCGAGCCAGGCCAGCAAGGAGATGGCACCAGCAGCAAGTGCCACAGCACCAACAGTGGCAACAGCATCAACGGCTTGGTTGACCTGCAAAGGGGAAGTAAAACGCAGGCTGGAAACTTGAATAACTTTTTTTTAACCCCCAGGCAGCCTAATGAAGAGGCGGCAGAGATAATCATGGCAATTAAATAAATGAGAGACATGTGCCCCAAAAGCAGCAGAGTAACACCCAGGCTTTTGGCCTTGGCTGTGCCATTCAGTAGGAAGGCACTACCAGGGTGCAGACAGGCCACAGTGAACTTCCCAGGTCAGGATCTCCAGGTAAGGCCAGAGGCGGTTTGGATGCCGTGCTTAGGGCTGTGCTGTCCCCAGGTAGTTTGCAGGCTGTGCCCTGGCCCAGGGGCTCACGCAGAGCAGCGGGGAGGTGAGCTGGGAGGCAGGCAGGGCCTTGCCCCATGTTACTTACCTGGCCAGAGACTGCCTTGCCGTAGCGGAGCTTTGTCACGAAGTGCTCGCAGTTGTTGCTGAGCACGTCATAGGCGACCTCCTCGTCGATGGAGCACTTAGCGCGCCAGATAATCTCCCCCACCGGGAGGGGAGGGTACTTGCTGTCGTACTTGTTGTTGACGCGGTAGGTGTCATTTCCCACCAGGTCCTTCAGGAGCTGCTTCCTCACCCAGGCCTTTCCGTTGAACACTGACCTTGCACTGCTTAACATGTCTGCAGGGCCTTCATCTGGGGAAGGCAGGGATGGGATGAGCCAGGCAGGCCCTGCCTGACCCCTCCAAGACCTCAGACGTGCTTCTGGCTGGCTCCTGGAAAGGTCATCTAAACATAAAGGATCCAGTGGCCCATGGAGGGAGAGGGGACTCCTGGGTCACCCCAAAGTCCCTGCCGGGCTGTCACCAGCCTTACCTACGGGCGTCACGCTGATGACGTACCCGTCCCCCAGGTAGAGGGCCCAGTGCTGGTAATGTGGCCGGAAGATCTCGATCAGGTCCCCAGGCTTGGGGACACCGGGGTGGAGGTTGAAAGCTGCCATGTCAGGCACCCGAGGTCCGGAGATGCCCCTTTTGCAGGGCTCAGCGCGGAGGGGAGGTCTGGGATGCGCACGGGGTGACTGCAGGGGGATGGCAGGCAGGGGGACGGTTAGGACCTGGTACTGGCACATCCCTACCGCGTGTGCAGCATCCTCGGGTGGCATCTGACCACTGCCGTGGAGATGTCCCTGTCGGCAGGGCCCTGTCCGGGAAGGCCGGTCCCGCCGGCGAGGGACGCG
>NW_009951958.1:6114329-6123047 GCF_000747805.2 Chaetura pelagica | reverse complement strand
CCGCCGGGCCCCGGCTCCTCCCGGCCGCTATAAAGGGCGAGCAGCTGGGCGGGTGGAGCTCGCACGGGTCGCTTGTCGCCTTCCTGTCGCCTTCCTGCTCGCTGCCTTCCTCCAGGGGAGGCTCCGCTCCAGAGGGTGTTCCCAAAACCGCCCTTCGGATGGAAATAGGCGTCCTGCTGCCGGGGAAGAGGAGCCGCCGTCGCCTCCTTATCCCGAGCCTGTGCCACGGGGCTGGGCTGCTGGGCTGAGGGGTGCGGGGCCGGGCTCCTGCCAGCATCCCTCACCGGGAATCCTTTCGAGAGGGAAAGGGGGTGCTGCCGGTGCACCTCATTGCTGGTGAAGAGAAGCAAAGGAGGCGGAGCTCAGAGTAAATCCTAAAGGGGCCATTTTAGGACAAAGAGATTTCTAGGATGACTTTTCATGTCGTGGCCCAGGAATTTTTTTTAGGACATGAGAGGAGCCTAAGGATGTGCCCAGCACGCGTTCTCTGAGCTGAGGCTGAGCACAGAGGAGCAGGTGCCGGCACAGTATGCTGAAAAGGGAGGTTTGCTGTCCTCGGGGGGAGCTGAAATAGGCAATGTTTTTAAAGCCGAGCGTTTCAAAAGTCAGGTGAGCAAGGCAGCTGATCAAAAGATCACAGCAGCGGAAGATTTGTCACCTTTCTGGCTTTTATTGACATGAAATAATTCAGTGGAGCACTGAATTGCAATTCTGTGTTCTGTACCAGCTCCTTCCTCAAGTCTGAAGTATTTGCAAAGCTTTGTAGCAGAAAGCCAAGGCAATTCTTGTGGTATTGGGGAAAAAAGGAAGAAATACATATCTGTATATCTATATATCTCCATAGAAACCCTGAAACCTGCTTTACCTGGGGCCAGCTGGGCCCTGTTTTTTGGGAGAGCTGGGGCTGCGGTCCCACGGGGTAGGGACTGGCCTGTGCTCCCACCCACTGGAAGGGGAGGTGAGTGTGGTTGGCACTGTTCTCCAGGCAGGGAATCGCACTGTTGGCAACTGCAAGGGCACAATGGGAAGCTGCTGCTGAACTGGCAGGAAAGATGCTTTTATAATCGTGATGCAATTCCAGCATAAGGTTGACAGTTGATTTGTGCACAAGTAGGTCCCTTGCGCTGATACATTTTCATTATGTAATGAGGCTTGAAAGCCCCTTTCCATTCACATGCTCTCCAAAATAGCTGTTCTGGGCGTGTATGGACAGCTGGTGTGTTCTTGAATGGACCAGCATAAAATGCCTTTTATCTATCTAACTGTTCATGGAGGTTACAAATACTTTTCTGGCTAACAGCATACATGAGTTTATGGGTAGAAGGGAATGAGGAAAGGGTAAGTAAATAATAGCCAGCACTATTGGCAGAAGCAACAGGAAGCCTTCGCTGTAATCAAAAGTGAGACTTCAAAGAACTGGAGAAGCATCAGCAAAAACTTACTAGTGCATTCTTTAAATCTAAAAGCCTCACTCACAGCACTGGAAATTCGTTCAGGGCTTGTAGATGGCCCAGGTAGTGCCTCAATCCCTTGAGCCTTGTGAGAGGTTGTAGGAGAACAAAAAAAGGGATAGGTCCACCCAGGTAGTGGTTCTGACACTCCTACCAACTTGTGGAGTGGAGGCTGCCTGGAGTCTATCAGTAAATGTTTCAAACACTCACAGAAACTTTTTGGACTCTGTCCTGAAATGGCACTTGTTGGAAAGGAGTGGTCCTTGCTAGCAAAAAAGGGGAGGAACTGATGACAAAGGGAAGATTACTAATGGCCTTTATAACAGCCTTGAAGAGTTACAGGACTGAGTTAAGAAGACTCTAGCTTGCATACCTTAATAACCATTAATCTCCTGAGGAGGAACCTTGAAAGATAACAAAGGAAACATTGTGCCCCAAGGCATGAAGTCAGCAAAACTTGTGGTAACTGGGGAGACTAAGACAGCGGGTGGGAGGTTGTGACCACTGACCCAATTCAGGACACCTGCAAGGACCATGTGTGCTAGTTTATATAGCAAGCAGGGACAACAGTAAATGATGTGGTAATTAAGAACCAATGAACGTGACATCAAATCATTTTATACTATGTGTGAATTTGTGTATAAACCTGGGAAATAAAATCCCTAAGGGCTAACTTTGTGGATTGACCACATAGCACCCATTTCTGCAATGACTGGTCTCCACACCGAACCCCCCCATTGGCTGGCCCAATGCTGGGTCCAGAACTGGTGATCTCTCTGCTTTTTCTTCTCCTATTCCCTCTCTTTCTCTCTCCCTTTTCCTTCCTAAAATCATTGAGTAACACAAAAACTACCACACTTTCTTGGCATATAGGTATCATGCTTTTTGTAATCAAAAGTATCAGCCTTTATGAGTTGTTCCTTCTATAGTTTTACTTAAACTAATGTTCAAGTACAGACCTCGAGTGTCATTTCACCTTAATCCAACCAAGGGGATTTATGAATCAGAGCCCTCTTTATCTGTAGGATGGGGTGTAACAGTGGTCTGCCATGGGGTGGGTGTCTTGCACACTGTGTCATTAGGCTTTGTCATGAAGATCTTCATTTTTCTGCTGTAAGGGGGGTCCTTAGCATAGTCTGGGATGGAGTCGATGCAGATCTCTACTCACAGTGATCTGAGTGTGGCAGCTTCACAGCTTGCAAAGACCCCAAGGAAAGTTTCTGACAGGATTTCATTATTCAAAAAGTTTTTATGAAGTTGTGCTCTTGCTCAGTCCCATGGAGGCTGGTGACAACCCTCCTTCTTGTCCACTCCAAACTGACAGCAAGGAGGCAGATCTCCTTTATCACTCCCAAGGGAGACAGTGATGGGTCAGCCTTTTTACTGCACCTTTCACCAGATGAGCTCAGTGTCATATATATTTCCCTCCCCAGTTGAACATGCCTTGTTGGAAAAAGAGTAAGAACTGTGTCTAGCTCTGTCAGTTAATCTCCTCCCCATGGAAGGATTTGGGTAAGATGATCTCATGAAGACCTGCCTGGGATGCTACAATTAATTCTGACTGCGTCAGTCTATGATTTGTACATCTATCAGAGATGTGTATGTGATAGTGTGCAGCACACTTGTGCTGGAAAATTCTGTCTGGATGCTGTGTTTTTCAAACAACCTTTGAAGAGAACACAGTCTCTTATATGAGTAAGGACATATTTCGTTTTGGGTTCACAACGTTGGATCAGAGACACATTTTACATGAACAATTTCAAAGGTTTTCAGTGTATGCAATGATTTATTTATTATTATTTCTTCTCAAAGTATTAGAAACACTATTAAAATACCAGAGCAGAAAGTAATACAAATACATTGGAAAAACATTCTAACTATAGTTAAGCATTTTGGGATTCATTTTGGTCAAATGCAGCATTTACAATGTAGCCATAATCTTGCTCATGTGTTCTCTCATCCAATACATGCCTGAACCTTTTCAAAGAAGTATCCCTTGATATTGTAACTTCATCCGTCTTTCTCTTCCTTCTGTACAATGGGGAAAAAATCAATAACAACAACCATTTAAAATTCCTATTCTTAGCTGCAATGAGAGGTCAAATAATGATGCAAGCATGAATGAACTCAGATTTTGGAGAAGCCCAAGTGTGGGGATAGTGATGCATATGCCCTGTGTAAAGGAAATGGCATATGTCCATTTCTGTAGAAGAAGCTAAGTTTTCCTTCGTGTTCCTCACATGAGATCCTGAATGCTGTGGTTCCTCTGTGGTCCCACAGGTATGTGACTAATAGGAGTTCAGAGGGTTACAGGTGCTAAAAGGGGTGTGAGTGTCTTCACTCTGCTGAATGTAGCAAAGCTGGGAGAAGCCTTACCTGTACAGGTACACTGTAGAGGAGATGAGAATGACAATAACAACCATGCATGCCACAACTCCAATGACAATGGCAACTGTATGGTCCTCAGAATTCTCAGTGGAAGGTTCTTCAACTGAAGAAGAAATAAGAGCCCTGTCAGTGAAAGCTAATCATACAGTTTACTATGAGGAGAATTTTTTTCTCAGCCCTTGCTCTATCTCCTTGGTTTATACCGTGTTCTCTGATGAATGTGGCTTCATGGAGCAGTGTCAGACTCAGGTCCTATATACCCTACAGGGCCCTGCTATCATGCCTTCTAGAAGGTCTCCACTGGGGAATCTGATTCCCTTCTTTCTGCTTGGATGAGCATGGTTTTCACTCACTGGGTTAGTAATTTACAGCATGGAAATAAAAAGCAAGCTCAGTGTTCTCCATGATGACACACCCATTTTTGAAAATTATGTGTTTAATGCAGTGAAATTCTCAATAGTTTTATTACCTGTCCTTTCAGCCTCACATCTTGGTCCTGTGTATAGTTCTGGACATTCACAGGAGAACTGGAAGGATGTGCTGTTGCTGTTTTCAGAGCACACACCATCATTCATGCAAGGATCTGGCATACATGGTCCACCTAGCATAAAGGAAGAAGAAACAGTTCAGACTCTCAGAGAACTAGTCCTGCTTAGATGACACTGACTCCTAATGCTGGAAATCCTCTCTATTTTAAGGCACATGACTTGTATGTGGCAATAGGAATAAGGGAAAGAAATTCTGTTGCTACAGTGAAACATGATAGCAAGATCCCTGGTATACTTTTCTTCTGTACACATCACAGAATCACAGAATCTTAGGGGTTGGAAGGGACCTCAAAAGATCATCTAGTCCAACCCCTCTGCCAGATTAGGGTCACCTAGACCACATCACACAGGAACGTGTCCAGGCAGGTCTTGAATGTCTCCAACGAAGGAGACTCCACAGCCTCTCTGGGCAGCCTGTTCCAGGGCTCTGTCACTCTCACAGTAAAGAAGTTTTTTCCTGACAATTCTGTTGCAACTATCCCCAACCCAGTGATGTCCTATAAGCAGTAAGTCAAGACTTCTTAGCATTAAAGACAGTGTGATAGTGGTTGACTCACTCCTATAGCAGCCCCGACTGTAGTTTGAAATGCCACAGATTTCATCAGATCCACACGCTATGTTAAAGCAGAAGACAGTGGAGCTTTCTGTGCACTGGCATCTCTGAGAGCAGTCATCAGTGGTGAAGGTTTCTCCAATCTGGAAGATAGCAGATAAATGTTGAAAAATATAAAAATCAGCCAGAATAACCATGAATGAAGCACTAGGGCCCCATGCTACTCCCTCTGATGCCTTCCTGGTGAATAACAACAAGGCAGAGGGTTTTTTTTAGCAGTTTGTACAAAAAAAAAGAAAGCAAGTAACGTACTAATGCAACTCCTTAAAAATCACGGATGGCCCAAAAAAGAAGGCAAGAGAAGAGTTTGGGATATGAGATCCTAGTCCCAGTGGGGTAAAGGTCAGAGTATAATCATATATTTTCTCCAAGTGCCTGCCTTGAGTATTCTGGCAGGCAGAATTTCAGAGGCAGACCAAGTGATCTGCTCTCTCTTCCCTTTCTCCAGATATCAGAACTTGATTTTAATTTAAACTAGCAACTCTTTGTTTCTAATGCAAAATAACTGGCTGAGGAGAATGAGGAAATTGTCAAAATAATTAGCAGAAGAAAATCTTGTTTGGGGCTTGGAAGCTGTCTGACCCACGGAAAGACTGTACCTCATAATATTTGTCAAGGTATGTGCAGCCACATTGTTTGTAAGGCACACAGGCAGAGCCACTGAGAACATAACCAGGGACACATTCACAGCCTTCAACACAAGGTGATTCACACTCAGAGGGGCTGGTCAAGTCACTGCAGGATGCTGGGCACGCAGACATGCATGAGCTGTACTTGCTGTTGGCAGGACATGATAAACCTGTAAAAGTAAGAAGAGTTTGGCTGTTGTTCATTGGTACACAATGCCCTTGGAGATCCAGAGGACATTAGGATTTTGAAGGAGGCAATATGATGCACAGACACCATACATATACAGAGCTGTTTCCCCAGGAATACCAAGTCCTCTAAGCATGGGTGATGCAGAGGAAGTATGGTTTGATTAATCTGCCAACTTAAAAAAAAATATCACAAAACAAAAACGTATCTGGAGAAAAAGGTAATAAGGTTTGAAATTATTATAGGTTTTATTTCAGCATTTTTTAGTCTGAAAGATCTGGATTTTTCTTCTGAATCTTTTTTATCTTGAAATTTTACAGGCAAAAAAAAAGATAATACTTTGTAGATTTTAAAAGAGATTGACATAAAACGTTTATTGTTTGGATTTGTGGCTTATGATGGTCTCCAGAATGGGAACTTTTTTGCTCATTTGGGAGTGGGGACATTTTTTTTTTTCTCACAAAACTTCTGATGACAGGGGAGCTGACAGATCTGCTTTCCTAAGTAGCTTTCTAAGCTGGGCTCTAAATGCAAAAGTCAGCACAGGACACAGAAGAGAGGCCAGAAGAGCAAGTGTGCATGCTAGACTGAGCAGTGATCGAAGTGTGAATCAGCATGCTTTTACTCCCCGAGAAGCTCTGATATATGGTGTGTGTAGGAAAAGCCTCAAAACTCAGATTTTGAGGATCCTTGAGGCAGAAACTACTTCCTGTTTCTTCCTGTGCTTACCACAAACTGTCTGTTGCCTCCAGCCTTCCATAGTGACTCCTTGCTGCTGACAAGCCAGCACGTATTCCTCCAGACTGTGACACAAGGTATCATCCTCATTTCCTGACACACACATATCAAACAGGCAGCTCCTGTGTGCAACATGAGAAAGTGTTATTTTTTTTTTTCAGCAGCTTTTCTGCCTCACTTTGAGTTACTTCTGTTTTCCTGTACCTGGCTGACAGGAGAACAGAAGAATAAAAAAATTCCAGCCACACGACTGGGAAGATCAGGTCATTTGTTATGCAGCTACAGATAACATGTGAGGTATTCATATATGAACAGACAATAAACAGGTACTTAGCTGCTAGTCACAGTAAGTTAATCTTTGCTACCTGCTTCTGTTTGGGGCTAGGATGGGTTCACCTTGCTTGTAGAGCACTTTTTAGTGCTGCTAAGTGATAGATTAACTTCACACTTCTTTCAATCCATGGGTGCCTTTCCCATGTCCATATTACTTGAATATTGACAGAGAATTCTGTTTTACTTGTGTTTGTTTGTCAGTGCTACCTTCTCAGCTTTGCTCATCATCTAAATATCCACAGCCTGATTTTCAGAGGCATTGAGATCTGAAATGAATGAGATCTGCAGGTGTGTAGCACCTCAGAAAAATCAAGCAACCACTAAGAAGGCAGAACAGGCTACCCCACCAAATTCTAGAGTGAGGAGAATAGGGGGCTTGTGTTAAGAATCAGGATATACATTGAAGTGAGTGGTCCAGTTTATTTGGCCTAAGATACCTTCACATTCTTTCCACAGCTAAGAGAGACTTTGAGGTGGGCATTATCTATATTAAAACATTAGGTACAAATATTTGACTAAAGAAAATGGCAACTGCTTGGGAGTTTTGTGGCTGATGACAAATGAAGAATGAATATGGGTACGAATCAACAGGTTTCATACAGCTCAAAATTAGATGTGTAGGAATTGTTTATGTAGGAGGTTAGAACACCTTTGAAAAACAGCAGGGGAAATGTTTTTGAAGATACCAGGAGAGTTAGTTTCAACTAATCTGTGTTTTGCACTCCTCCATGAGAAATTCAAGAAGTGTCAATGATAGCTTCAGCCTTTGTGGCTATAGCATGAAGGCTAGATTTTATGAAGCTAGAATTGATAAATGGAAACTAATAGAGCCAAGTACCAAATTCTCACTGAATGTGGAAGACAGATCTTCACAATTTTTTTAAAAATAAATAAGGGGCTTTATATATATGAATAATTTAATCCCTGGGCCAAATTCTCCAAAGACACTTACTATTCTCAATTCCTATCAATATCCTGGCGACTGAAGATGCAAAGTTCTTGTCAGAAAACAGCACAAACATTATTTTGCAAATGGGGAGAACAACTGTCTGCAAATAGACACTCACGTGAAATAGAAATCTGGTGAGACCACAGAATGACACTTTACAAAAGGACCATTTGAGTCAGTTATGATTTGACATCTAGAAGTCATGTTTTCTTGCTCCAGCTGATTTTTATCGCAGCCTTGGAAGAGCCCTGGATCCAGTTCCTCCTCAGACTCATTTTCTGAATTGTCATCTCGTCTGGAAACAAAGTTATTGTGAAACCATCAGTTCTCTGTATGTCCAGCAGTCATGGTACTACTCTCTAAGTAACAGCACAAGAGTACTTCTACCTTGTGGTGTAAGTCTAAGCTTATTTCTCACTCATGATTTATCCTGAATGCGAAGGAGACAGACACATCAAACCAAAGATGTACTAGAACACTTCCTAACATCTCAGAGATTTATGAGTATTTAAATCAACATGGATGGCTGCAATTACTTCTTTGGAAATTCTGCATGACACAGGCTTTGTTCAATGCCTCCTTCACCCAATCTCTTCAGTAAAACTTGAACATTAGTCAGAAGGATGCAGATGGAATAGGCCACTATTTCTTGGACATATGCTCACTTTCACTGAACAACCATCTGTGTGCCTGAAGTGCCAGAGTTCTCCTGTAGGCAGAGACTCCAGAGCCCCTTTATGCTCAGCACTAGCCCACATAATGCTTCTATAAGTCTGGCAGACAAGATTTTGCAGCTAATACAATTTACTTGCCTACTAAGTTCTGTGTTAGTGGCTAAGCAACCTTCAATGGTCTTTCAAAGCAAATTTAGGAAAGGAATAG
>NW_009951958.1:6076134-6114273 GCF_000747805.2 Chaetura pelagica | reverse complement strand
CACAGAATTTCCCTGACCACAAATATCACACTCATTTATACTCAAAATAATGTTCTTACTTTTTGGGTACTGGCAGAAAACACTGGATAGCCATAAAAGTAAGAACATCAGGTTCTTCCAGAACCTCTCTGGGAGGAACTGTGAAATCATCTTGATGGATTTCAAAGCTACCATCAGATTCCAGAGGGAGGCTGACACTAAACCAGGACTTGCCCTCCCTCAGGCTCATCTAGCACAACATGATGTTTAGTCTTATGTGGGGGGAGAGAAGATGGACTATTCCCCACAGACTGTGACTCCAAAAAGGGGTACTGAACTGGACTAATGCAGGGATAGCTCAGGCTTCTCTTGGCTAGACAGAAGGGCATAAATAGTTTCACCTGAGTGATGAGCAGGAAAACTTTCTACACACAGACCAAGGGAAGAAGAAAGACCAGAAATAAGACAATGTAGTTCTTCCTGGAGATTGCCTAAGGCTTAATTCACTCACTTTCAGTGGCTGTACTTGCCACAGATATTAAGTAGAAAATTAAGTACCTGAAACGAGAGGTTGTTCTTTTCACAGGAATTTTCCAGCTCTCACCAAATACATTCACATACTTCACTGACCTTCCATCTGGCTTTGTGAAGTCATTTCTGTATATCCCATCAAAGTTGCCACACAAGCCCTCTACTCTGTTTCTGTAGGTGTTGGCCAGCTTTATATCTAGGGCAGTTCAGAAGAAAAAATAAAAGAAATCAGAAATCTTTGCTTCTGGTTGTAGGGAAGAGATGGAAAGCAGTGCCAAGCAACACATTTAATGATTCAGATTTGAGTTGGTCATGTGGCACAGGCCTCATACATAGGACATGAACACAGCCCTGGACATGTATGTTCATACATGAATTCACAGGACTGTTTCTGTGCTCTGCAACACGAACCATGAATAAAAAATATTTCTTCCAGCCAGTAAGGCAATATACACATAACATTGCCACCTGAGTGCTCTTAGTGCATGCTACTTTGCCACAAAATTAATGCACCATCCACGTTTTGTCCTTCACTTAAAGTCCACTTGCTCATTGAGAAACAGAATTCCTGTAAAATAGAGCTTTTATTTCTGCAGTTGGCATTCTAGGGTTTGGAATGATGGTTGTGTGTAGAGATGGCCTGGCACTTTCAACATACACTCAGAAATAACATGGCTTTATTCTGTTGTAAATCAGGGTTAACTCAGCTTTGAACAGAGGAGGTAACGTGTGTTCAATTTACATGAGTGAGTTGTGTATATGTGATAAAAGAGTCCTGCTGAGAAACACTAAAGAATGGGATTATTTGGAATAGGCTTGAGAGGAAGTAGGTAAGAGGATGCACTCACAGCTGTATAGCTTGAAGACCTCAGCCCTATAACTGGGTTAAGATGGTGAAGGGGCAGACCCAGATTTCATCCCATCATCCCAGCAATTTTAAGTGATTTCTTTTCTTTTTATCACTTGGACCTTATCTAACATGAACAAAAGTAGAACAGTCTGACTCAACCTCATTTCTCCTAGGTTCAGGTGAATCCAGATAAAGATAAGACAATTTTATGTTTTTTTCTGGTTCCTGGGAAATGCTTTTTGTTTTAGCTTTCTGGAAGTTTATATCAAAAAGAATGACAGGCTCAAAGAGTAAAAGTTGCTAATTTTGTCTCGGGTTTAGACCTCCTTTGGAATTAGAACATGTTTTGAGACAGTATATAAATTTTCCTGTACAGTGTCTTAGTATCACTTACCTGCATTTTGACTGCCATCAAAGCTCAAGTATAAGCCAAAGTCTGTCTCCAGGTAAATTCTTGTTGTCCTTTGATATATACGAATACCTTCATGAGGATTAACAGGGGGTCTCACGTTCACACCATCCAGCTGACAGGGAAACAATAAGTTAATATTCATAATACATAGGGCAAATTAAAATCTGGCTTCACTACAGGTCAGTGCTACATATGAACACTCCTCTGGTTTTATGGTAAATACATCAGATAATTTAACTAAGTAAAAAATCTCAGTATTCAATCTTTTTTAAGTTAGCAAAATCATGTAATGAGGAAAATGATCTGGACACAGTATTTTCATATGACCCAAGCAGATTTCTTTTATTGAGTTAAAAATGTATATATGAGCTATCTATACTTTTATGCATTAATAAAGGGGAAGGAAATCAAGTTTTCCTTGCATAATTACAGTTTTTTTCCTTTTACTGATAAGAATTAGTATGGCATTATTGTAAGTTTTGGCATATTGGGGGATTTATTTCTAAATCTATATTTCTTAATTTGTTTTTGAATTAATACATACATTTTTAAATTTATATATAAATTCTTAATTTGTATTTGAAGTAGAATTGTATCCTTGGTAGCTATAGAGAAAAAAGTCTCAACACAACTGAAAAGCACATTTGTGGTTGCCCCATAGCACTGCTGTAATAACATAGTTACCTTTAACTGTATTATTGCTATATTAATTAGTATTTAACTATGTTACTATAACTCTATTTATTAATATTTAAATATATTATAGTTCTTATATATGATGTTTTACTCCCAGGGAGAGTTTTTCTCTGTGCTCTACAGTCAGGGAGAGACTTACCAATAACTGCTTGTTCTGCCTGAATCTCACTGTGTGATTGTAAACGTTGATGAGAATCTCCCTCAGGTAAGTGATGCGTCGGCTCCGACGGAAAGGGTAGTTTGTGCCCTCGATCCTGAACTGTGTCAGAGCATCAGGTAGGCCAGGGATGGTCTGAACCAGAATATAAGTGTACCTCCCTTGAAAGTGGTGCACCAGCCCATCGAAGGTGGTGTAGTGTGGATCGCCCATGATCCGGCACCTCCCAAAACCTGGAAGGGAAGAGTTTCATTAGTCTCCAGTCTGAACGTGCATGTGCCAGATCCCAAGCATGATGCATTTGAACATAAGTTAGATTAAAATAATTGCTGCTAGCATGCAGGTCTCTTAAAATAAAGATGAGTGCACAGGCATCATCCTAGTTAATGGGCACTTGAAGGGAGAAATGGCCAGAGAAACTCATTCCTCTGCTGAAGAACTAGTGTGAGCCAGTTAACTGAAGCAGAACATTGGGATTTGTTCGTTTTATAGAGACTAAGCTGTCCACATTGGTCCTCTGCAGAGGAATGACTCTGCCACACAGTACGGCTTGCAGCAAGCTCTTAGAGATGCTGGTTTCACAATCCTCAGCAATGTGTTGCTACAAAATTGCTGGAACATGAAAAGGAAAGTCTAATTTGGCTGACTCACTGCTGTCACACTGATTGCTTCTGAGGTTACTAAATTGACCATTGTGTTCACCACACCTGACAATCAGATGCAGCGACTATTGTCTAAGTATTCTCCTTGACCCTGGAGTGCAAAGCAAACCATTATCCCAGGACCAAGACTCTCCTTAAGACTGCTGGGTTGCCTCTGCTGTGGTATTTTGCCAAAATGGAGCAGGGGGAAGCTGGATTTGCATTATGCTCTTGTACTGATCATCAATACTGTTGGACCTAAGCCATGCTGTTCTTCAAAATTGCAGTGTAGAGTCACTAGGCAACAAGCTATCTCCTAAACAAGACAATTCACTGAGAGAATATGGGATTGATTTTCTTTCCCTGTGAAAAAGACTGAAAGTGACTGGAAGACTGAATGAACACCCTCATCCTCCCTCCTTCTCCAGCCCTCATGGAACACCTGGTGAAGACTTCCTATACATACCTGTTGGGTTGCACTTGTGTTTTCCATTTTTGATCACGCAGGTTTCTCTAGAATCACAGCTATAGCTCTTGCACTGGATGACACCATTCTTCTGACATTGGCATCTTTTGCTGCAGTGTGGGGTTATCCAAGTCTCCCCAGCCTGGAAACAAGTCATGTTAATAATATGTTACCAAGGTGCTCAGCTTTGCTGAAGCTTTTAGTAATCAGGAAAAAGGTATTTAAGAAGTAGACCCAGAAGATTGTTTCTCTCTCTCTCTCATTCAGATGGACAGGGGAACAACTTTCTACAAGTTTTGCAGGCAGATATTTGCTTCACAGACAAACTACTTACACTGTAGTAATTGTTGTCATCATCCCTGCAGCCACAATTGCTCAAGGGTACACACTTGCCATTGCTGAGCACATAACTATCATCACACTCACAGCCCTCTGTGCACTCTTTTGTCTTCTCACAAAGGGAAGAGGCAAAAATGTCATTGCATGTTGATGGGCAGGCGGAGACACAGCCCGTGTAATGGCTGTAGGTTGGACAGGGCAAGGCTGAGTGGGTGAAGAGGAAAGAAACAGTGTTATTAAATACATTTAGAAGGTATACTACAAACATGTGCCTGCCTGAAAGCTACAACTTGGCTTATAAAATGGTAGTATAGCATTGCTTTTTAGTAGTGGATTTTGATCATCAACCAGTCTTTATTTTTATATTTTATTTTAAAAAAAAACACACTAACAAAACCAAAACAGAGAACCTGCTCTGGAGCTGCTGACTGAGTTCTACTCCAGGTGTGTCTGAACTGGTGGCACCTGGGTCTAGATCATTGAGATTCAGTATTTCAGTTCAGCTGCAAATGCTTCTTTGCTAGAAACCAGAATCTTTAGGGTAAATTCCATATAATGTTCAACCCTCCAGCAACGAAAAACAGGTATATATTTAGCTCAACCACCGAGATAAACACAAGGAAGAACAACTGAAGATTCATCTAGTTGTATACCCTGTTTCTGCCAATGACTAGAGATGAATAAGGGGACAGTTCAAGGAACAGGGTAGCAGGACAAAGAATTTGTTTGTCCAATATTTTCCTCCACTCATGGAAAGGAGGCAACTAGGAAATTCTGATGGACCTATTCAATATTCATCTGTCTTGTTTTTTAACCAGTTAATTGCTTTTTAACCAGTTAATTGTTTTGTCCTCCACAACATTACCTGATAATTAATTCCAAAACGTAATACTTAATTTTGAAAAAAAAACGATAAAAACTAACTCAGTATCTAAGCTTTACTCATCTTTATATCATTTGTTTGTAGTTTTGTTGAATGGGTGGAGTGAGGCACATATACTGGAAAATTATCTGAGAACATGGTCCTTAACAAGCTACTTCTAGCCAAATTACCAGTTTTCATTCAAAACACAGTGAGTGGCATTGAGCCCTGTGTCCTAACACACTATCCCACTTTGTTTTAGTCTTTTGGTTATATTGATTCTCCCTTGTAGACTCAGTGCAATATCTTATGGCACTCATTTGGCTACTAAAGACATTTTAATTCCACATTCCTGCCTGTTACTTGTCCTGAGTTATCTCTGGGTTTAGCTCAACATGAACACAGTCCAGTGCCACAATGGAGTTATAAAATAATAACAATAGAATTGCATTTTATGAGAATTTGACTTTAGTTTTCTTTTACATAACTTGTTTACCTAACACTTCTAAATTCTTATCATGCTATCAGCCATACAAGTTTCAGTTTTTTCACTTGCTGTGCACTTACGACAGAATGTGCTATTCCTCCATTTAATGGTGATTCCATAATTTCTGCAGGTGTCCACATAGGCTTGAACTATGTCACAGAGAGCAGACTTCATGCCATCATATTGGCACATGTCATAGATGCAGATCTGTATGAAGTTTTCAGGCTTGACTAGATTATGACATGCTTTAAATTTGTCTGATTTTAGGACATTGCACTGGCTTTCAATGACTGGTTTGTTCTCAGCAGTGCAAGGAGGAGCATCATCTTCTCTTGAGTCTGGTAAACAACTGCATGCAAGAACAGACACAGTGGCATGTAAATTTCAAAGTGTATATAAATGGAGACTGAAATGGAAAAGTTTGTTTCTACTGAAATGTATTAAACAAATAATGCTTGAGACTACAGTCTTCTTTCTGTCTGTGAGTGAAAGAAGTAGAACTACTTTCAGAAGTAGACCTGCCTGGCAATTGCCATGCTGTGTCTGAACCTTGTTACACTCACTGAACTTGAGCCAGACTAGAGAATTTAATTCTTAGCTTGACCTTGGACCTGTCTTGTCACTGCAAACTTGTGTGGTGATCTGATCTCCTGGTTGATCCTGGCTTCCACCTTCAGCCTGCCCTGCTTGCCTGGCTGAGCTAGTGTGGCATGAGACCTGGCTGGTGAGGCCAGAGCTCTCTTGGCTATATTATCACACTTGGCTCCTTATCCTTTGGGGAGCACCTGGCCCTCACTGTTCCCTAACACCATTGTCCTACTTTAGGTATTTTCAGTGAAAAATAAAGGCTATGCCATTCTGTGGGCTGCTCCAAAGCCTAGTTCCCTAAGTGTGCATGTAGATCAATAGGATCTGTGGTTTCCCTCTGGTCTGTGTGGCAGTTCCCTGTGGTGATGGGGGTTTTTTTTGAGCTTCGACTTGAAAACTCCCACATACACTCTTTGTGTGCTACAAAGAATGAAGAAAGGTATGAAAAGAAGCTACATTTACCCTGCATCACTGTCTTCCTCCACTTTCCAGCTATTTCCAAACTGTGTGACATTGACAAGTGTACCATTGGGCAAGGACAGATCATCTTCATGATTATCATTGAAGTTACCACACATGCCATGTACCTGCAAATGAACAAGAACCATATATTTTAAGCACAATCTGTTCTATATCAGCTTCTCCAGTGGCTTCTTATTAATTGTCTATGAAATGATGTGACCAAATCACCATCAAAAACCAATCTTACACCAGATATTTCAGACATACTATCTAGTGTCTGACCTCACACATGGAGAAATAAAATATAAACTGCAGTAAATCTATGGTTCCCTAAGGCTTTAAGGCACTTAATTCTGTAAGCTGGATGTATTTTCCTAGTCAGGTCATTTTCTCTAACTACCCCCTTGGAACACAAGGAAATAGTTTCAAAGAGAAAAAAATATAAAAGGGAAAAAATGAAATATGTTACAATACAGCTACAAAGAAAGATGCAATAGCAAAACAGAGGTGTAAAAGAATTTAAGAAAATAAAATAAATTAAAAGTAAATGCACAAACCAGCACTTTTGAAGCAGCATCAAATGTTCACATATGAAATCTTACCTTTGAGTAATAAGACTGTGGGAGGGTGATTTCCAGATGGTGATTGCCATCATATTTCACTATCACACCAAAGTCAGTTTCCAGTACTATGAATCTGCCAACGTTTCCAATGGACACCCCTCGCAATCGGCTCTCCACTGGAGTGTAGACCCTCTCATTGTTCAGCTGGAGAGACATGCCATTTGTCAGTATGGACATTCTTCCATTAAAGCTTTTTTGCTCACAATCTATATTCCTTGCAGTGCTGAAGTTTCCCCTATGACAATTTAGCTCCTTTACACTTCCACCATTGCCTTTTATCTGAAGAGGGCTGGGCAGGAGTCATAGCCTGTGCCTCTACCAGGAAGCTGGGAAGATCCCTGGAAGCGAGCAAGCTCTTACCCACCTATGGGGTGGATTTCCTGCTGCTCTTGTTAGCTAGCTATAGGTGATAGGGTTGACAAACTGAAGTGTGGAACCTCCTTCTTTAGTTCAGTCAACAGTTCTCCTATCTGAAGGCTCTGGCCTCCATCTCCAAGATACTGACAGTAGAACAGTAAGCCCAAACAGAAGGCTTGGAAACCAGAGGGAAATGGTATGATATCCAGTTACCAGAAGTGCCCCAAAGTATTAAGCATATATGTACATAGTTCTTAGAAAACATGAAGAGCCTTGCTTCTACAGCTACTCTAGGGAGCTAATTTTAAGATATTTCTTGCCAGAATAATGAGCATTACCACCTACCAGGATTCCTTGGCTTTTCTGAAGAGTGATTCGTACATCATGCAGGTCTACATAGACTTCTTTCAGATATGTGGCCCCTCTTAGTCCTCTGTCTTCATTTTTGCCAAGGATGGTTATAGGAACGACACCATTGGTGTTGAAAACCTCAACCAAGGTGTAGGTGCAGGTACCCACAAAAGTGTACATCAATCCATCAAAAGTGAAATAATGGGGATCTCCCATTACTTGACATGTTACTTGGCCTGAAAGTGAAAAAAAGATCTAAGAACTTTGGACTGGACTTCACCATGGACTCAGTTTACCAAAGATGTTTGCATTAGGACAGAAACATAATCCTGATCATTATTATGTGGGCAAACCTTCACAGAGGTATCTCAGGTTCAAGCCAATTACATTTATTTGGAAATAAGAAATTTCCAGAAAGTGTCTCCTATATTTAATTTACACATTATGTACAAACTGGCAACTTGGCAGCAAACAAACCTCTTTATAACATTTCTATATGCTATAGTAGCTATGACTTATGGTAGTTGATATAAATAGAAAGCTTTGCTACTTACTTATATAAAGATAGATAATTATATGTATAAAATTAGGTGTAAATATTAAAGTAAATAAATTTGCCTCTATATAGAGAGAGACTTAATGGACTTGCCATCACTCAGACTTTCAGAAATACAGTTCTCAATTATTCCCAAATTTAGAGGTTGCAGCCCTGGTGACACAACTTGGGATTTGGATTTGTACTATGAAGACAAAGGGAACCTAACTGACCATGCAAGCTTTTGAGCAGCATCAGTTTTTGCTAATATCCACTACAACAGAAGGGGATCTGTGCTTACAAGACAGATCATCATGTCATTTTATCTCTTAGCACTGGCAGCAGTCAGCTGGGACTTCTTTGTCATCACATACAAAAAGGTATTTATCATGAAGGTAGAAGGAGAAAAAGGACCTAATTATGGGATTGACTTTAAGAACCATTTTCAGGCAGGATTTACCATTGGAATGACAGCCCAGCACACCATCCTTAACACTGCATTCCTCTCGGACTCCACACTCCCAGGATGTGCATATAATGGTATTATTAGCCTTGCAGGTGCAGCGTTCAGTGCAGGGGTAACTGGGGAACCAGCTTTCCTCCAGCTGAGTGGAAAAAAAGAGTGTAGAATTATATACTATAAGATAAATTGCAAGATAATACCATAAGAGACAATCAAGTCAATATCAATAATATTTGAATTTGGGCAATTGTAGCCACACAGATCAAGAAGGCTGGCAAAGTGAGTCTATTTTGTCATTATTAATAGTGTAAATAATAATTGTTAGTGTTAGTTCTTAGTCTTACTAACATTTTTTTGTCTTAGTGATAAAGAATGAGATTTTAATTTTTTTAAAAATTTCTCTTTAAATGTCTGCAATAACTTGCCTCGTGATACTGGTTTTTCTTATCAACACAGCCACATCTGCTTTCTGGCACACATTTGTCTCCACTTAAAACATAGCCTTCCTTACAGAAGCAACCTTCCACTGGTAAGGAACTGCAGGAATCAACTGCTGAGATGTTCAAACAGGTAGAGGGACACCTAGTACCACAGCTCTGGTAGATGCTTCCTCCAGGACAGGCCATTGCTAGAGAGAAAAAGAAAAAAATAAAATCACTCAAAAGGGCAAAATCATGATAAAAGTTTTCCTGACGCTTTCAGAGTTTGCTCATGAAAATACACAAAAATTTCTGTTAAAAAGCCTGACCCTGGAGAGTGCTACATACAAAGGATTTTCTTGCAGTGTGGATTTTGGTAGATGTGCATAGGGCAGGTGGGCCACCCTGCACTTCACCTCACAAAGGAAGTAAAACTTGCCAGGCTCAGTTTGAGGGGTAGGTCTGATGTGATCATACCAGACTAACGGTGCTGGGCTCAGTAAATCTTTTTCTGCAGGTTTAAAGGCAAAGTTGCTCACTAAGGGAATAGAAGAATCTCTTCACGTACTAGCAGATATGGCCCCATTACTGTAGTTACTGTTTGAACATCTGTCATATATTTAAAAATAGAACTAAAAACCAGACTGTCTTCCACTGAGACTTCTTGAGGAAAATATATTGTCACACCTCTCCTGCTCATGATAGAATTGTGCTTCTGTCACTCAAAGCACACTTCCCAGGGAAGACATTACATTTTATAGAAGACCTGAAGTATTTGGCCGTTTCTGTCATTGAAAAAAACCCTAAATACTGATTCTGGATAGATGCGGTGATAAATCACCACATAAGATTCTCATTTACTTCTGTCCCTATGGCAGGATTTCTTAGTCCTGTCAGGCAGTTACAGCCAACACTTCCAGTCATCCAGCCAGAGCACCTGCCCTTTGTCAGGCTCTTAATTGAATTTGTACTTGAGCAACTGATGAGGGGAGCACTTGAGAGTCAATCCTCTTAATGTGACTTGAGTCCTCTCGACCGCTGCCACCAGTGAACCTGCCCTGCCCGAGGCGGGAAGCGGGAAGGGGGAAGCGGGAAGCCGGGCGCCAGCACGGCTGCCTCACACCCCACAAGACCCGCCGGGCTGAGGAGGGGGATCTCGCTTCCCTGCTGAGTGTCCGTGTGGGTGCGAGGGAAGGAGCTGAGTGTCCGGCAGGCCCACCCTGGGGGCTCCACGCTCCATCGGCGGGCCCTGCCGCCTCGCCCAGGGTCTGGACTGACCCGCCAGACTGAACTTGCTGCACAGGAAGCCTTTCCACACCTGGCACCGGCACTTCCCAGCTCCAGGAGCCTGTCTCTTCTTGGCATGGAAAACGTCCAGAGTGGCAGTGCCAGCCCTGGGCATCCCGTCCCCTCGGAGGGCCGGGCCCTGGCAGGAGCCCTGTCCTCAATAGTTTTGTGCCTTTGACTACACGGTCACTTACAAGGGGACAACCTGTTGACTGCCTAGAGGATCACTATTAAAAAATAATGCAGATGAATTTACAGATTAACTACTGCAGTGAGTTAGGCTGTGCCTGCACAGAAATGGATGTACTCAGGTTTCTCTGCAAACTCCTGAGCACAAACTACTTGCTGTACATGGCCATTAGGAAATACACTTTTTTTTCCCTGCCAATATTTTCCCCCAGGTCTCAATATTTCATCACAAACCTTACAATGTTTGTTAAAGAGTCTCGAGAAAGAGCAGTTCATGGGACAATCCTGGATTGCATTTAAACAAAAAGTCAAACTAAAGACTTAATACCTATGAAGGAATATTTTAAATTGTGATCCAACTATTCCTAGAAGATTTCAAACCCAGAAGGATATTAAAAAGTATTCAAAACATCATCTGTATTTTCTGTATTGTGATCTGACAGCACTGATGCTCTAGGACATGGTTTATTCATGGACTTGGCAGTGCTGGGTTAATGTTTGGACTTGATCTTAGAGGTTCATTACATGACATTTTGCATAAGGAAATTCTGAAGAGAATTAATGAGGATATTGGGCAAGAAAAATTTATTTCTTTGGTTTACAGAGAGATACTCGTAAACTTGCCAGAAACAGCTCTTTTTCAAGTTCTCTAATTAAACTAGTTTTTTAACCAAAATCCATTGATAAGCATTTGTGTGTGGAGGGCTACCAGCTTCACTTACACTGGTGATGGCAGATTTTCAGTGGAGCCAAGCAACAGTTATTTCCCCAATGTAGAAGCTCACATAAGATACAGTTGAACATAATATTTTTTTTTCCAATAAACTAATAGTAAATTATTAAAATTTTAAGGATTAGGCCTACATATATCCAAATGTTCATGAAAATTAGTGTTTTATGCAAATACTGGAAACACAAAAGGTAGACTATACTCAAAACATTACATAAAATGAAATAAACCCCATGAAAAGTGTAGAGGGGTATATGCATACTTCTGAAGTTTAAACCCAGGATATTTATAAGTCACAACACTCACGGCAAAGAGTAGCATTCCTCCACTCTATGCATATCCCAGCATTGATGCATGACTCGGCATAGGCCTGCAGCCCATAGCACAAGGATGTTGCCTGTCCACCGGTGAAACACATGTCATAAACACAGTTTTCAAAGAAATTCTCTGGAGGCACTTTGGTATGACAAGCCTTGAAGATTCCTGTGTAAATCAAGAAAGATGTATAGAAGCATAGAAAAAAACAACACCTGGGAATGATAAGATCACCACCACCACCTACTCTCTATCACAGCAAATGCACTGTAAGTGTTCCAGAACAACTTTGTTAAGTAAGTTAAACCAACACTTGAAACAGCATGCACAATGAGACTAGGCCCTCTGGACTAGGCTTTCTACTTTTTGCATGATTGATACAACAAGAGTTACTGGCTAGGCAAGCCAGAAAACTGCAAGATTCTAGAATTCTACAATTCTACAATTCTAGAAAGCTGCAAGAGCTCTCCAATACAGGAAACATCTATAGAATTTCAAATGAAGTATCTGTAATACATCCAATGACAGTGCCCTCTGAACTATTTCTTTTAGCGAGCAGGGCAGTTTTTGCTTCCTGTACCCATTCTGAGATAATTTCTGTGGACACATAAGCATTGTCTGAATGGTGCACTTGTCTTGACCAAGCATGTATGAGTTTTCTGTTGGCCATTCACACTGAAGGTTTTATGTGCTTCCAATGTGAGCTCAGAGCAAGGAGACAAGAAAAGCTCTTAAGTGCTCCAGTATGTGGCTAACAGAGAGGTACCATCACACTACCTTCTGGGTCTGTGATCATGCCGCATGTCGTGTTCTTCTTTGCTTCACTCTCCAGCACAGGATCACATTGCTCTTCTATTCCATTTGAGCATCTGAGGAAAACAAGCAAAATTAAATGTGTGTTTTGCATTACTTGCTATCAGATTTTCAGTGGAAGACTGACACATGACAAACCCTGCACAACACGGTGTATTTTACCACAGTCACAAGACTTTATCCAGCTTCTTTGAAAAGCTGATGTCACCCCTGTCACTGAATGCACTCCATTTTAATGTCTTCTGGGCTATTCAAAGGCTTATTCTTAGCTGAAAAAAAGACCTACAGGATCCAATAACTTATGGTTTCCAATCAGGGAACTGAAATGAAGTCCCATCTCTCCTCACTATCAGTGGACAGTTCCTGCTTTGGAAAACAAGACTTACAGGACACAAGCCCTCTTCTCATTCCCTGTATAATGTAAAGGGGCAGCTCCCTACCTCTAATGGGCAGCTGAAAGATGTAAAATGGTACTGGATGACAAAGCCAGCGAGTGGAGAGATGTTTGATTAGCAAATGCGATGTGATTAAATCAATATACATACATGGTGTTGTTCTCAGGTACAAGCCAGCTTTGTCCAAGATCAGTGGAACCACTTGCAATGTCACCATTGGGCTTTATGTTGTCATCATTTGGATCACCATTATAATTACCTGTGAGGGTAAAAAGAGATTTATGAGACACTTCAAGTTCACTCCTGTAGAACAAACCTAGGCTTCAGACTGTAAAATAAACTATAATGAACTAGGGAGACTATATGAACAACATCAGCATGTAGTGGGCAAAATAAGAAGAGCTCAGTTGTTTTAGACTTTGACCACTGACCAGAGTGGCTCTTCAGAGACTTGTGGATGTGAAGCAAGAAATCAGTAAGTTCTTTAATCTATCATTCTACTGGAAGGTTCCAAGGAAAGGAGTTGGAGTTTTTTAGCTAAGCAGTTCTTCCTTGTGATCTAGTTCCATAAGAACATTCCTCACAGCCAACAAAACCCAAACACATCAGAGTGCAAATAACAGAAAAATGTGTTTGTAGAATTCTCGACTAGATGTATGGAAATCATTACTCTTCCTAAATCTAAAGTGTGGAACTGATGTGAGGTTTTTTTAGTTGGCTAAAAATATTATTTGTAGCTATGCCTCACAAAATGGATAACGTGTTCCAGGAATTTTGTAAGTAACTATCCTTAGAAACTGAAAAATTCTAGCAAATTTTCTTCACTGCTGTAAATTTGAGTCAATTTGACAGGGACTAATTGTGTGTAGACTAAGTATGACATGCTGAGAAAAAAAAGTTCAAGTAATCACCAGCCTCCATAACTCCCTAAAAAGTGACTAAGCCCACAACTTACCACAGAGGCCACAGAGCAGACCACGGTAACTAGAGGGCACAGAGACTTCTGCATAGTGATTTCCATCATATCTCACCCACAGTCCAAAGTCAGTTTCCAAGAGAATATATCCACCACTGCTTTGAATAATGATCTTATTTTCAATAAATACAGGCAGGTTCATTCTGATGCCATTCACCTGTAAGGAAAGTTGTAAAAGTTAGGGTATGGCTGCTGGAACTCTTACCACTACCAGCACCAAAAATAGATTAGTTAAAGGTATGATCTTGTGCACAAGGGAACTGGAAGCAATTAAAGAACACTTAATTTGAGACAATTCATTGGACATCTCATTAAAAGAGGTACATTTAAATAATAAAAAAAAGAAAGCTTGTTATGAACTCCACATTCAGAATAAGTATTTGATTATTCACATGCCAGTTTAAAAATATTATATATATTTTAAGCAAATGTTTTCTCACATTCAATTTCTTGTTTTTCAGCAAAGAAATCTGGTTGCCATAGACTTCCACTTGCACTGACTTCACATAAGAGACTTTGGTGTTGCCTCCTCTGTGCTCATTCGTTGTGGACACATCAAAGTATGGAAGCCTCTCAGAGACATTACACACTTTGGAGAGAGTGTAAGTACAATTTCCCATGAAATTGTGAACTCTGTGGTCAAAAGTGTTATAATGGGGATCCCCAGAGGCACTGCAGATAGCACGGCCTGGAAAGAAATAAATAAATTATGGTACCAGACTTCTGCATTTGCTTTGTTCACACTTGTTTTATTTTACTTTGTAATTGCTTCTCAGAGATAACAGTGGTGGCATCAGTCAAATACATTCCAAAGCCCAGCCCAGCTTCTTGTCTTTGGTTCCCATAAAGAATCTATACTCTTATGTATAAGAAATCTGTACTAGAGTTTGAGGAAGAAATATACGCAAAAAACTTTAATTTTAAAAAAAGCTTTGCTATTAAGACATAATTATATAAAGCAGAGCAGTGAGTTTTTAGTGTTCATGTCCGAAAGGCTATTTCTGACTAAACAGGAAGAATCTGCTAAAAATCTTTATAGGGCTGGTTAGCCAGAACAGATCACTGTACTACCAGCTGTTTGGGGTTTTGTACTCCAACCAGTTAGGGAACTCCTGTTGAGCACTGCATACACAAGATGTCCTTCACACACTTCTAAAAAAATATCAAAGTTATTTAGCCAGTGCTAATATGTACAAATGGAGGCACACAGTATGTGTGCATTTGTGTGTGTGAGATGGGCAAGGTTTTGAATGCTAATAAAAAAAATCCCATTTCCATTAAAAAAAAAATAAATCTTCCCATCAAATCTTAGCAGAACTGAGCTTGCAAGTATTTTATGGTGTTTATCAACAACAACGAATTATGAAAAGAGGTCCTTATTTCTTCTCTGCTTTTCAATGTCATTCTACAAAAATAGCTACACTTCTGGTTTTGTCTGCTTGTCAACCTTAACTGCTTACAAACAAATAAAACTCCAGGAATTACATACATAACAATTATCCAAAATATCCAGAAGACATCCAAACTGACTAGGTGAGGCAGCACGCTCATGTACTTAACAAGCTAATACATGTAGTAGACTTAGTCTTAAAATTCAAGGAAAGAAGCAATAAAAACTTATCTAAACTGACATTTTATTGTATTTCCTAAAGTACTAATATAGCAATAACCACAATGACTCAGACTTTTTCAGGACCATATAATTGGATTGTATCCAAAATAAAACCAGAATTGGGAATCTAAATTAAATTTTAAAAAGCCTACAAAAATAACACCTGTATAAGAAGAGAAAACTTGCCATAGAAAAGGGTAGTTTAAATATTTATGGACATGGCAAGAAAAGGTATGTGAGATAATTATGAGGCAGCTTATCTACTGTTACCAAACAGTCCAACACTCTAGCAAAAGAGACCCAGGGCAGGACTTCAATAGTGACACTTCAGAAAGAGTCCCAGCATGGAAGGACTGTCACACCAGTGGGACTGGGTGAGTAAGTAAAAGCTCTGACAGCATAAAAGCTCTGTCACTTGGTTTGAGGGACCTGCATTAAGAAAACTGAGCAGTTATGACAGGTAGTAAGAGATGGGGATGGGAAATAACAGTACCTGAGCTCGGTGTGGGTCTTGGTGTTGATGGCGTGGGTGGAGGCTGTGTTGGTGGACCTAGTACAAGAGAGAGTTAGAGGAGATACGTGCCAAAATTGGAGTTTTGCTGGCAGCTGGTCTGTGTTTCCCTAACACCCAACACCATGATCAGAGGGACCGAGATTAGGGATCACACAGTGACTCCTCAGCAGAGATTTCTGCTCTGAAATGCTCTTCCACCAGCAGAGATGGAGGATAGAATGAGACATGTATGCCTCTTGACTAGACTCTCCATCTCATGGTCAGAGGCTTCAGAAAAAGTGAAATGAAGAGTTTCTACAAGCAGGAGAAATGGGGATGGAGCACAAGAGTAGGCAGCTTGTCCACCCTACCCAAACACCCCAACAACATGACAAGGGATGCCCAGGGCAGCAATAACAGCGTGTGATCTCAGAAAGAGAGCCCTGTCATTCAAGGGCTGTGCTATCAGCATCTCTGGGAGACAAAAGCAGATTTGGCCTGTCAGCATCTATGCTCCACTTCTTGGCTGTGGGCCAGGAAGTACATGGACTACATAGTGACAGGGGTCAGTGCCAGGGCTCCAGCCTCCCAGAGGAAAGCCTGCTTGGGCACAGGCTGCTTCACTGGCCTACAGGGCACTGCAAAACCAACCTGTGCTCCTGCCTATAGCACAGCCTGCCACCTCAACTGGTGACATGTCTCCAGCAGAGCTGGAGAGGTCTCCAGCAGAGCTTTTACCTGCACAGTATCCCTTTTCAAAGGACAGATCATCCAATGCTACTTCACTCCGGGAATCTTCACCCCATTCTCCCTCCAGGTCAATCTGACAGAAGGGAAGGTCCTCAGCATTAGCTCTGGCTTCATGTGTGAAATGCCATTACAAAGTCTCGTTCATCTCAGATGATAGTGAGAGCCTGTGCCCTTACCTGCAAGTTTCCTGTGCTCTGCACTGTGATCTCTCCCAGGTTCCATCTATCCCCGTGGTTCCCAGTGCTGTTCCAGATGGGCACTAGGTCATTGCCCTTCACCAGGTTCACTCTCAGGGCCATTGTTTCAGCAGTTCCGTACATGTGATACCAGAAGCGGAAGCAGTGTGGTCCTTCCGAACTACACACTGGGCTGACCAGATGAGCTGAGGCACCAGGGAAGGCACTGAGTCCTCCTTGCAGGTAGATGTAGTAGCCGTCTGAAACAAAGTGTGAGCCACACTTTTACACACATATCAAACCTAGGCAAAGCAGCTGAGGACAACTAAAGTACAGTTGTGGGAGCACCTGGTGCTGCATTTCAAGGCAGACAAAAGCAGGGGAGAGTAAACAGAGGTCTTTTGCCAGCCATGACATGGGTCCAGCCCTGAGTCCACCTAGGAATGGGGCTCTCTGGGTCATAGCATCTGAATGGCTTGGATGGGGCAATGACAACATCTCCAAAGCATTACCACAATTCTGAAATAGCTCTGCAGCTTTGGGCCCCATTCATCACCGGATTCTGGAGAAGCCAGTGTCTCCTAAGAGAGAAACCCATCCCTGTTTGCCTGAGACAGCCTGGTCATCAAGCTTTGCATTATTTTCACCCTTGCACAGCACATCCTTGCCTGTCCTGTTGGTATTGTAGACTGATTCAAAGGGCTAGAAATCTTCCTAAAGGTAAGCTGTGGCTCTTGGGGAAATGACACTGGATCAAGGCCAGAAATCACATGGCCTGTATTTGCTGTTACGTTTGTTACCACATTCCCAGGGACACCCTTCTACCTGAAGGACTGCTGTGTACTGATTCCTGTTCTTACCTCCTGTTGTGTGGTCAGAGGAGGGGCCAGTATTCAGTGTGGGTGTTGGACCCTTGTTTCTTATCCAGTCAATGCTGCTGTAATCTGCCATGACCCACTCACAGAAGTCGTCATCAAATGTGCAGGCAAAATTGCAGTCTGTGGGGGAAGCTGAATATGATGCAGAAAGGAAAGCAAAGTTTCTAGAGAGTGTAGGATCACCTTTTCTCCCGGCCCCATAGATACATCCCAGGCATGCTTGCAGACAGGTGACGGTGGCCAAAAGCGTGGAAGTACGCATGAGCTGATTGTCTAGCACAGCCAGTAAGAAACATGGATGACAGATAACAAACAGTACATGTGCTTATTGCAGCTGCTGGTGGCAGTGTTGTATGTGAAGGTGGCCCTGAGGTGTCTGGCAAGGAGGAAGAGGTTGTAGGAGCAGCTCAGTAAAAAAGCAGTGGAGAAGATGTGTTTCATTATGAGGATTAGTGCCCATATGGGGATGTTGCACCCTTGTAAAACACGGCCACACCATGATAAAAGGAGCAAAGGACATGAAATCCATGGCGTATCTAACACAGTCACTTTACCCAGCTAGCAACCCAGAGATGTCACATGACACACAGAGAAAATTTCACCACAGCTGTGAAATTCCTGAAATGTGGGAAACAAAGGAGGTGACAGAACACTTACCACAGACAGTGCCAGCACTCCAGTCTCCCAGAGCAACGCCTGCCTCAGCACAGGCTGTGGCATAGGCCTCCAGGTCATTGCAGAACTGCTCCGTGCTGCCACTCGTGGCACACTGGTCATAGACACAGCTCTCAAAGTACGTCTTGGGTGGCAGAACTGCGTGGCATGGCCGGAAGGGCCCACCGAGTTGTGTGAGGATTGCACAGGTCTTGTTAGCTGCCTCCTCCTCAGAGGGGGAGCAGGAGGCTGGCGGGCTGATGGCTGGGTCACACCTACAGGGCAGACAGACAGCCCTGAGCTCACAGCAGCCACACCCTTTCCTGACCTCCTCCCCAGCCAAAACCTGGCACACAGGACATCCCACTGCTGGATGGAGCAGGGACGTGAGATGCAAGGTTGCTATGTCTGCTGCTGTGGAGCCTCTACATGCTCTCACACACCTTCTTTCCCACAACTGCTTGCCTCCTCTCCCTCTCTCTCCCTCAGCTAATGCCTGCCATTGCCACCCCCTCGTCCTCCTGCTCCTCACAGCTCCCTTCTCCCGTGCTCCCTTTTGCCCATCCTCTAAGCGACAGAACAGGGACTCACGGCCACTCATCATCTGGCTGCATCCAGCTGGCTCCAAAATCATTGAAGCTGGGCACAACAACTCCATCGGGTCGCATGAAGTCGTCCTGCTGACTCCCAGTGTACGTCCCGCACAGCCCACACAGCTTGCCCTTCAGCTTCTCAGACACCGTCACTAGGAGCTCCTGGTCCCCATTGAACTGCAGATGCAGGCCCAGGTTGGTGGAAACTCGCACGTAGGAGCCACTTACAGTGATGGTCACACCAGGTGCAGGAGAAGCAGGCAGGGAGGCCAGAGCATAGTTGATCTGAAAAAAGGGGGAGAAAAGGAGACAGAAGCATATAGAGATGGCCTCCATTAGTTGCTCTCAACTTCTCATTGCTATGATGAAAGGTCCTGTGATTCAGAAGCATGCAATGGCAGGAGAAGCCCTGTCCAGGCCTGTGAGAACAGCAGCTGCTCTACACATAGCCCACTGAAACTCAGGAAAGGAAGCTGAAACCTTGCTGCTTTGCAAGCAGCTGGAGCTGTGCTGCTCAGAGCCTCACTGCTCTTCTGTGAGCATGCCTGCAGGCACAGGGAATAACAAGCTCTTTTTGTTGGCAGAGAGGTATTTAATGGTGCCAAGGGCATCTGTTGTTCCCAGGTGTAAAATTGAGGGGCTTACGTAGACTGCCTTGCTCTTGCGCAGTGCAATGTGGAGGCCTTCCATGGACAGTGCCACTGAGTTCAGAGCTGTCCAGCTCTGGCTGCCGCGATGCTCGTTGCGGGTGGTGACGCTGAACCCAACGGAGGAGTTATCACAGCCCGTCACCACCGTGTAGTTACAGGAGCCCTGGAAGTGGTAAAGCTTCCCATCGAAGGTGCTGTAATGTGGGTCGCCGTAGATGTGGCAGAGAGCAATGCTGGCTGGGTAACAGCCCCTCTGGCCGTTCTGGATCTTGCAGACCTCATCCATACTACAGGACAACGCAGAGCAAACCATCTGGCCGTTGGCTTCACAGCGGCACTGGCGAGTGCAGTTCTCATTCACAAAGGACTCGCCTTGCTGCAGGCAATGAAGCACCAAGAATCAGCACGTTGGGCAGGAAAGCAGAGGCAAGAGAGTGCCCTGTGAGGGCCCAAGCTAGGGCAGGGTTTTTACTCACGCTGTAGTAGTTGCCCTCAAAGAGGCAGCCACACTGGGCCTCGGGCACACAGGTGTCTCCGCTGAGGAGGAAGCCAGAGGTACACGCACAGCCCTCGACACAGGGCTTGGAGCAGTTCTGCGGGGCGTGCCGGTCAACGCAGGTGGCAGGACAGCCGGTCATGCAGGGGTCGTAGTAGCTGTTGGAGGGGCACAGCAGGGCTGCAACGGGAAGGGGACAATCAGGACCAGCAAGACTGCAAAGAAGGATGACCTTCTGGGAAGGTCCTGCTATGGCCAGAGACTTCCTGTGGCCAGAGGTTCTGGGCCGGAGGCAGAGGCAGGAGCAGGGGCAGAGGCATGTTTCCCTGCTGGGCACTGCAAGGCAGGTACTCACGGCAGAAGGTGGCATTCCTCCACGGAAGAAGAGTGATGCCAGCTGCCTGGCACGCGTCAGCGTAAGCCTCCAGAGTAGCACAGAGGAACTCCTGGCCACCGTTCAGGGCACACAGGTCATAGAAACAGCTGTCAAAGTAGCTCTGGGGGTTGATCACGGCGTGGCACTTCTCAAAAGCACCAGGACGGGCAGTCAGCATGCCACAGAACTGGTCGGATCGGTAGAGCTTCTCCTCTTCTTCACTGCAGGGTGGGGAGGGGACGGGGACCCCACAAGAGGAGTCGTTGTCTGGGACCTGCCAGCTCTCCCCCAGCTCATTTGTGTTTGCAGCTTGCTGCCCGTTGGGCATCATGTAATCGTCATCTCTGCGGTTGTTGAAGTTCCCGCACATGCCACAGGTCATGTTGAAGTAGGTGGTGGGCACCTTCACCTCCACCGAGTGGTCAGTGTCGTAGGACACTCTGAGGTTGAAGTCTGTCTCCAGGATGATGTAGCGGCCGCTCCTGCTCACCGTGATGGCACCTCCCGCTGCGCTGACTGGCAAGGTCTGGCGCACGTTGTTCACCTAGGGCAGACACACAGCAATGGACCCTGGGCTCACACCCACATGCCCCAGTGGCTTGCAGAGGCGTGTCTGTGCTCAGCACTCAGCAGAGGCCTCTCTTCAACATGGGCCATGTTCCCCCTTTGCCTCTTCCTCCTCCAACCCCTCCAGAAAAGAAAACCCTAGTAACCCAGAGGCTTGAGGGGAACCCACCCGGGACAGGGACCAGAGAGACGTCTGCGTCGTGCCAGACCCTGCCAAAAAAAGCCAGCCCTGCCCCGCAGCCACGCCACGCTTGTGACAGCCCCACTGCCTACCAGCACTTGGCTCTTCTCCTGCTTGACAATGGCAATGTGCACTCCATACACCTCAACCAGGACTTGGCGCACATAGGACACTCTGGTGTTCCCACGATGCTCGTTCTTGGCCTCCACATTGAAGTAGGGCAGGGAAGTGGTGTTGGAGCACACTTTGGCCAGGGTGTAGGTGCAGGTGCCCATGAAGCTGTGTGTCACTTTGTCAAAGGTGATGTAGTGAGGGTCACTGTGGATGTGGCAGATGCCATAGGATTGTTCAAGGCACTCTGGTTTCCCATTCTGCACTCCACAGTACTGGCCTGCAGGGCAGGAGGCACTGGAGCACTGGACTTTGCTTCCCCGTGCGGGACACTTGCACTTGGAGGAGCAGGTGTTGTCCGTCCAGAACTCAGAGCCCACAGGGTAGTGCTGCCCATTGTGCCAGCAGCCACACTGGTGGCTGGGCACACATTGGTCATTGTAGAGCAGGTACCCGCTGTCACACACACAGCTCTCCACACATGGCAGGCTGCAGCTAGCAGGAGCCATTGGGTCAACACAGGTGGCAGGGCAGGCTGCAGCACAGGGCTCATAGTGAGTGTTGGCTGGACAGGCAATGGCTGCAGAGACAGAAAACATGGTCATTACTTGGGGAACAGAACACTTCTTTGTGCTATAATAATTTCTTTGGCCCCTTGCAGCCAAACCACTCTGTGGTTCTACATTTTCTCCTTTGAAAAATGTCGGGTCCCTTATCTCTGGCATCACTTTGGTTCCATGGCAATTCTATGCCACAGCTGATCAAACAAAACAGAAGAGGGTGCCTCTGATACTGACAACTCCCTGTAATTTCGTGCAGCACACAGTGACCATATTTCTTATTC
The DNA here is from genome assembly GCF_000747805.2 of Chaetura pelagica. Classification (NCBI taxonomy): domain Eukaryota; kingdom Metazoa; phylum Chordata; class Aves; order Apodiformes; family Apodidae; genus Chaetura; species Chaetura pelagica. The sequence continues at coordinate 6,091,969 of NW_009951958.1, read as the reverse complement.
CCCACTCTTGCGTTCCTCTTCTGTGCTTTCCTGAGAGTGCCCATCCATGGTGTTGTGCGTGGACTTACGGCAGAAGGTTGCGTTCCTCCACACGGGGATCTTGACACCAAGGGCCTGGCAGGCGTCCGCGTAGGACTGCAAGCTCTTGCACAGGGCCTCGCGGTCCAGCCCCAGCTCACACAGGTCATAAAGGCAGGTCTCAAAGTAGCCGCTGGGGCTCAGCACAGGGTGGCACGTCTGAAACGGGCCGCTGGTGTCACTGAGGAGCCCACAGAAGCGGTTGCTGGCAATGACTTGCTTGTCTGTCTCATTGCAGGCCGGGGTAGGGCGTGTTCCGGGTGAGCAGCTGTGGAAAGACCAGGAGAAGGGCCCCTGAGTCACCTGTGGGCTTCTCATGGTGCCTCCCCATCCCCTTGCCCATCACTTCCCCAGGCCTGCTGCTGGGCCACACACACCTGCTGTCGTTGTACACCTGCCAGCTGTTGCCCAGGCTGGTGGAGTCTGGCTCCAGCCCACCTTCCGGGTTCAGGAAGTCATCTGCTGCCACGCCGTTGTAGTTCCCACACATGCCACAAACCTTCTGCCCAAAGGTGCTTCGAAGCGTCACCTCCACCCGATGGTTCCCATCAAACTTCACCTTCAGGCCAAAGTCAGTTGTGACCACTGTGTAGAATCCGCTGGATGAGACCTGCACGCCTGCCGATGGGGTGCAGGGCAAGACCTCTGCCACTCCATTGACCTGCAAGGACAGAAACCAAGACAAGGTTGGAGCAACCCCTTTGGCACTGCTCTCTCCTCTTCCACAGCCCCACTGCCTCTGGCCCTTGTGCTCACCGTCACCACTCCACCCTTCCCCAGCCTTATCCGCTGGCCAGCCACATCGACGTCCACGTATCGGACATAGGACACGCGAGTGTTGCCTCCCCTGTGCTCGTTGGCCGCTTCCACGTTGAAGTAGGGCAGCGAGCTGTTGCTCTCGCACAGCTTGGAGAGGGTGTAGGTGCAGGTGCCCATGAAGTGGTGTAGCTGCTTGTCAAAGGTGTGGTAGTGAGGGTCTCCTTCCACCACACAGGTCCCTGACAGCGGAAAGACCAGAGGAAAGGTTCAGTTAAGCACCTCCTGCTGCCTTTTCTTCCCAGCCCACCCTGCACAAAGATCATCAGCCCCATGATTGGTCTCCTCTACTCACCTGAGCCCGGCATGGGTGCTGGTGTGGTTTCCTGTCCTGAAGGTGTGGTGGTAGGGATGCCTGGTGTTGGAGTCGCGTTGCCTAGAAATGAGACAATTTTAGAAGAAAGCAAATCCTCCCTGATCATGGCCTGTTCAAGACAGAAACTGCATTCCTTGCCACAAAAAGCACAAGGTTCCTCAAGCTGCCCTTATCGAGGCCAAGCCTTGTACCTGTGCAGTATCCTTTTTCAATGGACAGGTCATCCAATGCTATGTCACTCTGGAAGTTTTCACCTATCATGCCTTCCAACAGAATCTAAAGGAAAGGAGAATTTATACCATTAGTTCCAGCCACAAATATGGAACTATGGTTACAAACATGGTTAATTTCAAATAGCAGTGACACCTTCTGCCCTTACCTGAATGTTTCCTGTGCTTTGCACTGTCACTTCTCCAAAGTTCCATCTATTCCCTTTGTTTCCAGCTTCTTTCCATACCAGAACTGACGTTTCATTGTGAACTACATACACGCGCAGGGCCATTGCTTCGGCCAATCCATACATGTGATACCAGAAGCGGAAGCAGTGTGGTCCTTTCAAAGTGCATACTGGACTGACCAAGTGGGCTACATCACTTTGCTCATGGTTACTTCCTTGCAGGTAGATATAGTAGCCATCTGGAGAATGCAAAGTGTCAATTTCACATTAATGGGCCAGGACAAGTAAAAGTCACTTCATTTACAGATTATGTACAGCTCAACATTTCTTTACCCAGCACCTGTATTTAACTTTTAGTACCAAAATTGATTTCCAGCATATTACACTTGTCTCCTACTTAGGGAAAGTAAGTCCTGAAGGAAAGACTGAGTGCCACAGTGATCCATTCTCTGCCTGGATATGCCTTTGCTGAAGTATCTTCACAGGAACTTATGCTAACAAGTCACATGCTCATCAGTGTACACTGTTCATCCACCCCATAACAGATTTCTGACTACTGCAGAAACACAAGGCCTGGATTTGACATTAAAAGAGGCTCTTGGCCTTCTTCCAAGAAAAGCACAGCCAGATACTGTTTGCTGTTCCTACCTCCAGTTGTGTGGTCCTCAGAAGGGCCAGTATCTGGTGTGGGTGTTGGCCCTTTGTGCCTTATCCAGTCAAAGTCGTCACTGGTTGCCTGTTCCCACTGACAGAAGTCAACATCAAAAGTGCATGACATATTGCAGGCTGGTGGTACAGCTGAATATGGTACAGAAAGAAAAATAGAGTTTCCACAATGAGGTTTGGAATCTTCTCTCTTTTCTGACAATGCCCTTCTAGGTTTCATGCATCCATGTTCATAAAAAAATTTGAAGATGTTATGATGAAAGTTTAAGTGCTTGAGAATGTGTTATTTTACAAGTCCCTTCCTCAGTTTTCACCATAATATGCTGATATCCTTTATTTTTTACACAGTGCCATAATAAAATTCCTTGCTCATAGCAAATTGCTCAAAGATGTCCTATTTAGCTCAGCAGTATTCAGCTGGCTCTCAAACTTCTGCTTAGGTGGAAAACTAGACATTTCTTTTTACTCATAAACAGGATGAGAAGTATTATCTGTGAATTGGAAAGAAGTTAAGGAATGCCTTGTCATGTCATAGCCTTATACTTAGGCTGTTATTTCTGCTGGTTTTGATACTCTCCTCTGGTAGTTCTACAAGAAGCAATATCTTACTTTTAGCCTTACCTCTGTAGTAACTAGTCTACCTAAATGATAAAGGCCTAATAGTGTTATGACTGCAAGACTGAATGGACCACAAGCTACAGGAATCTCCTTTATTAATTTTAAATCTCCATTTTGTATACTTCTGAATTTATTTCACATGTTTGGTGAAATCCTGGAGCGGTAGACAGGTTGCTTAAGTGATGTATTAACACTTCTCAGAAAGAAAATAGTCTATTAAAGCCAAAGTAGTGATTTTTTAGACAAGTGCTCAATTGTCCCCCACTGAGCCTTTAACTGACTGTGTGTGTTGTCATTCATGACCCAATTCTGCACAACAGTCTTAGGTCAAAAGTGTTTAAACATCATATTCTAAAATGAATACTGAAAGCCCTTTTAGAAGCTTTAATCTGAAACCCAGTTTATGTAGGTGCTAAGCATTTGAAAGCTTTTTGTGTTTCATTGAATCTCCTTTATTGAAATTGTACTCAGCTTCTTAGTCAGTTGAATTTATATTTGCATCATGAGGATTTAATTGGGTGGCTATTTGCTAAATGACCTAATGACTTACCACAGATGGTATCTTTCCACCATTCACCGAGATTCACACCTCCAAGTTCACAGGCAGCAGCATAGGCCTCTAAGATCTTGCAAAACTGGTCAGAATTCCCCTCTGTGGCACACAGGTCATAAACACAACTCTGAAAGTACAGCTGTGGGGGAATGTGCCAATGGCAGACCTGAAAAGGCCCACTATTTTTCAAAATTATTTTGCAGAGTTCTTCATATTTTTTCTCTTCTGCTGTGTCACAAGCGGGTGGAACAACTGAAACTGCATTACAGCTGCAACAAAATAAATAACAGCATGGTTATATAATAAAACTGTATTTTGTTCTATCCTCTAAGACATACCTCAACAGTAATAGATTCTGTGAATTTGCTGTATAGTCATCTTCAGTGTGTCAAACCCCAAAGTGAGAAATATTACAATTACACAATCTTAATTGTATTGTAATCCCTATTAAGACTGTAACTATGAATTATAATGTATGACTGTCTATTCATAGACTGTAGTCCAAATGAAGCCAACACATCAGCTACCTAGCACAAGCAAGATAATTTCATTTCATTGTTACATATAGTAAAAGTAGTAATTTGTATGTGAAAACATTAGTAGACAGATAAATGCCCTGTGCCTGTATTAAGCAGTGTGGAGTTATCTTAGGAGCTGAATCTGAGAGATATGTTTATACTTCCTGTAGTAAGGTAATATAAAGGAGATATTTTAGAATAGAGAAGTAAGGGGAAAAAATAAGCTATGTGAAAAAAATAAGCCCAATTTCAAATAAAATCTACAAAGTTCATGTGGAAAACCTCTGAGGGATGATTTTAAAATTTCAATGCTTTCTATTGAAAAGTAGAGCTATTCAAAGATGAAAATGCTAGCAAACAAGTAATACAAAAGAGAGGCTACAATGGAAAGTAAGTAATGTATGTTAATCCTGTAATTAGATTATTCATATTTCAGGCATTTTGTTGTTTTCTAAAATATTGTCAGATACTTACGTCCTGTTGTCATCCTTCACCAACCAGCTGTCACCAAATTTATTTGGATCCTGTTCTAGGACATTATCTGGTTTTAGAAAATCATCCAGTTGGTTGTCATTGAATGTCCCACACAGACCACACAGCTGTCCTTTCAGACTTTCATCAACCAGAATAAAAAGGTCCTGGTCACCATCAAATTTCACCTGGATCCCTAGAGAGGTATCAATGACCACATAAGGTCCTTTTATAGCTACTCTGGCTCCATGGTTCAAATCCACAGGAAGATGAACCTGAACTCCATTCACCTAAAGAAAAAATGCACACAGGTAAATCAATAATTCTCCCATACAGAGAGATGAGTTCTACACACAGCCAGTACTATAGCTTTCTTTGCCACATCAGCCTTGTTTTAAAGAATCATGTAGACACAGAAGTTTGAAGCTCAGCAGAGACTATTAGGCTGTATACTTATCCCACATCATAAATAGTGCTTTGGAGCAGAATGTGAGCTCTGTGCTGCTACAACTACATACATAACAATGCTTGGAATATCTAGTTTAAAGTTAGTTCTGGTATGTATGACTCTAGGGGTGTACAGCAAAAATGCTGTTTCTATTTAAACAACAGATCTATGAAATTCATACTGAGATTTAGTTTAGTGACCGTTTTCTTTTATAGAAGAAGCTATAGATGAAGCTTTTTTTCCTACAATCACATTTAGAAAATATTTGAAAGGACAGAAGGAAGCAATGCTGATTTCTGCCTTTTTGAAAAAACAGAACAAACATTTCTGTGACTTTTAACATGTGCAATCTTAGAGGTGAATAAAGCAGAGAAGCCTGATTCAGCTCTTCTGGACAGAAATGTAAAGTGAATAGATGTGATAAATTGTTTATACTTAAATAGAACACTTACATAGGTCTCCTTATTTTTCTTCACAACAATGTGAAGATTTTGCAATGTGACAGCAACAGAGTTCAAGGCTGTCCAGTTTGGGTTTCCTCTGTGTTCATTTCTGGTTGTCACTGAAAACCTTCCAGAAGAATTTGTGCATTTCTCAACAACAGTATAATTGCAGTCTCCTTGGAAATGGTAGAGTCTCCCATCAAAGGTTATATAGTGTGGATCCCCATAAATGTGGCAGGTGCTGGGATTCAATGGATAACATCCCAGGAGTCCATTCTGCACCTTGCAAACTTCGCTTACTTCACACTTGTCTGAATTGCAAACCACAGTCCCGTTTCCAGTACATTCACAATGGCCTGCACAATCTGTTTGCCAAAAAGATTCTCCTTTCTGTTAAGAGACAACAAAATAAAAATAAATTAGAAGAGTTGATGGTAATGGTGAAATGTGAAATAAGCCCCTGAACTATGTGCCAGAACAAACCTCGTAATATTTGCCATTCTGAAGGCAGCCACAGTTGGTCGTGGACACACACTGTGCCCCACTCAGTACAAAACCACTGTTGCATTCACACCCTTCTACACAGGGTCTGCTGCAGTTCTTTGGTGCAAGAGGGTCAAGGCAGGTGGCTGGACAAGCACTGGTGCATGGATTGTAGTGACTGTTGGGAGGGCATGCAACAGCTGAAAAACAATGACAGGCAATGAATCTACAATCACAACTCAGACGAAATTGTGATCAAAAAATGGGATTATTTTGAATTAGAGACAAAATTAGCATTTTTAAGCCTGAAATAAATTTCCTATTTTGGTATAAAACAGAAAAATAGAGAACATTGTACAAGAAAAAAAAGCATGAATGTTACCACATATATCCTGGATGTTAAGCATCTCCAAATGCAAGTTAAAAACTATGTCTATATGCACTAGATCTAGTACTGAGCTGGTACATTTTTAGAAGTACAGAGATTGCTAAAGAAATTACGTGTAATCTGAAAATGATCAAATGTATGAAAGAAAAAACATCATATGAAACTCAGAGATAATTCCACATTATCAGGGAACTATTGTATTGGTTTTATACTGTTTGTACAGTCGTGGAGATAATGAAAAAAATTCTTCTCTGCTCTCTGGAAGAAATCAATAATGAAGTGACTTATACAGAACCTTCGTTGTCAATATTTTAAATGTAATTATGTGATGAATTTAAGATCTCTAAACTATATCAGTTATTGGCTAAAATCAGCCATGTAAGAGAAAAATGGGGGCTATAAAAAAAATCCAGTTTCTACAGAAACTCACGGCAGAAGGTGGCATTCCTCCACGGAAGAAGAGTGATGCCAGCTGCCTGGCACGCATCAGCGTAAGCCTCCAGAGTAGCACAGAGGAACTCCTGGCCACCGTTCAGGGCACACAGGTCATAGAAACAGCTGTCAAAGTAGCTCTGGGGGTTGATCACGGCGTGGCACTTCTCAAAAGCACCAGGACGGGCAGTCAGCATGCCACAGAACTGGTCGGATCGGTAGAGCTTCTCCTCTTCTTCACTGCAGGGTGGGGGGGGGACGGGGACCCCACAAGAGGAGTCGTTGTCTGGGACCTGCCAGCTCTCCCCCAGCTCATTTGTGTTTGCAGCTTGCTGCCCGTTGGGCATCATGTAATCGTCATCTCTGCGGTTGTTGAAGTTCCCGCACATGCCACAGGTCATGTTGAAGTAGGTGGTGGGCACCTTCACCTCCACCGAGTGGTCAGTGTCGTAGGACACTCTGAGGTTGAAGTCTGTCTCCAGGATGATGTAGCGGCCGCTCCTGCTCACCGTGATGGCACCTCCCGCTGCGCTGACTGGCAAGGTCTGGCGCACGTTGTTCACCTAGGGCAGACACACAGCAATGGACCCTGGGCTCACACCCACATGCCCCAGTGGCTTGCAGAGGCGTGTCTGTGCTCAGCACTCAGCAGAGGCCTCTCTTCAACATGGGCCATGTTCCCCCTTTGCCTCTTCCTCCTCCAACCCCTCCAGAAAAGAAAACCCTAGTAACCCAGAGGCTTGAGGGGAACCCACCCGGGACAGGGACCACAGAGACGTCTGCATCGTGCCAGACCCTGCCAAAAAAAGCCAGCCCTGCCCCGCAGCCACGCCACGCTTGTGACAGCCCCACTGCCTACCAGCACTTGGCTCTTCTCCTGCTTGACAATGGCAATGTGCACTCCATACACCTCAACCAGGACTTGGCGCACATAGGACACTCTAGTGTTCCCACGATGCTCGTTCTTGGCCTCCACATTGAAGTAGGGCAGGGAAGTGGTGTTGGAGCACACTTTGGCCAGGGTGTAGGTGCAGGTGCCCATGAAGTCATGTGTCACTTTGTCAAAGGTGATGTAGTGAGGGTCACCGTGGATGTGGCAGATGCCATAGGATTGTTCAAGGCACTCTGGTTTCCCATTCTGCACTCCACAGTACTGGCCTGCAGGGCAGGAGGCACTGGAGCACTGGACTTTGCTTCCCCGTGCGGGACACTTGCACTTGGAGGAGCAGGTGTTGTCCGTCCAGAACTCAGAGCCCACGGGGTAGTGCTGCCCATTGTGCCAGCAGCCACACTGGTGGCTGGGCACACATTGGTCATTGTAGAGCAGGTACCCGCTGTCACACACACAGCTCTCCACACATGGCAGGCTGCAGTTGTAGGGTGCTGTTGGGTCAACACAGGTGGCAGGGCAGGCTGCAGCACAGGGCTCATAGTGAGTGTTTTCAGGGCAGGTGAGTGCTGTGCAAGAAAGATAAACCTTTTCATTAATCTTGTAAATACCAAAGCATTGAATTTTGTTTAATATCATATTCCATTTTGCCTGAACAAAACTGTAGGGACACGAATCCTATTTTAAGATGGACTAGAATGTATTTTCTTGTTTCATACAAGCACCTTAATTATTTTCATGAGAATCTTTCCTAAGGAATCAAACTGAGAACGATATGCAACTCTGAAATCTTTAGCCTTATCAGTGTCTTGTAATGCTTTATCTTCAGAAAGTCCTTATTATATTCTGCTGACAAGTGCTAATTTACAGTATCTTTGATACATACGGCAGAAGGTTGCATTTCTCCATGGTGTCAGCTGAACTCCTACAGCTTGGCACACGTCTGCATAAGCCTGCAGGTTCTGACAGAGGGCTGCATTGTTCAAATGAAATTCACAGAGATCATACTGGCAGGAGTCAGAGTAACTTTGTGGATCAACTACTGCATGACAATTCTGGAATGGACCATTGGGATCTGTGATCAGACCACAGTATTCATTGCTTTGGATTATATGTTTTTCATCAGCAGTACAATTTGGAGTGTGGCCATCATCTGGCAAGCACCTAGTGTGGAAAAAAAAGATGTGGAAAAATTCATCAGTGACCTTTGGATATGATAGCACTTCAGATGCTTTTCAGATCAGTTTTAACAAAACTACAGGGCTGTCCCCAGGCTAAGCATGACATATTTTAAAGCTCTAAATTTCAAACACTTAGGATAGAAATTAAGATTTTACTATGATCTCAACCTTATAACCTTTGAGAAGCCTGGAAGAAAACCAAATATTTATCTTAGCTTTCTTTTAAGTCAAGTTTTCTACATGGAAGATACCAAGGAATAGCAAAGTAAAAGCATTCAAGGTTAAACCTCTACTATCATTAAATAATGTATTTTGAAATTACAAAATAAATAACAAAGTATTGCAGAAAAGTTAAAAAAGATCTTTAAGTGTTTACATTAATATACTGTAAAAATAACTGAAATCTTAGTGGGCATCTGCAGTGTTTTACTCATTTTTTCTCTTCTTAAGCACAGTTAAATTTGCTATGAAACTTTATGTAGATAAAGTAAGCAGACTGACAAGAGTATACTTCATCCCATGCACCTGATATTTTTGGCCCACATACAACTGTTACTTAAAATACTGGTCATTGCATAACAAGCAGCTAAGGCCTCACATCCCAGCTGGAGTCCTACCTGGAGTCATTGTAAACCTGCCAACTGTTGCCAAGTTCAGCTGAATTTGTTTCCATCTCTCCATCTGGGTTGAGAAAATCATCTGCTTTGTGACCATTATAATTTCCACAGATTCCACAGACTTTAGACATATAGGTACTGGGAAGAGTGATTTCTGCTCTGTGATTTCCATCAAACTTGACATTCAGCCCAAAGTCAGTAGTAACCACAACATACTGTCCACTGAAGGAAATACTGACACCTTGCTCCAAGGTTAGAGGGACCACCTGGCTGACTCCATCAACCTGCAGGCACAGAGGACAATTTTTATAGTCACTTTAAAAGAAATAGCTTTAATGGTGTCCCTCTTTTGATCAAATCCTTATATTTAGCATATGAATTGCACAGTGAGCAGTAAGAACTCACATTGTGTTAAGTATTAATTAACGTGAATGTTGTATATGGGCACATAATCTAGGGCTTTGAGGTCATAATATTATAGCTTCCAAGTACAGTCAAAGTGAGCTTGGTGAACCAGACCCAGCTGGTAAAAGTCCAAGATTTAGCATGGTCTGTCAGCAGTAACTGCTTACAGACCTACATTTTATGGAATAAAAAATATTTTAAAAATATAGTTAGAAAGGATTCTCCGAAAATGTTCATGATTGGAGACAAATCTTGAAAATGCTTCTTTTTTGTTTCTTCCTCTTTCTCTTCTAATTTTCATATTTAATAATACCAGACAATAGAAAGTAAATGTCCAAGTAAAATTTTCATTGGATTTAAAGTTTATGAAAATAAGCAGCTTTTGAACACATGTTCTCCTTACATATGTAAGAAATTTTGGCTTACTTAGAAACATATATATAGTAAAAATAATAAATAAAGGGGAAAGGTGTAGAAGAGAAGATATTGGGCTAATGTGGATATAGGAGTTAATTATGTTTCTAAGATCATATGGGAAAGGTCTTGGTGCGCATTTAAACCTTCATCTCCTGTCACATAAATCACTGTATGATTTTCTTATAAGAAGGGTGGTAATGAAGTAAGGTGATAATTCATTTATTGGGCACTTAAATCAAACATATCTGCTGTCTTAGCCCTTCATGGACGGGAGTCATTAGTAAGTCTTAAAAATTGCTGGCCAAGAGACTAAATCACTGTGAGTCATCAGATTGTCACTCTAAGACCCTCTCATCTGGCCCTGCTTTATGACAAAATGAAGTTAGCAGTGATGTGGAATAACTAGAAAATGGGTGAACATGCAGCTTTACAGGCTACCACGCAGGATTGGGAACCTCACCTTAACAACTCTGTTTTTATCCAGATGAATCCTGTAGCCATACACATCAATGTCCACGTATCGGACATAGGACACGCGAGTGTTGCCTCCCCTGTGCTCGTTGGCCGCTTCCACGTTGAAGTAGGGCAGCGAGCTGTTGCTCTCGCACAGCTTGGAGAGGGTGTAGGTGCAGGTGCCCATGAAGTCATGACGCTGCTTGTCAAAGGTGTAATAGTGAGGATCCCCATGTATACTGCAGATTGCTTCTGGAGACAGAAAAATATTAGTATGTTCCCATTAGCATATGGATACATCCAGAAAAGACACCTCATTGTACAGTGTGAAAACACAATCATCCCAATTCTATAGATTGAAACAAAACTACTGAAACAAAACAGGCAGATTTATATGGCATAAGGCAATACCATAGAGAGATAACAAAAAAAAATAATAACTGAAGCAAATAGTAGCACTGGTAGTAAAAAATTTTGGTGCCTTTCTACGACCCATTGACTTGCATTTGTGATTGGCTAAAATTACCTGTCACTGGAGGTGGTGTAGGTTCTGTTGGTGTAGATGTTGGTGGTACAGGAGTAGGGACAGCTTCTGTTAGCAGAAAAGATCAGGCAATACAATGAGTATTACAGGGTAACCACTAACTACACACCACCATACATGACTTTACTTACTCTTCACCAGCATAAAGTTAGAAGTTTTTCGCTGAAACAAGAGGAACTACCTATATGTAAAAATGTGGGTGTGTAGGTCTTCTGAGCACTTAGGAAAGCTTGTCTGATTATTAGCTTGGTGAAAGCAACTGAGCTCATGCCAGTGTGCTTCTCTAGAGCTGGAATTGGATTTTACAATTGGATATGTGACTCCCTCTGGTGTGTATGTTAAGGCATGAAGGTCACAGTGTCTGCAAGTGTTGACAGGTCTGGGACTGAGTAGCCAGCCAGCAGATGCCATATAGTAGAAAAAAATAACTCTCAGGGCACTGGTGGTTTCTAATCAGAGATTTATGGGGTTTTTTCTTCAAAGTGCTATTTATTTCTTAGGAATGGGACATCTGTAAGAGCTTTTTACTGACAGACAGAACAAACAGTCCTGTTGACTACTGCTTGCTACTGCTTGCAAACAAATACTAGCCTCTTTTCTACCTATTATTTATCCATCACTTCTAAAAGAAGTGATGTACTTGTATGTGTGAGCTAGAAATACCAGTGTGAGTATTCTTCTGATGTTGACATGTGGATGAGTGATGGATCTAAATCACTGGAAGTACAACAAATGGACTAAAACCATCAGAGCACGTGTGCATTCACTCCTGCCCCTTTGCAGAACAAAGGAAAACTCTTCTCATTCAGATACTCTCCCATTGGACCCTTGTGAGCCCTCCACTATGCTTCAAGTGCATGATCACAGTGTATGAGGAGGTAACCAAGTGATTAATTGATTAATGGAAAACAAATCTTTCCAGCCTACTTATAGATGCACTGTGGGTTGTCATGGTTTAATACTCAAACCCAGACATAGGTACATAACCATCCAAGTGAATCCACAAGTAAGGCCACTGCTCTTCTGTATTACCTATAATGTTAATGACTTATAGGGATTACATTGTAATAGAGAAAATAAGTTTGATGAGAATGAGTTAGAAATTTTTGAATTATGATGCAGTAGCTACATGCTATGATGGTACTGGTTTTGTGCTATACCACATGATTTAAACTCAGCTGGATGTGGGGAATTAACAAGATACTTACTTGGCTATGTACTATGGGCTTAGAGTTCTAAGCCCATAGATTTCACATAAATTGAAGTCTAGTGTATAATGATATATCTCTGCACAAAATGATCCTGTTCACTTAATGATCTCTAACTTCAAAGCAGAAGATATTTTGTAATAAGCTGCCTGCAAAGTGGGATCAGCTCATTTGCATGCAGTGGTTTCTTGTACACCTACTTCTTCTCCACCAGCTTCCTACTCCAGTGTAAACACAGGTTTTGCATATCTAACTGGGAACTGATCTTTTTGCTCTTTCAACATTGATAAAAAATTACCAGGAAAACCTCATAGTGTCTGCATTCCCGTAATAGATAATTGCCAAAAAGCTCTAATTTAACTTTGTTGTAGAACTGACAGAAAACAAAACCAAACAAAAAACCCCACAAATACCAAACCAACCAAACAAAAAACAAACCAGGAAAAAAAATCTTCCTGAGATTATTGTCCCTTGAGCTCTAAGGTGAACAAGTTATGCAAATGACAACATGGATATCAAACATCATAACCTAAAGACTGCTTGCTAAGCTTGCCTTGGAAGGTAATTTTTTGTGTGACAAATGAAAATATATTTAGTTTTCCATGAGTCTGATTAAAATTTCTGTCTGAACAAAAATTTTTGTAGAAACATTAAGACTGGAAGGACTTTGACTTTTACCAGACCTAAGAGTTAACTTTCATCATATTGGTAGCAATGCAGTTGAACAGAGGGAGGAGCACTTTTCTTTTTGAGTCACCTTAGTGCACTGTCCAGTGGCTGAATTCTGTGTTAATATGCCTGGTAAAATTAAGAACTGGCTCTTCCTAACCACATCCCACCCCCCAAAAATGGCTCCAAATATTTTCCCCAGAATTTTAAGGAAAATTACATGTTCTGAGCATGTGGACCTGAAAGGAAATCTTAGTACTGGCTACTGTGAATTTGAAGGGGATTTTTTTGTTAATATATGAGTAGTGTTTCAAAGAGAGACCTATTAAGATCTAACAATTCTTTTTATGTAACTTTCAGTGAGTTTCTTGTTCAAGCACATTTTTTCAGTATTGCATGTCAATAAAGATAGGATGAAACTGTAATTCACTTCCAGATCCTAGTCATCCACAGATCGTGCCAGTCTTGGCTGATTTGTTACAAGATCAGGGTTCAAGCTCAAATTGCTGATTCCTAGTCAGAGCTGGTAGTGCAAATCTGTTTCATGCTGGTTTGTTTGTGGTTTCTTTGCGACCTATGGAAGTGATGTGTATTTGCTGAGCTCGTATGAACTGAGATTTCCTGTATAATGCTGATGAGAGCATTTAGTCTGGAATTCAAGACCAACAGGCACAGCCTTGGTTGGGTCCAGAGTTGCACTTCAGACTTAAAACACAAGTGAAGTTTTCTGGACTTTGTGAAAATAGACTCATTTGAAGAGAAGGGGATAACTTCATCTGAACATTTGAGGTAGTGAAAAATTATTTCGGAAGAAACTACAACAAACCAGAAAATATTCAAATGAAAAGAGTTATAATGTTTTTTTCCTGTTTCTCTTTTGTGATTTGAAGTTATGGGAAGTTTCTGTATTGTATATGGAATGGAGTAATGATCAACAGTTTAACTAGAGATGAGGAAGGAATAAATACAAAGTGCAAATATAAACTTACCACAGGGTCCATCTCTTACTCTCACATTGTCCAGTGCTGTATCCCCGTACTCTGTTAGTCCTCGGACAGCCTCAAAAATTACCTGGGCAGGACACAATGTGATTTACTGCATCAGGGTTGTTTATATAAATAGGACACCATTTTCCTTAGCATGTTTTAAGAATGTTCTGTCTGGTCTATTTCTAAAGGCATCAAGTTAGCTGAGGCTATAACAGTTTTCCTAGCCTCCCTCAGAAGCCTAATAATAATAATATAAGGACTTTAAGAAAAATTGCCCTCTATATTGGTGACTGATAAATAGTTTATGAGAATTAGTTGTCTGGATTCTACAGAGGAGTCCAAAGTAGGCAGCAACCCAAAGCTCAAACTTTAACTCGCAACAGACAAAACTTTATTTAATTAAGGCACCTAAACTCCTTGACTTCATGATAAAATGAAGAAGAGAAGGAAGGAATAAGAGAGTACACTAAATATATTTTACCCCTAACTAACAGCACCAGCAAAGCTCATGGGGTGTTCTCTTAATTTATTGGCACAGAGCATGAGGCCATTATAAAACATAAGATAAACCATGCAAATCTTGATTATGTTTTGTAGCTTACATGCACAACCTTTTGCAGCCTGCAAGGGGACATCAAACACTGACACTGTACAAGGAAATTTATTCTGAAAATATATTACCTTTATCTTTCTCTTTGTTGGAAAAGTATGAGTGATGGCACCATACAGCCACAAGGAGCTCTGGTTTCCCTTCCGACTCCACACCATAGACTCCCCTGTGCTGTCTTGGATAAGCACTCTCAGCTCATTCATGTTTTCTGACCCAAACATAAAGTACCAGAAGTCTATGCATATTTTTTCAGAAACCACAGTATCCGGGCTCTCAAGTCTATTAGTGTCAAATGGGATTAGATTGCTTGCTTCTTGGTAGATGAAATAGCCTTCTGCAGAGTGAAAAAAATAAAATATGGTTGAACCTTTGTAACTTGTTGGGTGCCATTTAAAACTGAATTACAGCCCAACTCTGGAAGAAGTAAAGGGCATAATTAACAGTGCAAAGTAACAAAGCAGAAGGTGTTTGGAATTTTTGTTGCAATAGTTAGCACCATGTAGTTATCCAAACTAGAATGTGAGCTGGAGACCAAAGCAAATACTTCCTATCTCACATGAACAGTTATTTTGGGATTATAAATAAAGATGCAGGCCTCTTTCAAGAAACAGCACCTCCAGACATAATGTCTCACTGCTCCATGATCAGTTTCCTCTTTCCTCAGAGGAAAATGATGTAACCTGCTATACACCTTCTCATGTGGGATATATTGATTTCCAAAGATTTTGGTTTCAAGGTGAGCAAATCCCTAGGCAAAAGAAAATTCCAGCCCATCAGCATCTATTTTTGTCTGAAAATGGAAGGGACAGAAAGCAGTGGAATTCATCAAGCTAAGGAAGGCAGCTTTTCAAAAATCAGAAATTCACAGTATTTCTTCTAGTATTCTAAATGCTGTAGTCTGTATTGGTTCAAAATAAGATCATATTTTACTTTATTAGGACTGAAGTATTTAATTTCCCATGGACTAAGACAAAGCTATGCTTCCTCTGACAGTTGAAGTTAAGTCTCCCCCATTTGACTATGAAAAGGAATCAAAAAGAAACAAAATATTGTTTATGTATGGTCAGGTATGGTTCCACACATGGCATCTAACATTCAGTAATATATTCTACTTTGCAAGAAAATGTAAGCCACATTTAAAGTTATATGGTCTGTGTCAATTAAAAAAGCAAAACATTAGTATTTGTGTGAATCCAAGTTAAAAATACTTCATCTCTTCTTTCAGC
>NW_009951958.1:6049498-6075794 GCF_000747805.2 Chaetura pelagica | reverse complement strand
AGGACATTTCAATTTTTATTACCAAAATACAGGAAATGCAGAAAATTATTTAGCAGAAATCCCAACTAATACTGTTCCAATCCATCTACTAGCTGAGTCTGACAGTAGCTGGCCTTTCAGTCTTGGGATAATTACAGGAAGCAGCACGGCCGCAGACTGAACCCCGTTCGTGGATCTGTGAGTGCCAGGACAGCAGTTCAGACAGATAGGGCTGCAGCCTACTAAGCACTTGTTTGATGATATGACCATGCCAAACCCCAGTTTCTCAATCAATTGTAGCAGAGAATAAGTTTTGTAAAGATAGTATTTAATTTTATACTTGATCTTGTAACAATTTGCTAGAGTGAACATTATCTAGTTTCACTGCAGTGGTGATTACATTTATTGCTATTAACTGATAACAGTGAAATGTGGCCACTACGCCTCTCTTGAACAGTGATCTGTTGTATGTCACTGCATTCTCTAGGAGGCCTTAAGCATGACATAATTAGCTTCCTTCTACTTCCATGCACTTACAAAGATTTTCAATCTACGATGGAGCAACCCAGTTTAATTTACTCACAACTGGCATGGTGAAAAGTCAAAGACAGGTGTCAGCATGAAATGATACACTTCATTAACCACTTTTCTCTTTCAAAGAAAGAAGAATAGAAGTAGTCAAACTGTCTTCAAAACAAAATAAACAATGTCACAAACAAGAACTTACTTCCTTCAGGATAGTCTCCATCAGGACCCGTTCCATGAGTTGGAGTGTCATGCTTGGTTCGTATCCACACTCCCTGGTTAACACTGCAAGGTTGGGTCCAGTCACAAAATGGTCTTGAGTTGTTGTTAAAATCACATCTGGTGAGGTAAGCTGAAATACAATACATTAAAGTAAGGAAAAGGAACTAGTATGTTGAAAAGCTGCCTTGGATTTTAACAGCATTAACAACATGCAACTACCTGTTTCAGGATCCCATGTTCTCAAGCCACCAGTTGGTCTTTGCTTGAGCCTGCCAAGAAAAAGAACAAAGTGAAGGCCTTGTGGAATTAGCAGCTCAAAAACTGTTTAAGAAAGAATGTTGGACCTCAACATATGTCTTTGAGTATTTCACTGAATAACTGAGTGGATCCAGGGTTTCATTCATGTCTGACTCTTTCACTTCCCATATGTACCTACTGCTTCACAATAAAGCTCTGAGAGTGAGTCAAAGGTGGGATATGTTTACTCCAACTAGTGTGTAAAGATCCTCTGCTCTGTATTCCACATAACTGAAAGGAGAACAGCTTTTCTAGGTACAGAGAGCTACTGAAGGGTTGGATAAACCTCAGACAATACCAGGATAATAGCAAAGACTTGCTATTAACTTGCTCATGGCATTGTCATCTCCACTGCTGCAAAGCAAAGTGTTTAAATGCCAATAAACTAGTGTACTCTGTAACTGTTATTTGTTGGAAGGATATGTATCATTCAGCTCTTCTAATTTACCCCAAAAATCCTGCAGAACAAAAGCAGTTACAAATGCACAGTCTTTGTGGTGCTACTGAGTCCTGCAGAGATGAGCTGACACAAGACCAAAATGTCACTAGAAATCACAACATAGATGGCTCCACTCTTTATGTGTTCTGCAGAGGGAAGGAATTTTCAGGACTGCAAGGCTACAACAGTAGTCCTTGACATGGTCTGAAGGTGGTCCACAATTTCAGATCGCAGGATTCTTTTCCAGCCTCTATGGTACCTTATCCCTAATTATTGTTATTATACTTGACACAGTATAGAAAATCTGTCCCTAAGTGAATACATCACAGTGAATTTCCCCACTGCCTCTCAAAATCTAAGCAATGAAATTCAGAGAAACTAGAAAAATCAGGAGCCAATATCACACACTCAGTTCATCAATGAAATGCATCAAGCAACTGGAAAACAGGCTGAACTAAGGCTAAGGAGAAAAGAGAATATATGAAGACAGATGAAGAGAAAAATTTATTCACCCTTCCTACATTTCTTTTTCCGTGAGAAAGGGAAAACTGTGACAAGTTGCCACTTAGTCTCTATTCAGTGCTATCTCTAAACAGAGGCAAATCTAACATCAGGCAAATCCTAAGGCAAAGGTTATGTAAGCATATTCAGAATCAGAAAGATTTTATAACTACTGCAGTTATTTTGTCAAGATCTCTCCTCTTTGGATGCATCTTTAGAAATCCACATGTTACAGCTTTCTCTCACAGATGTAAGCCAGTGTAGAACTGAGCAACAACAAAATTTCTTCTTTTTAAAAGTTGCTTGGTTCAGTTGTATATCATTCTACATTTTAAGAATGAAGAACTATCCCCCATTCAAAAAGTTAAGACAGAATATTTACCATTAATAGCTAAACTCCCTGAATTAAGCTACATTCAGTACTGTGCTACTTACCCTGTGATATTCAGCACTGAAATACAGAAAAATATCAAAGTGTATGACAAGTGCCAAAGGGTCCCCATGCTAGGAAACAAAGTAAAATCTTCTGTGTCCTACAGTTTGCATAGTAATCCACCAGGAGTACTCAGCAAGGAGGAAATGAGGACGATCTATGGTGAAACAGGAGAATATATTCACCAGAGGGTGGAGGCGATTATAAAAATCTGTTCAGCTATGTATCAGTTATGTTCCCTGGGTTAACTACCTCAAGAAAAGCACATGTGAACCAAAAGCTCATATTCTGTGTCACTTGCTTTGACACCCTTATTTTGCTGGAGAAACTGATTTGATTTTGGTCATTTTTGTTGCTGCTGCTGTATGTTTTTAAAGTCTGCAACTTTAGAGGGATTTCTTTCTCACATTGACAGCAACTTTCTTCATTTTAAAACTCCTGCCTAGCTTTCACTGCTAGTATAACTGAAGTTCCTGATATTGACTAAGTTTTCTACCTTTCTGAAACTAGTATTCAGCAGAGCAGATAACAAGCTTTCAATTTACACACAACAGTCATGTCATCATAAACACTATTCAGGAACCTGCTGAAATATTATTGCGACCATATTACTCCTGCTTAAAAATAAAAGGACCATTTTCTGGGCTGGTTGGTGGCCCAGAAAAAGCAGGCAGATCATTCCCACTGCCACTTGGGCCATTACTTTTCTGTTCTTTTGCAGCATTCCTTACACTGCAGTCTGCAAAGACATGGCTCAAATGTAGCCAGATTCCCTACTTTACCTGAATTTAATGAATGACGAGAATCAAAGGAGTGTGAAAGTAGAGGAGGAAGTGTACAGTGTTTCCTCACATTGCCTCAAAACCCCAGACCATGGCTCTTTTTTTTGTCTAAATGTAGTGAGGCTTTCTGGAAAAATGGCCTCTTAGTTACAACCACTTTACTTTTGTGATTATATTGTGATTATTAAGGTCATTAAGGCTTCATAATTCAAGTATGGAATTTCTTCTACTCTCTTTCCCCCTGCTCAGCACAAAATATTTTCACTTGCCTTTGACAAGTAATTGAAGAGGTGCTTACAGAAACAAAGATAAATGAGGAAGGATCAAGGGAGGCTTAGCAGAAACACAAATATTTGAATTTAGGTGTTAACTGATGTGTTGACAATGGGCCTGGTGCTGCATTCTGCCACAAACTCATGCTTACACAAGCATTTTCAAAGCCAGAGCATGGATGTTCACTTCACTGGTAATCATCCAACTGCAATGAAAATAATTCCAAAGGAAAATGTGTGTATTTTTGCCAATCAGTATTGAGGGAAGAGGGTTTCTGGGAGTTAGAAACAAGAAAGATTCATTCCTTGCCCCAAACCATTGACTACACATTTTTTAGTTCAGTTGAGGAGAGTTCAGTGTGAGAGGGAGAATAAAAGTGATCTTCAGATAAAGGTTGCATTGAACCCCCTGTGTTTCCAGCAGGGCTGCTGAGATGCAGATCCAGGAAATGGTAACCCCAGTAACAGCACTGTAATGGGCAGCAAGGGGCCTTCCATGTATGCACATGCTTTTCCTCTCCAGGCAATTTAGGGATTCCTCATGAATCTTATGCTGTTCTGTACGTTTCTGAGAAGAAGATGTGAGTACATCTTGGAAAGAAAGTAACCCTCTGGTAAATCCATCCACCCAGATGATGCCTTTGAACCCTCCTCACCCACAGCAAATACAAAGCTCTGCAGCACCATGAACACTCCTGTTATTAGACTATGGCATGCTCTCCAGCCATGCTGGGAAACATTTGTTGTCACTTTGTCACTCCTGTTTAATGCCAACTCAGGTCCATTGGGAAAGGTGAACTGGAATACTGATTAGAGATTTTCAGTGAGGGACAAATACTGATAAGCTTTTTTACATATGGGAAGAATGAGAGGGAAATTTCTTGCCATTTGATTCCAGTGGGATGTGACAGTACCCTACATCCCTGACAGCCAAATTAATCACATTGCAGGCCTACTATTTCTCTTCTCCATCTGCATCTCTGAAAGGCACCTGGGAGACACTGACATTTGTATAAAAATACTGGTCTGGACAGCACAACAACCTGAGTAAGACTAGGAAGAGCATCCATTCTTAATTTCTAAGAAAATATAGCTAAAATTTTCTCCAGTGAATGGCATTTATAGACAATCTTGCAAACAAGTTATGTTTTAGTTCTGCCTTAGACCAAGGATGCAAGTGATACACACCTGGCAGCTAATCCCTATGACTGATTTCCCAGAGCTCTGTACTGCTGTGTTTCTTTTTGAAACCAGGCACCAAATTTCACCCTATCTGCAGCCATCATTAGAAATTCTCTTTGCCTGCTGCCTGTTGACAAGACACACTGGGGCTACTCATGGAAACTAATTGCCTTTAGGTAGCACAAACAGATTTTCCACATAAAATCAGCAGAAGAAGGTGCCAAAAGTAGAGCTTGTCAATGAACCATATGACATGCAACCTCCTCAAAAAGATAGAGATGATAATACAAACAACCTCATTACTGGCTAGTGGTCAGAAAGGGGCGTTTAAAGAGGCTCTCTTAAGTTTTGCAGGATGATGTTTCCCAGGAGACAGAATGAGCCTGATAACTCCACAAAGGGACAGAACAATGAAGACACAAACAAAAAAAATAAAATTTAAAAAAGTTGTCCCAAGCAAGACAAATCAAACAGCAGAAGAAGCAAACTTGGCAGTTCATCCATTCTAGGGAGTGCTGTCTAGTTCAGCTCTTGCTGCAGTTATTCTCACATATATTATTGTCTTCAAGTATCTAAATCTAGTTACTCTATTTTCTTGAATCCAGGTGTTCTCTGATTAATAGCACTTACACTTCACCTGTGTTGCTAATCAGTAGAAAGCTGGGGAGCCTGGCAAGCCCAAAAGTTGGGAAAAATGATACAAAACCTCTTTCTCCTAACCCATAGGTTGGGGGCTAGTTGAGCCTTATAGTGACACTACAGGAGACTGCTACACTGCTGGCCAGCACAAAGCAGAGAGGTCACTGGCTGATATGAAACTCTGATGTCTTGTTGGGATGCACCCGCAGCACATGTATATCCCAGAGTCTATTCTATCTGAGGCTATATCTAGAACATAAATAAATAAATAAATTACTAAATGGCTGTTCTTAAATGGCAGAATTCTGTACAGATTCTCTTAATTTGGAATACATCAGGTTCAGTAAATTTGCACATAAAATCTAAACATCTTTATTTAATTTTCAGACAATATGAATGTATCTTATGAGGCTTTGCACAGATTTAACTGGGTTTCTGCTTCCATTCTGTTTCAATTGGTACAAGTTACATGAGGGGAAAAATCCCTCTGTTGTTTATGTTCAGGAAATATTTTAGTTCTTCTGTGCTAACAAATGACTGAGTCATCTTTTGCAGCATGTAATGTCCCTGTCACTGTTTCTTGAACTCCTAGTGCCCTATGGGCTCTATCGTGCCTTTACTGACGTTGTGTGTGAGAAGGCACTGCCAAATCTCTGGCTCCTTCAGAAATCTTTCTATGCTGGACTCTGATCGGAGCTAGCTCCGAGTCAATGCTCTGGTAAACCTTCACTAAGGAGTTATGAAACAAGCAATCAGCACCCATAAATCCACAATCAGATCAATTTAGATTATACATAAGTGCAACTAATCCCACCTTTGCTTTGTTGAGTAACATGCTTTGATATGCTGAGGAGGAAGCACACAAAATGCTCTCTGTTACTAGAAAATAAATGGATGTTGGTTGGATGAGTAAGGTGTCCTTGAGCACAGGCTGAGGTTGTTTTCCTAACTTCTGGCTCTCCAAACTGACACTTAGATTTGAAATTCAAAGCTTTTCCTGGTCTGAGACCTGTAATTATTTTGAAAACACAATGTAGCATTCTTATTAGAGTGCAGGTGCCAGATTAAAATTTTATTCTCTTTCTTATGCTTTGAGAAGAACAGAGCTAACAGAAATAAAAAGATAGCATTTTTTTGGTCAATATTCTCAGTTGTCAATTGCCTATGGACAGAATCTTTCACACTGTGACCTTAAAGAAATCAATTTTCAAGGTGCTGTTCACAAGTTTATTAGGTGCTTACAAATGTGTACTGTATGGATAATGTATTACTGAAATTGTAACAATTAATGTCTTTCTTATCTTAAAATACAGTCACAAAGTATTTGATTCCCAGCCTACCAACATAAGGAACATAACATTCTTCCTGATTAATGCAATAAAATATTATTGCTGGCATTCCAATGGATATTTGAATAAAGAAAAGACCATAATAGCGAAAAGTACTTTCTTCTTAATTTTGGGGCGCTACACTTACAACCATGAGATTAGCAAACAAGTTAATAAAAGCCCAAAAATTTTTCCAAGTCTCACTTAAAAAATAGATGAGACATAAAAGACAACTTTGAATATGTATTTTGGGAGCAGATCTGGCAGGAGAAAACTGCTTATTTATCTATTTAACTGCTTCCTTTATGCAAAGTATTGCTGGTTTTGTTCTTGTTGCTGTTTTTATTATTATTTTTTTTTATTCAGAGTTAATTAATCAGCTGTCTCTGGTTCACTGGAATTCAGCAATTTCATCTGCACCTTGATGTACTTTGCATTTATTGGCTTATATCTACAAGACACAACAAATCTGTGGTGTGCAAAGGCCATTCTCTCACAGTAGTTTCTTTCAGAGGCAGAGTAATGCTGTTTCCATCAACAGGTTTGTAAAACCAAGCTACATGCAGAGATAAAGAATTTAGACTACCACAAAGTTTTGATTCTGCTCCTGCCCTGTTTCAGGTCCAATGTCCTAATGTAGAAGTTGGTGCAGGTCCTAGTTCATTCCAGTGTAAGCAGAAAGGACTTCTGGCTCATTCTCTAGAACATAACTGGTATTACAGATGCAGCTGTGCCTAAAGTTAGAGATCTCAGGCTTGGCTTAATGAATGCTGAAGTTTGCTGGAATTTTTGGCTCCCTGCTGTGTGCTCCTTTGACACTGATGCAGTCTGCATTATCCCTGCTGTCCTCAGCACTATGACATTACCAAGCCTTTCACTTACTTGAACCTCATTTTTAACAGCTGATTTTGTCTGATTGATTCATTGTCTTCCAACAAAACCTCCCACCTCTTCCTGGTCAGTTCAGGAAGGGTGACTTCTCCCATTTGTTACCACCTGCCTCACAAGTTCCTGTGTCTGACCACCTTCATTGTGAAGATTTTCAATACAATCATTAAAATGAGCTTCTCTTCACACCTGCATTCAGGAAGCCACAGAGAAGTGCCTGTAAATGTGCTCCAACCAGGAATAACACAATACAGAGCAGACAGACCTTTCTTTGATAGCCAATCCAGGCAAGAAAGAACAAATTACTTACCAGGATAGTAAATAATACATCTGTGTCATGAGTAGGACTTAGAACTGCAAGTATCAAAAATTCAAGTTAGGCTTCAGAAATAATGTTGTGACAGCTTAATAATCACAAAGCTCACATCTCTGTTTTTGCTTCACTGCCCTAATTGCTCCAAGCCTTCAGGTCACCAGCAGGTTATGTTTTCAGGTTTTCAAAGAGGTTGAATGCTTCTCTTTCTTGTTTGCTTTTAAGCAAAATGTGATTTGTGGGTCAAAAATATCCACTTAATTCCACAGTTTAGGTTTATGAAAACAATTCACTTCATACTGTTAATGTTGTAAGTACAGGGCTTCCAAGAGAGGCAAACCCCTAAATCTTCCCTGTAGTTTTGATTAAGCCCGTTAGGGATGGAACTTGTGACACTCCCAAGTCCTGGCAAGTTCACTTTATTCTAGGCCTGCTATATACAAGGAGTATAGCAGAAGATAATCTGTGAAAAAAAGCTTTATAAGAAAACCTCTAAATAAAATTAAGCATATTAATCGGTTAATATTTTACTATGGAAAGCAGCTTTCATTTAATCCCACAGTTCTTCTATAGCATTGTGTTAACATGTAAAGGCAGAAGAGGAATAAAATGGAGAAAATAATACAATAATATACTTAGAAAAATCTTTTAAGCAACCACAGAATCTAAAGCATTGGTTTAGGCTCTGTTGGCATGCAGATAGCTAGGAACAGGTTTCCAGACTGCTGTGCTCAAGGGACCAGGTGCAATAAATTACACCAGCTGCATTCACTCAGTGAAGCCACATGGGTTTGCTCCTTATTTCTGAAAATTTTTCCCCAGGCTCTGGTTTCAGAGCTGTTGGTTTGTTCCCATTTCCCTGGGTGGAAGAGGATGACATGGCAGGACTCATTGGAGGTTACAGAGTGAAAAAGAAACCCAGCCTTTCCTTTATCTCAAGTGCCTGTTCTGTGAAGTGAGCTCTTGCACCTTGTTCTCCTGCATCCCATGTGAGTAAGCCTGTCTTTCTGGTCCAGGGGGTATTTAATTTTTCACAGAAAATGAGCAGGTCCAAAGAAGAACAAGGTGAGTGAAATTACCTGAAAAGCTCAGGGACTGGACCACTCACCTGGTTTGTAAAAATACCAAAGTTTCACCAAAGTGAAACAGTGACAATGATGGAGGCTATGGGTACACTAGCAGATGAGCAATTCTTAAGACATGAAGTTGGTTTAATTGCATTGTGTCATCCAGTGAGGAAAGAAAAAGCTGTGCACTAGAGATTGTGGTGAAAGGTAAGACTTAGGCCTGGAAGGCAAGTAGATGAGGCACTGCCAGGCTCCCCTGGGCTTTTGTAAATGCAAGCGTGCTTTTGGGGGAGCAATGGTAAATCACTTTTGGGGCTGCTGTGCTAAGGCATTGGGACAGCTGGCCTTGGCAAGGGTGCTCCCCTGAGCCTGTTAGCAGGCTGATGTGTGCTGGGGATGGGGTAACAGAAGCTGGTGGTGAGTGGGGAGCTGAGTTCTGGGGCTTAAAACCTGAACTAAAAAGTAAGACTACCAGCATAGAGCAAAACTTCAGGGCACTGTGTGCACTGAGATCTTACCAGCCCCACCTGGGGGCTCCACCCACAGACCCTGCCCAGCAGCCCCATTCCAGCCCCGCCTGGGGCTGCTCCCTGCTCCCTCCAACAGCCCTGCCCTGCCTGGCTGTGGGGCCCGTGGGCTGGCATCCTGGCTTGTCCCCAGGCCCCCAGCCATCCCAGGCTGTGTCTGCCCCTGGCTGCCCTCCCTGGGCCCATCCTGACCCCCACATGTGGGCTCTGGCCCAGCCCGGGGGCACAGGGCTGTGCTGGGCTGCCAGAGCCGGGTCCAGCTGCCTCAGGTGCACCCAGAGCCTGCGCTGGGGCTGCTGGGGGGTCTGGTGCTGTTGTGGCCCCACTGCCCGGGGAAGGAAGCCAAGGTGGGCAGTACCCTGGTGTCTCACACTGCCTTTCTCCTCACTGAGGGGGATTGTCCAGGCAGAGATAATTTTGACCGTTGCACGGGTTACAAGCCCCATGGGGCTGGCGCTATCAGGGGCAGCGGGAGCTTGCACGGTCACACCACAGCGATTCCCCATTCGTTCTGGAGTCACCCTTTAGTTTTGTTTCTGCTCTGATTTGGTTTCTGTGAGGAAGCACAAAGCCAGTGATTTCTTCCTTGAGTCCAAATTCCGTTTTCACCACACCTAGTGTTTGAAGGAGTCAGCCTTGGTGTGCCCCATGACGGCCCAGCCCGGTGCATAGCTGGCTATTGTCTGGTGTCTGCTCCTGGCTGTGGGCCTGCTGAGCTAGCTCTTCATTCCAAGCAACCTCATCTTGACCCTTGTGCAAAGTTGTCAGCAGCTTTCGTATCTGCAGATAAAATTAACAAAATGAGAAAAGAAGTATTGTTTCAGTTATCCTTTTAGTTTTTAATTTGGGATTAGTTTTGCATAGGCCTGAAAAGTGTAGGTTTTTTCAAAGGCTAAGCCAAACAGCCAGATATCATGGCCAGTGTCTTCTGAATAATGTCCTGATCTTCTGTCATTTAAACCTGGTTCAACGAGACATTTAAGGGCCTCTTCTGGCAGGCCTGTGTTTTGCTCTGTTGGTCTCAGTGAGCCCAGCCAAGGCCTCAAGCACTTTGGAGCTTTCTTGGACTTTTTGCAACCTCCATGCTATGAAACTGACAATAAATCTTCTTAATGTTTGGCAAACGTTTTTGTTTCCATACTCTTACATATCTTTAGGCACAGTGCTCTCTTCTTTTTCTTCCAAACTTGAGGGCTGAATTTCACAAATAACTTTTTCTCTGTGATAGGCTGAAGGAAAATCCTTAGAATCAAACACCCTGGCATCAAAACTGCAGACAGTAATGGAGGAAAGACAATAATTTCTCTACTTCTTTGATGTTATTCCTGCCAAATTTTTGTCATCTCTGCTATCTCCAAAGTCCACCCAACACTGAAGAAACTGCCTAAAATGAAAAAAGGGTAAGAGCACGGGGAACGGGCATCCATTTGGGCCAGTCTGTAGTAATGCCTGGATAATCCCAGCACTGCAGCTGATGTCCACTGTTGAACTGTCCTGTGATCTTTTGATTAAAGACTTCCTGATGCCTTAAGCTTTAGAAGAGTTACCTAATGGTGTCTTCAAAGAGACACCTTGCTTCTGTAGGTCTGACATCTAATGTTTCTTTGCATGATCATTCACATGCTGTGAATGACTGAATAAACATTTGAAGTATGGATTCTTTTACATGGTCCCTACCCGGCAGCCAGTAAAGTTTTAAGTATATGTAATCCTCTAGAAAAGTCACATTCTATGTGCTATACAAAATTCTTTTCTGAGAACAAGTTTTAATTATTGAGGTTTGTAGTTTGTTGTTTTTTTTTTTCCCATCTCTACTATTTCCTAAATCCTAGAAGTTAAGTATAAACAAGGGATTGTCATTGTCTGGGTGTGTTTCTCTGCAGTCTGGGTGTGTAGCTTAGGCTCAGTTCTTGGGTGTGTACTGCTTAATGTTCTGATAAATGACGTGGAAGAAACCATAAAATCATGACTGATAGATGTGCTTGTGCAGGTGACACAGATTTATGGATATCTTAGGTAAGGAAAGCTACAGAACAGTGGCAGAGAGATCTGTACCACTTATAATATGAATGCACATATACTTAAGGCAAACATGCAGTAGTACTTCTGTTACCAAAATACAGGGGCAAAAAAGTTTTCCAAAAGAGTGTTCACAGTGGACAGTCAGCAAAATTCAAGATCATAAACAAAAAAAAGGGGTTGATCTGATTTGAAGAGGGGCAATGCTGACTCATCTGTGGGAACTATAGTCAGCTAAGCATTTTTGTTTGTTTGTAGTGTGTGATTTTCATCTGCAGTCAAAGGTTCAAGAAACCTACTGGAAATATCAAAATTATATGGAAGAGAACAGGTAGAAGAACATGCAAAAATGCATGTCATAGTGCCTGCAGAGAATGAGGGCAAACTTAGGGAAGTAGACAAGTTAAAATTCTGTCATTAAGCAATTACCAAGTCTTGGATTCTATATATTGTACAAAGGAATGAGGTTTCTTTGATTTGTTTTTTTTGTTTGGGATTTTTTGGGGGTTTGTTGGGGTTTGTTTTGGTTTGTTTCTTTTGTTTTGTTTTTGGTTTTGTGTGTGTGGTCTGTTTTGGTTTTTTGGGGGGTTGTTTGTTTTTAACACAGTTCTGAATACTTGTGCATTATGTTTTCCTGTCTTCTTAGAACACACTAAAAAGAGAAGTACTTCCTCAGGTTTGTAATGATACCCTAAAGTTATCAGTGGGGTGAGGCTCAATAGCTCTACTGCCTCATGGCGTTACCAGTGAGTTTTGTTAGCTCCTCATACTTTGGCTATTTCAGCACTTGCAGATAATCCCTTTATCCTGCCACTGCTCTCTAGGAGTGGAGCACAGCAGAGCTTTGGACTTTGGCTTCCTGTGTGCCTGAGCCATCCTGAGCCACTCCTCTCCCAGATACCATCCTTATTTCTTGGGCTTCTACCCCAACATGCATTTTAGTTGCTGTCTTCCCAGGATCTGTTTACCTCAACTGGTTCTTTCTGTCTTTGCAGTTTCTCTGAAATCACATTTCCATCTCCTGTTGGTTTCTTTTCCTACTGCCACACTGGTTTCTGTTGCCATATGCCTTTCACATGGCTCTATGTTCAGTTCTCAACTGGATGCTCTCAATATCCTAGCTGCCTGTGCCTAGTGGCATTAGGGAAGCATCTTGACAATGAAGTGGAAGCAGGATGCCAGATCTGACTTCTCATAATTAGTTTAATCCCTAAAAACACTTTGCTGGGTAAACGATGCTTCGCTCATGCACAGTTGGTCTGGAGCTTGCTGCAGGCAATTAATGCAGCCAGAATGGGAAACTCAGTTACAGGGATCTGGCCAAACTGTATTCTGGCCAGAAGTCTGATTCTTAATGAAGCTGGACAGACATGCTGTCAGAATAGTTTTGACAAATGTTCTTCTCCCAGGAAAATTATAAGCCTTTTTTTAAAATTTATTTTTAAAGGGAGACAGTATTGACCTTTAATAAAGAGAAGATCACTAGAATTTTAAAACACAGACCAAAGAGAAATTTTGTCACAATTTGGTAGAGTTTCTTTTAAATTACTAGTGTTCTGTTTGCAGTACACCAGGAAAACCAAACCTGAGGCTCATAATTCTATGGAAAATGTTGTCCCAAACTGTTCAGTGTGACTATATCATTAATAACTGAAGACAGCTGCACAGTTCTACTTTTAGTTGTTCAGTTTCTCAAAAGTGGTTATTCTGACTGCCTCCATTTCAAGATATTCTAGTGCTGAACTCCTAATGGTCTCTGAAAACCTGGCTTTCTTAGAGTATTTTTAAAGTGGGCAGGAGAAGTGAAGTATCCTGATCACCTGACACTTTTAAATGGAAGGCTTTTGATTTCTACCATGTATCTGTTGGTCTTCTAGGCAGCCTTTGACTAGAGACTTTCTTAGTTTCTAGCCAGAAACTGAGTTTCTAGAAAGGAACTAGGGCAGCCTTTCAAGTGTTTGTTCATGCATACAAATATTTTAAATCTTCCCAGTTGGCTGAAGACACTGTTGGTTGAAGACACTGGAATATCCAGTGTAATGGAAGTCTCAGCTCTGTAAACTGTTAATTTTTATTATTTTTTTTTTTTTTTTTTTTTGTAATGACACTTGTAAGTCAGAAATATTTTCAGCATGAGTTGTTCAGTTTCTCAAAAGTGGTTATTCTGACTGCCTCCATTTCAAGATATTCTAGTGCTGAACTCCTAATGGTCTCTGAAAACCTGGCTTTCTTAGAGTATTTTTAAAGTGGGCAGGAGAAGTGAAGTATCCTGATCACCTGACACTTTTAAATGGAAGGCTTTTGATTTCTACCATGTATCTGTTGGTCTTCTAGGCAGCCTTTGACTAGAGACTTTCTTAGTTTCTAGCCAGAAACTGAGTTTCTAGAAAGGAACTAGGGCAGCCTTTCAAGTGTTTGTTCATGCATACAAATATTTTAAATCTTCCCAGTTGGCTGAAGACACTGTTGGTTGAAGACACTGGAATATCCAGTGTAATGGAAGTCTCAGCTCTGTAAACTGTTAATTTTTATTATTTTTTTTTTTTTTTTTTTGTAATGACACTTGTAAGTCAGAGCAATTTTCAGCATGGAATGAATCTGTGAGAGACTGAAAATCTCTGCAATGCACTGCACTGTGGAAACATGTCTTGAGTCATGTTCTTTAATTACCTCAGATTGCAGCTATAAAGAGTAGAAAGATGAAAAGTATCCTCAACAGTAGCATGACTATCTTAAATAGCACCCTTTGACTAAGATCATAATGTAAATGAAAGCTTAGGAGTTGTCTGGTTCTCAGGTTAAAGGAGCTGAGCAGGGGTCCTTTAGTCATTCAAATTTGAAAGTGATGGATGGTGAAGTCTAGGCAGTTTAAATATTTTTCAGTACTACAGGTATGTTAAGGTAAGGTCCTTAGCATGGCTTAATCATCAACCCTTCCTGGAATCTGTGGGCAAAAACTAATCTCTGGATGGAGGAGACATATTCGGAGGTACATATCAATGAAAGATGGTGTACGAAAGTTTCTTTAGGAATATAAGAGGAATCTATAGAAGAGCATCTAGGAATTTCCCTAAAATTTCTGAAAGGGTTTTAAACTTCAAGGAAAATCAAATTTTTCTCTGAGGTTGTTTCTTCATCTCTCTATATCAGAATTCTTTGAGTCACTTCTGTGGTGATAGATGACACTGAACAGTGAAATCTATCTAATATTATTGCAGTGATTGCTAAAAAGCATCCCAGTTTTATTGCCCAACTACTGCCAGTGGGAAACTTTAATCTCTCTCAGACTACGACAAGCTGACAGTAAAATGATTGCAATTAGGTATTCAGCTCTGCCAACTCTTCTGCTTTGAAATACATGTCCTTTTACAGGAGGCCAACTTGAAAACTTATCTTCAGTTAGATACTGGATAGAAGACCCAGGGTTAAATCCTAGTTCTTACTGCCTGTTCACATAGTAGTGGGTGGATGTTTTAATGT
This sequence comes from Chaetura pelagica, assembly GCF_000747805.2. Lineage (NCBI taxonomy): Eukaryota > Metazoa > Chordata > Aves > Apodiformes > Apodidae > Chaetura > Chaetura pelagica. The sequence continues at coordinate 6,060,901 of NW_009951958.1, read as the reverse complement.
ACATCCAGGCAGTGACTTGGCCAAGCTAGTTCTAATGCAAAGAAATTCAAATAAACTGGGGAGCAGAAAGCCAGACTGGCTGTGTAATCATCAGTCTCAGTCTGGAAGTGAGCTAGCTGTAGTCACAGAGCACACATCTGGTAAGTCAGGATGAGTGGTGTGCTAGCTCCAGGCAATGTCATATGATGCTGCCCTTGCCTGTCCAGATGGTGATTTTTAGCAACCCCAAATGTTATCAGCTGGTTCAGTCCCCTGAGCAGCAGTGTACAATTTGGAGTTAAACCCTACTCCATTTTCTGTCTACAGCATAGAGATATATTTCTCTCATCTTCATCAGTTAGGGCTACAAGTCTTCCAGGCACTGCCCATTTGTTGAAGTACTTTTGCACTACACCTTTTCTGACATGAAGCCTGATCTCAGCAGAGACACACAGGCTGTGGGTGGCAATAAAGCTCTGTATGACAAATGCAATTTTGCCGCAGCCTGTCACGACTCAATAAAACACATAGGTTTCTAGTTTGCTAGTGGTTTACTCGCTGAATTTCAGCAAAGAAACATTTAGGACCTGACCCAATCCCCTTACAGTGCCCCTATCTGCCAATCTGTCATAACAGCAGAGATCAAGTAGAGGGTCTTCACTAGACCTGCCCAGAGAACTAAAAGAATTACTGAGAGCCCAGCCTTTAACCAGCAAATCATCCCTCAGTCCAACAGTACTGTGTAGATTGGCAGGGCAAAGAACATGAATCATAGCTTGGGTGAGACTTCTGTCTGAGGATGGGGCATGTCATTGGGTGTGAAGAGATTATTTTTGCAGCCAAATAAATGCTAATACATTAAGTTGGGTTTGTCTTGTACTATGAACATGAAAAAATTCAACCCACAAGACAATAAACAAAATTTCACTGTGTATCAAGAAATCATGACAGAAGAGAAGGAGGAGATTAAAATACTCACTGCTTAAATATGAGGAAGGGACTCAGTTCTTGCAGCTGAAGGTGCTGCCAGATTCCACAAGTTCTTCTCTGCCCTTGAGATGACCAAAAGCAAAGAGCAAGAATGTACTGCAGAAAGAACAGCTCTTTCTTAGAGGAAGTGATGCCAGATGAGGCAGGCAGGAACTGGTCAATACTGTGGGGCAGAGAGCTGCAGCTCTGGTATGGGTGTATTTACCTTCTGACAGCAGCACACATTGTAGGGTAGCACTTGGCCACCTGTCTCTGCTGTAAGGATTCCTCAAGGATTTCCTGTGTGGCAACTGCTGAGAGAATTCTGCTGTCTCTTCGGAAAATGCTAACTTTGCCATATGGCTGCTATACATTAAATCAAGGCACATATCAATGTTATTTCTGTTGTTCAATGCCCACTATCCCACAGCAGTTTTGATTTTACTTCATCCACAACAAACCAAAAAGACCTAAAAGCTTTCCATCTTTGGGCTTCATTAAGTTGGTCTCCGTTCAGAGAGCAGAGGACAGAAGATGCATGTTAAACAAATCAGAAGGAATATCTGAGTTCAGCCAACTGAAACAGATTTGTTTTCCATGAATAAAAGAGGATTTTTTGTCACTGCTGGCACATACATTTCAAAAGTGTTATACTGAAGAAACTCTTATTCTAGGGCTTCTTTGTAGCAGTAGTTGAAGGATTATGAGGTGCTTGTTAGAACATATTTTTCTCTCAAAGACAATTGTAATAAGAAAGTGTTGGCTGTATAAGTCTTTGGCAGAGAATGCACAAGTTTAGTCAGGAAATCTTCTGTCTCTTGGGAGATGTCAGCTCCCTCAAATAACCTTTGTTCTGTGGCTTTCCATTTAATGACTCTTATGTAATAATGAGGTAGCAAAAGCAAGCCACTATTTAGTTATGAGATGTGACCATTCTGCCTGCTGATGTTGCAGTACAGATGTATGGTCATGGATAACTTCCTCTCTGTAACTGTGGAGGATAAAAGACCAGAGGGATTAATTCACCTACAGCAGAGAAATGGAGATGCATGGAACCAGCAAACTCTGCTGCATCAGTAGGAAAATTCTTATATTAACAATGATGTGGAAGGGATTGATTGAACTCATCCTACTTCCAACTAGGCTGTGGACTCCTCACATCCCCTGACTGGTCCAATGGGAGTCTCTGTTGCAAATGCTGACAGAGGGATGGAAGAAAAAAGGAAAGGACTTCAAACTGTTTCCAGGCTATAGCAGGCCAGCATGTTTTCCAGCAGCTCAAACCTGCTTGAATGCTCAGGGATCATTTGTGGGAGACCATTCATCATGTTGTAGCCATTATTTTTATTTGCCTCAAATTGCAGCAAAGTAAATACGTTTTCCTGAAAAGCCTGTGGCCATTTCTCTTCTGATTGTAATTTTAGAGAAAGAAAAGGTTTTTCTTTCCATTGGAGCTCATATAACCCTACTGCTTTTAATATTTTGATACAGACTTTTATTGCCTCCATCACTTTGAAGGTGGTGAGACACTGGAACAGATTGTCCAGAGAAATTCTCGATGCTTCCTCCCTGGAAGTGTTCAAGAACAGTTTGGATGGAGATTTGAGCAACCTAGTCTAGTGGAAGGTGTCCCTGCCCATGCAGGGGGGTTGGAACTAGGTAATATTTAAGGTTTCTTCCAACCCTACTCATTCTATTATGCTATTTTAAAGACTGGTGAAGTCTTTCCCCTAGGACTTCCAGTAGCAATCAAATCACTGATCTTGCGCTGGGAGGCACAAGCATGTAATCCCTGTTAACTGGGCTGGGACTTAGCCAAATGGCAACTGGCAGAGGCTACAGGACTGCCATGAGAAATAACCAGCCCTCTTGAAGTTAATATCCTCAGAAAAGCCACTCCCAGAACAACAATAAAACCAGTCTTCTTGGATTTTAACATACCTCCACTCTTTCTGGTCCACGGGGCACAGAGGGCAAAATTTTTTTCTTCTCCAGACAAACCTTTGCTGTGCCTCTGAACGTTGCTACTTTTATTAACCAGTAACTCTCTCACCAGCCAGTGCCCTTGCTGACAGTGTTACCTGCTAATTGTCAGGCAGCTTCTCTAGCTGGTGTCTGCCCAGAGTGCTGCATGTGTCCATTCAGGATAGGAACCTCACTGTAAGGACGACTTCTGCTTTGCACATATTTCCAGAATTGTGATCCTATTAGTTGGTTCAGTTCTTAGTTCCTCCACATGTTTCCGGATTCATTATTTTACTTTTCTGATCAGCTCTTGGTACCACAGCCCCACAGTGAGATAACACCTACTTTCTCTGAAGTGTTATTGTTATTATTTCCTAACATGGTTCAGCTTTTATGTTGTGAAAGGGACTTGCCTTTGATATGGCTTGTGATTGCTGGGGACCTACTTGGAAATTCTAGGGTCAGACCAACGGTTGGATACAGGGTGAACAAGCTTTCTGCTTCTTGCCCTCCTTCACTGGCCGTTACTTCTAACATTTCACAATTAGCTTTTTATGTTGGGAACTTTAAAGCTTTGCAAACTTGTAAATCATGTATGTTTACCTAGAAGCATAGATTTATTACTGTGCTTCTATATACCTTCATCTTTGTACCTGCAACACAGGAGAGTGACCTTGCTACCAGCTATAAAGCAAGTCTATTCAACCACACCTAAATTTAATTTTAAATAATAAAACACAAAAACACACCAAAAAATTAAATATCCTCTATTAGAGCAAAACACACCTGAGCTCTGTTTTGTTGTTTTTTTTTAAATCAAAGGGTCCAAGATACAGATTCCAGTAATCCACCTTGGGATACACGGAAACTACTCTGATGCTTTCATGAGAAACAAACACAGCACAGAAAAATCTGAATGCAAATCAGACATAGCAGAGCAGATTGAATGGTGTCTCAGTCAAGATTGTGGTTCATGCAAGACAGAGTATTTGTAGAATGCTGTCAAGAATTCAGGAGTGGGTTTTAGACACCCACTGCTACAGCCTGGGAAGTCTGATCTCAGTTTCCCAAGTCTTGTCATTTCTCAGCAAAGGAAAAAGGAACACAGACCAGGAGGAAACCCCAAAGTGCCCAAGCCCTCTGTAATCAGAGCGACTAACAACACATTGAGATGTCTCTGAGTCTGTTAGGAAACAAAGAAGACAATATTAATTGTAATCACACTTCAATCAAAGAGAAACCTCACTCAACCCAGTTGGTCTCTTCTGACTTGGGCATCAGCTGGGCTGCTCAAGACAATACCATGGTTCTTCATTGCTAATTTTTGCAATTGGCACTTATAGGGAGGGAGAGGGAGAAGCAACAGGGAAGAGCTTGTTCATTGGCAGGGGGAAAGTAGAAGCTCTCACAACTATCTTCAGTATATGGGAAGGCTTATCTTCTGGTGAAAATACTCCTTTTTCAAATCAAAAGTTCACAAGTGAAGTTCAGCATTTAGTACTTTGGTAATGGCCAGCTTTCCTTTCTTAAGGGTAAGGAGCTAGCTGGTCACAATTTTTCAGAGGAAAGGAAGAATATTATTCATGCAAATTAACATGCATCCCACAGCATTCTGATTAAATACCAGCTGCTCATTGCTTGGATGGGGTGCTTGGAAATATGGCTTAGTGCTGGACTTGGTAGAGGAGTGTTAATGGTTGAACTTGATGGTCTTATCCAACCTAAGTGATTCAGTGATTCTGTGAAATACCGATAGGAATTTCTGGGGGAAAATGAAGGGAAGTGGTCATATTCCTCTACTCTCAAAAGTCATAAAGGTGATTTCTTCTAGCATTGTACAAGACATAGGGAAATCCATACGAGGCCCACATTTTATGCCTGTCTGTTCCCAACAGTTCTGACACAGAATATAATGTCATAAGGCATAACGTTATGCAATATAAATGTATTTCTTCCCAGCAATATCTTACAGGAATCTGAGTTCAAATGGCTAAGTGTGCTCATCCCAGAAGGTTTTCTTCCTCATGCTGGCATTATCTACAGAAGTAAATAACTTTACACCTCTTGCTTGGCATCTGCTTAACAAACTGGAACAGACCCTGGTTTTCCCTCTCATGTTGCTAAGGGAGTGACTGCTGCTCTCTGGACCAAGAACATTGTCTTTGTCGTGCAGGGGAGAGCACTAGTGCCTCCCAAAGCCACTGGTGCAAATGGCACCTAGAGAAGAGCCAGCAGAAACTCCTTCATGGCAGCCCTGGTGCAGGTTGTGACCAAAGCAAACACTGCAGGAGACTGAACGTTGAGCTCCATGAATGGTGGTGTGGCTGGTTTATCAGAAGCCACACAGAGCCTGGAACACTGGTGAGGAAGCCCCAAACAGTAGAAATTAAAGATTCAAAATACATTTGTCAGCATAATTATAAATAAATAATAAGGAGGAGCAGAGTTCTGTAGGAGAGACCTCTGGCATGCTGCCTCTCTCCTTGCTCCAAACCCCTGGCAGCAGGCTGGCTGGGTTACTTGGAGTGTGAATTGATTATGGCCTGCCAGCCACAGCCTCTGCTGCTCTGTTTGGCTACGCAGTGTGAGTGCGTCGGAACAAGCTCACTGCAAGGAAAACTGCACTGAAGTCAAGAGAGTTGTACTAAGAACAAATCCAGCCCATCATTAGGCTTTTTTTTCAGGGTGAATTCAGTGCTGACGCAAGCAGGCACAGATCCCACTCTGGTTGGCAGGAGCCTTTTAGGAGACTCCAGCCTGCCTATTCTGTGCTGCCCTGCTCTAGGACCAGCCAAATAATTTGGTGCTTCTTCCCACATGACATTCCTCTGCAGGGAAAAATATCAGTAATGACAAGTTTCACAAGTGCTTTTAGCTGTGGATAAAACCTCAGAAATCTAAGGTAAAATTTTATTTTCCTGGTACTCCACACACTGTGGAAAACAAGTTTTGAGAGATCCACATGGAGTTATTACAACTAAGTTACTACTGTTACTACCATAGTAGTACATTTGTCAGTTCTGCTTTTCCACTGATCATGTTATAGAAGCATCCAGCTAATTTATTTATCATCCCAAATTGCTTTCTGTGGCAGTCTGGCTAGCACCCATTGCCTTCCCTTCCCACTGTCTCCAACTGAGACAGCTTCTCCAGCTCCAAACTGAGCTATCAGCATGGAAATCAGAACAAGGATTATTGTCTAAGTTTTTTCCCCAATTTTCTTCTCCTTTGTAAAACACTTGCCAAGGCTAAATGTTCAGAAGAACATCAGCACAACTGCATTGCCTCCTCTGGGGCAGCAGAAACCAACTCCAGGCAAATGTCTGAACAGACATGGTAGAAATGTACATACCACTAGAATGGCATTTTTCCAGTCTATAGCAATAAATTCAGTATTAGTATTTTTAGTGGCAGTGGCCATGACATTTTGCTGACGATTAGTGATGCAAGGAGAGGTTTCTGTCCTTTGGTAATAATAAACCTGAAATACGGGTCGCAAGAGACACAAAAAAGCTCTTCCATTACCTGCTTTACAGAACGTAAGGGACTTCTCATGCAAACACTGGCTTGAAACCATGCCCATGGGCTGTATAAGCCTCTTGTTTACGGGCAAGCTCACCCCTTGGCAGTAGTATCTCTGGAATAGAACTTCTTTCGTTACAGAGGCCTGTCACTGCAGTCACGCTATGCTACATTTTTATTAAGGGCAGAAATATATGTAAGTATTAATTTGTAAACAGCATTGACATATTGGAGGAGGGAAAAATCACTGATATGTGATTGTGAATGACTGAGATTGTATATACTGATGTGCAGACTCTGGTGTTTGGGATTTCTGAGAGAATCTTGTTTTAAAAGGATCTTGTTATTCAAACTAACTGTTCCTTCAGAGAGCAGGGCAGGAGGGGGTGGGAGTGTTCTCTGAATGCAGGGAAATTCAGATGGTAAGTAACATGTGATTGAGAGCCTGCAAGTGGAGCCCAGCCAGGTTTTGATTATGCCAGTTCAGATCAGCACAAAAGAATCAGTGACCTGCTGGATTTAAATGGTCAGCTTTAGTGGCCTGATTCTACCTTTTATGTTAAATCCCACCAATGCTTCTTTTACACCACTTCACAAGCCCTTTGGCTGATTGAGGCCACATAGAGTGAGCTGAGCACACACTGTCTAGCTTAGGATGCACAGCTTTGCTGATGTCAGAGAAACTCTGTCCGCTCTTTCCAGTGCAGGATTTGGCCCTGGATGTCCATGTAGGACTGTAGGACAGTCCTAAGAGGTGGAAGTTTTCAAAGATGTACTGGTTCATGTGTGAGCACCTCTCTTACCATCTGCAGCCCTGGGCAGCTGTTATGCTGGGACATATGTGGAGGTGGGCAGCAGAGCAAATGAAACAGAAATACATTTGCCTATACATGTGTATACATAGGTGGAGTGCATGGACCTTCACTGCAAGGATAGATAGGACAGGCTTGAGAGACACTGAGACCTCTTCTGCATTGTCACAGATATGTGGTATGAGCACAGACAGATTGCTTCACTTTGCTTATTCAGATTTTTATCCACCTGTAAAATGGGGTGTCTGTGATGCAGTTGTGGGAAATTAGGGCTAGGAACATGCTCTGAGTCCCTGAGTGCACCAGCATCAGCATCATGCTGATTAAGTCCAGTTCAGATGAGTGAGAAGGCCTTCAGCTTCCTGTGACCTAGCCATTGATCCACACACTTCCCTTGCCTGGGGCTGTGCAGGGATTTGGAGTTTTTGTTATATGTTATCTTCACTTTTATTTTATTAATTTACATTAAACTCTTTTCCATGTTTGTACATATATTGATGTAAATGAAGAACAAGAAGTCTGGGAAGATAAAATAGTAATTTAAAAAGACTGAACCTTTAAATAAAGACAAGACAGCTGCTTTCAGTGCTAGAGAAATAAGTCTGAGACTAAAGAGGCTTAGGCTGAGTTCCTTGTTCTGCTGGGCTTTATACAGAGGTCATATTTTAACATTTTCCTCTTACTCTCTAGCCTTGAACAAGACAGCATTTCTGAGGCTGTTTTTATAAAATGAGATAAATATATTAATTCACCTAATTTATGAATTCTGGATGGATTAATTCCCAATGAGACAGAGGAAACAAGTGAGGTGTAAGTTGTTTTACTAGCTAAGTATAATGTAATGAATTTACATGCAGATTTGTACATATGCATACATACACACACACACAACTTCTGCTCACAGCACAGAAGGGAAGGAGGTGGCATATGTGTATTTCCACTAATAAGGATGAAGAATTTTTTTAAGCTTTCCATAAATAAACTACAACAGGGAGCAAAGGAAAAAAAAAAACAGAATTTCATTATAGAAAGCATTAGTTTTCTAAATCTCTGAGGAGGATAAATGGAGTTGTTCTAGACATGGAAATTATTACTTTTTTTTTTACTATTATACTTGCTATACTAAGTATAGTTGGATCAATATTATAAGCTGGCTTGTAAATATATGCAGTTTTTGACTGTGGTTTTCTAGATTTCTGTGCTGTGTTGTGTTCTGAATGCAAATAGTGATCAGTTTAAAAAGCACTAGAAACTGTCTCCCCTACACCTGAGTTATGGCTGAGTAGGTTATAAGGACCCCCAGCTTATGAATGTTCCTTAAGTCTAGCAGGTCTCCCAGCAGTTTTGCTGTTCATGAAATCTGTCTTAATCACAAAAAGCAAATCTTGGGCTATGGAATATCACAATCTCATTATGGGATGTCATCCTACAGCACAAATACATTATTCTCAATGGATTTACAAAGAGAGTAACTAACATTGCCACCCTGACATGACAGATGTACTGGGACCAGATTTACACCAAAACATGATTTACACTTGTCAAGAGATGTGCAGAGAAGACTAGAAATACTGCCGAGAGAGTTTCTCCTTCATGGTTCCTTAGACATCGTAATCCCTGTCCTGAAGCATGGGAGGGGAAGGAAGCAGCCCTCCCTTGCTTTTTCAATTATAGCTGGATGTAGGGAATAATCTGCTCAGTATTTCTGTCTGCAGGGTCTGTGTTGTGCCCTCACCTGTGAGAGCAAAGTGTGTTACCCCCACCAGTAAATCAGCCTGGTAATATCTTTGTAGACCCAGTCCATGGATTCTAGACATCTGTCTTAGAGGGTGAGGGATAATGTCTGTCTGTCCAAGTTGCTTCGATGTCAGTACAAATGGAGTAAGGATTTATTTATGGCTCTGCAGCAGCCCTAGAAGCATGTTTATGTTTCCTATTTGATCTACCACTCTGCATACCTGCATCCAGTGAACATCTGCCCAAAGGGCTCAGACCATGCATAGATGGCTGGAAGAGAAGCAGAAGCCCTTCTCCAGGTTTGGCAGCAGTATACACCTCCCACTACCCAGTTGTTTCCAGCAGCAAAGCACTTCTAGTGCCATGTAAGGACTGACAAGCCTTCCAGACAAAAAGGTAGAAGCTGAGCTCTTCAAAGGAGAAACCCTGTGGGTTTCTGCTCTTGTGGGGCTGGTGGACAGGTAGGGAAATTCACTAAACTAGTTGCTGTGTTGGGTTGTTAGAGGAACTAGACTTAGGCAGGAGACAGAGAAGGTTTTTTTTTCCTTGCAGGAGGACCTCAAGTTGTACTGTGTGGAGTGTGCCTCAGCACAACCCTGCACTCCCAGAGGAACCACCTTCACTGGCTTTCCAGGTACTCCTCGCATGCCAGGGCAAATATCTCTTGGCTGCATTGAAGGCAGGGCTGCTGGCTTTGCAGATGTTTGAAATCCGTTGTCCAGCTCAAGTTCTGTAGCAGCCTACAAACCAGTAGGCTGTGAATGAGGAGCAAAATGCTAATAATAACAAAAATAATGCTAGTAAGAGCAGGTTGGTTTTATTTAATCCAAGAACTGGCCTCTCTAAGGAGAAAAATAATTGTCTGGGAATGAAGGTAAATCAAACTGAAACAGGGAAATGGGCTCCACCAGAGCCTAAAATAAATGTGAGCAGATCTCCAGGGCTCTGTGAGAGGAGACAAATGAGAGAGGAGATGATTCACTTAGTACTAGACAGTCCTGTTATCATATTAGCATAGATGGGACAGCAGGAAAGGCCTTAGGGGATGTCTGCAGAGCTCTGTCACCCACGGAGTCAGCAGGATGGATGGTATTCAGTATTATGGCAGCCTTTAAGGCCTGCAAGGACTCACTCTTTGTAGGGCACAAGGAGGAAACTTGCAGTGTTTATTAATGCAGGAGGCAATCAGAACATCCTTGCACATGCATATGGGGCAGGAGTGTTAGATGCTGCTGGGTAGATGTTGTATTCTGCTTTCTGGAGATAAGAGAAGTAGTGAGGACTGGCCCAAGGGAGTAGGGAAGGAAAAGAGGTTGGCTGGGATGTGAGCAGAATTTGGAGAGAGGAGTGTGAGCTGTGCAGCTCACTCTGCCATCTTGAATGGGACCTGGTCCCCTCAAAGGGGATAATCTTCAACCTTTGCCTGAATTTTGGACTGCTATGCATCCCTAAAACATAGTTCCCTTTCACATGAGCAGCAGACTGCAGTGAAGTGTTGAAGTGAGCTCTTAATACAAATTCAAGACCATTCTGGGTCAATGATCCTCTAGCCCAATAAAATAGAAGCAGAGCAGAACAGAACTGGCATATCTCCAACCAGCAACTTACAACCTAATTTCAATTTCTCAACTATGGGTATTTTAAGCCCAAAGCTCTTCTGAGTAAAGTGACTGTGAAAATCAGGGCCTTTCCAATCCAGAGAGTTTGTTTGTCACTCAGGTCTGCATGAGTCTAGTGCTTGAATTTCCCATCTGTGAAATTTTAATGGATAAACCTTAGAAATAAGAGAGTTCTGCATGTTTTTACAATAACAACAACAATTTATGCTTGAAATATGAGGTATTCACTGTGCAAAATCACAGTCAAGTACAAGATGAGTAAATAAAAAAGTGAAAAAAAAATTTAAAATAAAATATACTTGCATGCAAGTGAAAATCTGTAGACAGTTACGTTCATGTAGCCACCAGTGAACCCAGCCTGTCTCCTTAAATAGAAGTGAGGCAGATGAATATTTGACTCTTAATTTCTACTGGGGACACTTTGTTTTGCAAAGTTTATGCTAGCATTTATTTATTCTGTGCTTTAAGTATTAAAAATAATGGAAGTGACTCTCGAAATGCTGAAGAAATAATTCTGAATTCTGAATGCAGGGGAGAAATGGATAGTGTTGCCTTTGCAATGGCAGTATGATGTCCACTTATAAAATATGTGTATCAGACACAGCCTTTCCCTAAAACAGAGATGATTTGAAGTCAGTGTATAATTACATTGTTTTTCTAACCCAGGGAAAAGAGAAATCACATGCTGACCTGGGAAATGAGCACCTCTAATGACGAGGCAGCTGCAGAAGCAGCACACAGACATTGCTATGCCTCATTAGGTCAGACTTGTGGAAGAAATTCCCAAAACTGAACCTCTA
>NW_009951958.1:6021682-6049129 GCF_000747805.2 Chaetura pelagica | reverse complement strand
GCAGGATTGATACGGGTCCTGATGCAGGGAACAAAATGAGGCTCCAGTCCAGCCAGTCTCTAGTACTCAGCTCTCTATTTGCCATCAACTTAGGCCAGCTGCCCTGGGGATCTCATTTCTGTGTGCTTCATGGCTGCATCCTCCCACACAGCTTTGAGATTTGTCTGGACCTGTTTCTCTTGATGGATGAATAAAATTTCTTCTGAATGCTAAGATACACAAGATATAACTGTGAATAACAGCTACCCTTGAGCCCAGTATTTCTGCTTATTGCCTAATAAGTTGGAAAGAGATGCAGTAGCCTTCTTGGTGGTTGAAGTTCTGACATATTGATGCTTCTGTACTGAATTCAGGCTTTGCCATAATCTGTCTCTGAATCTAGGCATTTTTGCTCACCCAAGATGTATTGATGTTTACCTTAAATCCATTACTCTTCGGCTGTCCGTGGGAGCAGCATCTCTTCAAATTCAGGTGATTAAAGTAGGTATTCAAGTATGAACTTCCTTTGATTTGACTTCACAAAATGGTTCAGGACTGCCCAGAGGGTGACACTCTGCTTTTGGCTTACTGGCACTTCCACCTGGAGTGAATCGAGAATGGCTTTTCCAATTTCACTCTGCAATTGACCATCTTGCAGACTGCCTTTCCAAACTTACTGACTAGCTGTCCCTGAGGTCACACAGTACATTGTCATCAGAACAAGGGCAAAGACCCAGAGCAGGAGGAGAGTCAGTGAAACTGGCCACAAGACTGCAGAAAATGTCTGCTACATTGCTCAACTATTGGTTAAAGCTCAATTTTCATGTCCAAGCAATACCAGTCTGCAGTGTTTTGCCAGGAGCCCTATATTTCCCCTTCTGTTATACTATCTCAATTATAAAAACATTCTGGTGCTTCATCCTGGATTCCACTTCAGGACAGCCCATACATAGCAGAGTGAATTTCATACATTGATTTACCTTGAGGTCTTCAGCTCCAAAGTGTACTGGTAGCTCCTATGAAATAATATATGTCTTAATTTTGCCAGGCAAATTTTCCAAGTGTCTCTACTTAGATTAGCCTTCTAAATCCTCTGGATGAAGTCACAGAGCTTTCTGAGAGCTTTAGGTGACTGATATTAGTGACACTGCAACCATATCTCCCAGATGTCAAAACACATTTTGTTTGGAGCAGAAAATCGTTGGGCTGAATTTTTTTTGCAATAGAAACAGTTTTGCTCTTAAGTTTGTTGTCTGCAATATGAGGAAATGTTATATTTAATTTATAGGAGATAGACCTGTGAATAAATACATAATTAATGCACTTAATCCCAACATTTACTTCTTCTCTACAATAAAAATGAAGCATTTTGTGACAGTTAGAAGTATTGGCCTTTTAAGACTCTGTAAAACATCCTAAGTTTTTCACTCTGGGTGTGTGTGGGTATTTTCACTGGCTGTGGCCAAAGCCTGGCTCTGTTTCTGTAGCTTTCAGTATTTGGCTTTGAAAAGAGATGAGAAAATGTCTGCAGAGTTATCCCACCTGGTGAAGAGTAATCAGACTCAAATATGGCAAGAGTGCAGGACAGTGCCTAGCATGTCCCTGGTGCCCTGAGTTTCCCAACAAAACATTTAGATGGCCTGGAGGGTCTGCTAAAACCATGCCGATCAGCCTGTGACAGATGAGATTTCTATGGGCCTTCCACATGAAGGGAGAAAAATAAAACAGACTTGTGATTTTCACTTCTTTGAAAGTGTCTTTTCCTGCAACACCAGAGAATTTGATGCTGGATGAATGTGGGTGCAGGGTCTCCATCTGTCATGCTGGCCAATAATGCTTTGTTTCTGTGTTTCCTCATGCTTCTGTGAGAGCTTTCTGAGGCAGAGATCCTTTTTGTTTGTTTGTTTGTTTGTTTTTGTACAGCATCTGACACAGTCGGGTTTGAATTCATAACCATCTCTTGTGTGCTGGCATTAAACATTTCTGACAGAAGCACTACTTAGAAACAAATCAGACTTTGAAAAGTGCATGTTGCGCTTGTGCTGGGCTTCTGTGTACTGGAGAACCCCATCCTTTGAGATCTCATTTTGGGCAAGGTTTCCTGCTCTAAGCATGTGGCAAAGGCAACAATTTTAGGGAATCCTCATGCCCGACATCTCACCCCTCCTACCCACTTGGTTTTGTCAGTTCAGCTGTACCTCAGGCCCATGCTAAGAACCAGAATAGGCAACTACCCTGGCTTTTTGAGGAAGGAAATGGCAAAAGGACAAAATGATATATTCATAAATGGACCACCAGACAAAGTCTCAGACCCTTGTAAAACCCAGAGAGATCATTACAGCAAGCGAATGGGAACGAGCAGTAAATACTGGGTTGAATATGGGAATCAGTAGTACTGCTAAGTGCTCGATAATGCTGAAATGCAGACTGGAAGTGATGCTTTCAAGCCTTGTCTTCAAGTTTTATTTTCACACCATTAAGGTACTAAAACCTCCTACCCACTTATTAAGAGTCAGCATCTCTGCTCTTAAGGGAGATGCTGGTCAAGAGAGAGTGGGAGCACTGAATTGATGCTCATTACCTGAACTGGCAGAGGTGCAAATCTAGGTCACCAGGGAGTGGCCAGGTCATACCAGGCCAGGGATGTTGCAAGACTCTTTCAGTGCTACTCTTAGCTGCTCTGCTTCACATGTACTGATCTGCTTGCTTTTTCCTACGTCTCATGCACAGCACACAGTGCAAGGGGACAGGTGCTCTGATTCCTGTGATGACCTGATGTTGATGACTCCTGGTTTGCTCATCTGTGCAGCAGAGAAATCAGTCAGTTGAGGTAACACGCTGACAAGCATTTTGCCCCAAAGCCTCTCCAGCTAGAGTGGTGAGAATGGCTTTTGTTCTGCCACAATGGAGAGGAGAATTCTCATGTATATTTTAAACAGCATGCTGAGAGCAAGGACTGATATTCCTTGCTAAATCCAGAGAAATTCTATTGAGCTCAGTGAAAACTGCATCTGAAATCTCTTAGAGTGATAACAGGATCAGATCTTGCAAGCTGTCTGTTAATCCTATAGAGCTAATTGCCATTAGCAAATTAATTTTCATTTGCTTCTAAATGAGCCATGAGAATCCAGCCATCATTACAAATAAGTATACTGACACTGGCAGCATTGTCCTTTGCTGTCTATTGCTTGTCTCCTGTCCTGAGTTCATTTGGACACAAGTGACATCAGTAGCTTCCTGAATGATTGCAGCCTGGGTAAATGGACATGGCAGAGAAAGGAAATTGTAGGAGAACCTGACCCAGCAGAGAAGCAGGGACACACTGCCATAAATCAGTCCAGGAGATGACTGTGCACATCTGCAAATCTAATGGAAGAAAGGATGTGATTTTATGGAGTCACTTGTAATGCAGGAGACTGTAAATTAATCTATAATCCAAAGTGGACTAAAAGTTTCAGCAGATTGTTCATAGGCGAAGTGTCCACTCATCTTATGCTTTTATCTCATGTATAACTACAGAACATCTGATGGCTTTAGGATACGAATAAAATCAGCAGGTACTCCTGTGTTGTCATTATCTACCTCATAATTATAGCTGCAGTTCCATCCCATCCTTAATTGCGGTAACTGAACAAGTACAAATTCTTGCATCTGCAAGGATTTGCACACACAAAGTTGTATTTTTATTTTGGAGGCCTCTTTTCACCCTCTCCTTTCACTGGAGTGTGAACAACTCCTGACTACGTTCATTTCTGGGGTGGGGGGCCCTCAAGTAGACAGATAAACTAGTCTGAACGTTTTTCATTCTGGCAGGCTCACACACATCTGCTTGAAGAAGCCACAGTGCACTTTAGTGAACCAACACAACACAAGGTGGTTAGAAAAGGTAGGCTGAGGTAGTTAGAGAAACCTGCCAGCAAGAAAATGAGGTATAACTTCTTCTTTATACCTTCATTGTAGGTGCTGTATGGGGAGAACAAGTGACAGCTACCCAGATTTTACAGTAAATGGTGCTGGTGTTGTGGAAATGTGCAGACAACTGACTGGCTGACCAACCTTTTGGCTTTAATACACAGTCATCAGTGTCAACTGCTCAGTGTGTTGTGAGGCACAGCTTATCTTACAGCTTTCCTGCTGGAAACTAAGTAACTTAAAGGCAACTAAAAGTCACAGTCCATTAACAATAACAGAGCAGAGCTGAGCAAGGAAGAACAGGATAGTTCAAGGAGCTAGATTATCTGTGGAGAACACAGGTAGAGATACACAGATCAGACAGTGCCATAATCACTAGTTTCTGTGTATTACAGCCAAAATGTTGGTCAGCCAGCCATGTATCCATGTCCATAAAATCTCTGTTTTATGGATCTGCCCATCTCTCCTTTTACACATAATGCAGTGGGTGTCAGTGATTCAAGAACCGTTGTTTTTAATATACCTGGGCTGACCTACTGAAGGCATGGTTTACTGTAGTTTTATCCATAATATTTTGTGAACTGTTCCCGTGTCTCTGTTTTACTCTTCCAAAGGCAGCTGTTAGAATCTTTCTTCTGCACACTTAAACACTTCATTTTCTTCTCTGGCAGCATGTTGTTTACCTGTCCTGATTGGAGTAATCAAAGGAACTTGAGAGATGGCCCATTTATTCAGTTTGATTATCTGCAGAAATGCAGGCTCTTTTTAAAACCTTGAAGCAACGTTATACAGGCTTCCCCAAATCTTCTTTCTCCCACAAAAGGAAGAAGCCAGTTTTGTCCAGCTCAAGATGCTGCGTAAAGTCAGGTTGTAGCTGTCTATAATCCAGTGGAAAATGCACGAAATTGCTGGCCTGAGTCAGGATTGAAATCTTGGCACTTAGCTTGGAGCTAGGACTGGCAGATGAAATCATTAGCTATTTCCCAGGCAACAGCTCCTGGCCTGCAGTGTGCAATGTCCTGTACCAGAGAGTTTTGTGATATTATGTGTCCATTTATTCATGTTTATTTTCTGTTATCTAGCCTGTGTACAGGACACAGAGAGCACACTGGGCCTATTTCTCATGGCTTTCTTCTTCTCTGACCATGGATCCAAAAAAAAGTATCTGGAAATACCTCCTCCATAGGCACTTCCATCCCTCCCCATCTTCAACATAAATGTCCACCTGGGCTTCTCGGCTCTAGAGCAGAGCACAATGTGGAAAGAGGACACACATGAGTATTGTCAGACACCTCATTCTTCGACACAATCCTGGCCTGAATACCAGCTAAAGCAACAGAAAACCAGGCTATGAAAGGGACAAAATCCCCCTAGGAAGGAAGTATGTGCAGTCATATGCAGGCAAGGCACATGGACAAGGTATCAGGCTTTGAGGTCTTATGTGAATGGGACAGAACATTTCCTTCTTATTTTGCAACTTCTCTCCTACCTGTACTGCTGGCATTGCCTGCTACCTTGCTGTGTTTCACTGGTGGACAAGGTCAACACTTCCCCTCCACATCATATGAGTTGAGTTGCTACTGAAGGAGGAGAGACATGAGTCAACCCACTGCAGTCCTGCACGAGGTCTGTGCCAGGCAGTGGGAGGCTTTCCTGTGCTAATGTCCCTTGTTGTCAGCTGAGAACTTCATTTTACAAGGGATTATGTATGTTTTAGTGCCAGGAAGTAGTGTGGAAAAACACAATTAAAGATACATTGTGCAAGCCAAACTGCAAGGACAACATTGTAATCTTTTTGGTGCTACTGTAACATATTTCCCAGAAAGAATAACAAATATCAACTTCAAATTAATGGTGATACATACACTGAAAGCTAAGTGGAATGAATGAGGAGAGACAGGAGATAAAACAGGCTGCTCTCCACGTTATTCTGAAAATTAAAGTGAGTAGATGGAAGATATACATCACAAAAATAATCTATTATGCTCAGTGTACTAGAGCAGAACTTTCACCCTTTTAAACTCTCATTAAAATGCAGCCATTTTTGTTTCAAAGGATTAATATATTGGCTCTAAAGAGAGAAGAAAAATGTGCTTGGAATATGATATTGTTAATGTAAAAAAACCCAAGGCACTTACATGGTGCTTTTCAGCTCAAAATCTTGAAACTAGGTAGTTTTCTTTTTGCTTGTTTGGTTTGTTGTTGTTGTTGTTGGTTTTGTTTTGTTTTGTTTTGCTTTTTTTCTTGGGTGAAATTCATTCATTAAAGGGGCTGCTGAAAGACTTGTGTGCAGCAAAAATCTCACCAAAAAGTACTGTGGAAGCTCTTGTATGATTCACACTGTGCACTAAAGCACGCATCACCTTTGGGCAGAAGGCTTTTGAAAATGTGGGGACTCACTGTCACATAGGAACAAAATACCTGTCTGTAAAACTAGCAGGCAGTTATTTATGATGGCTTGGCTACAGCTGAATGGCTATTTGTACAGCTAGCTAAAGCAAGCCCCCTGGGAACTCAGGAAAAAAGAGCACTGGTGCAGTCTGACTTCTGTCATTCTGAACATGGAAAAGTATTCACTGTGAAATGAGGACTTGGCAGCTGTGTGCAAACTCCTAGTCAAAATGAACAGAGAAGAAATTACTAGTGGTGGTTGTTGGCCACTGTGAAGTTTCTGATTCTCTGAATCCTCCAGTATAGCAGAGGTTCTCAGAGCACCATAAAATCCACTGTTGTCAACAGCCACAGCAAGATTCCCCAAAAGACTTCTACAGGAGCTCAAAGGTAGGCAGACTGTTAGGGGACTTGATGAATTAGGGTCAGCAGCACTGAACTCACCTGCAGAGCAAATAATGTGTCTCCCTGGCAGGTGGGCAAACAGGCAAACACAAGCATAGTGTGGTGGCTTGCCTAAGGTCACAGAATAATGTGGTCTGCAGTAAAATGAAAAAATCATAGAATAATAGAATCACTGAATCCTAGGGGTTGGAAGGGACCTCGAAAGATCATCCAGTCCAACCCCCTTGCCAGAGCAGGATCACCCAGAGCATATCACACAGGAACGTGTCCAGGTGGGTTTTGAATGTCTCCAGTGAAGGAGACTCCACAACCTCTCTGGGCAGCCTGTTCCAGTGCTCTGTCAGTCTCACAGTAAAAAAGTTTTTGAGTCAAGTCCTTTCCTCTATGCTCCCAGTGTCAAAACAAGGAGCACCATTCATGAATCATGGTAATTTCATAAAACATCAAGCAAAAGCCACTAAAATTAACAAAAGCAGAAACAGCTAATTCAGAGAGTAGTCTGTTCTTCTTTGGACTCTGGAGTATTACAATGACATTCTGCTGTGGTGCTGTGAGGATTTATGGTTTACTTGTACAGTACTGGCATTGATACGTTGGAGTGAAGATTCAGCTTTGTAAGCCATTTGTTTCTGGACTCTTTGTGACCTACTTTAAGTTTGCTGCTAAATGGCTGGGATTTAGAGTGGCTGGGACAGTGATGTAATCAAAATCCAAGAATTTGGTACATGGAGGCAAAACAGGTCATTGGTATCAATGCCAGGCCAGGGAATTTTCCAGTGTGCCACCAGATTAAATAAATCACTCTGGAAATAAAGATGAGGAAGTCACCATGCACTGAGAGAAAGGATGTGTTTGAAGTGGAGAGAGCAGGAAGATGGTTTTCATGTGGCTAATTAATGCAATAATTGCAGCAGGAAGTCTTGTTACTGATGAGTGTCTCCAACACTTCCAGAAGTCCCCTGGGAAGGAGAGGGGATGAACATCTTTGATAAGTCATTTTCTGCAGGCTTCCATAGCCCTCCTAGTCCCTAATGACCTTCTTGTACCATCAGCTGGAGTCTGCCAACTACAGCTCCTGGAAATAGGAATAGCTTCTTCTCATACTGTGTCTGGGAGGCAGATAATGAGGCAGGGGAAGATAGAGATGCAAGAACCAGTGAAGATCACCAAATCCAAAGAGCTGTATTCCATACCCAGCTTTGGCTCTGCTTGTCTGAGGAAGATCAGCTATAAGCAGTGTGTAAAAAGCCAGTGATATTAAAACACTTTGCTGTAAAGAGACCTGAGAGTGAGAAATACAACACAGAATAGGTTACTATTGTTTTCATTTTACTGTGGATAGTGCCCTGTCGACCTCAAAGAGTGGTGAGGGGAGAAGGGTGGAGTGGAGGAGGCTGGACGAAAAAATATTAGGGTGGACAAAGAGGGCACTACCTGCAGTGCGCTTATGATAGAGACCATGGACAAATCTCTCAGAACAGAAACCCAAGGAAGTCACTGTCAGCAAAGTCAGAATTTCAGAGGCCTGATCCTCAGTTTTATATAGTTCATAACATAGGTCACAGCTTCACAAGACGAGCTACAACAAAGCATGGCACTGGCGTGATTTTTGCCTTTAAGCTCTTCAATGTGTCACCATGGATTTTATAACCCCTTCTTCTCTCAGATGTGTCACTTCCTCCCATGGCTCTGTAGTGAGGTACCTGCAGATGTCATTAGTGCCTCTCCCAAGGCAGCAAACAAGGGGCAAAAAAACATTTAGGTTTCTGTGGAGATCAGCACAACATTCTTTGCTTTCTGGACAAGATACAAGTAGCCACAGAACTGAGTTGGTCCTTAGATGGCTTTCCCAGCACATGATGGGAAAAACAACTAGTGGTGTTTCAATTAGCACTCTGCATCTCTCCAGACATGTCACAGTCCTCAGAACTCTGAATTTGATGCAGCACTGAGCCTCCATGTGTTAATGGAGCAGGACCTGCTGCTGTGTGCAATGCCTCCACAAAGCACATGTTTCATGCTAGTGCAGAGGGAAGAAGCAGCAAAATCCCTGAAGTTGTTTGTCAGTAGCAGAAAGTGGAGTTTGATGTCCTGTTATAAAAATCACAAACAGGGAGCCTAATCCTCCACCCTCACCTTCTCCCAAAATTAAGCAAATTTCCCACAGAAATGAAAGGAAATTTTATCTGAATAAACCTCCATAATTTACTGGGTTTACTTTGGTTAAATAACCAAGGAGAATTTAAACAGATAATTTATTTTCTGGTGGAAAAATCCCATGAATTGTCATAAAAGAGACCCTGAAAGGCTTTTATCTTAATCACTGCAGAAAATTACAGATAATTAGATCCTTTCTAATGGTTTTCTGAATCATCCTTTGGGATTTGATAGTAAGAATATAATTCACTATTGAATTGTATAGACTAGTGGAAAAACAATGCCATAGAAAAGTGTTCACTGTCTATTAATGTCTATAGGGCTTCCCTATGAAAGGTTTCTAAAAGCCTTTTATTTACAAATACTTCCAGGGATTTCTATTATGCTGCACACTTCTTTTTATAATGCACACGTTACAGTAAGAAAAGCAAAAATAGACAGCATAGACCAACAATCTGGTTTCTGGGAAAAAAAAGGACAACATGAAATCACAGGAGATCACCCTCATATCCCCATGAAAATGCATCACATAGGCAAGAAAGGCAGAAAAAAGCTAAGGTTTTGATCCTTCATGGGGCTCCAGCTGGCAAACCCTCATTCCCACCTAAACTCTGCAGCTTGAGGGAGGTGCAAAGAGCTTTTCTTTGGATTACAGCTCCAGCGACTAACACTGTAAGTTGGTAATGGAGTTTGATCATACCTTGGAAGCTTGCCTGCAAGAAACCATGACTGCATGTGTACTGCTGCAATAGCTGATCAATTCCTTGTTTACTTCTTTTAGCTGAACATCCTGGTCTTTCAACTGCAAATACAGACCCCTTCTGAGCAGACTGTGCTTCACAGAGCTTGTTTCTTTCTCCCCCAGTACTTGTCACTTTAACAGGATAGGACTCCCCAAATCCTGCTCTGTACCTCCACTCCCACCTCACAAATATCAGTACAGAGACATAAGGGAACTGGGTCTTAGTTGTGCAGTGATTTGCTACAGATCCCATCTCACTGTTAACACCAAGGTTATCTCTGATGATGGCAAGTGGAATCGACTTACAGCTGTCCAGTGCCTGATGCAAATCCTTCTATTCCCTGCTGACTCTGGGGAGTCTTCTCTATAGCTATCACTTTGCTTGCTCGTTGGGAGTGCTCATGGCACTCATGCTTCCAGGTCATATCCTACTTTTCAGTTTCCTTAATGACACTGGTGCTGCAGGGGATGGGGCTTCTGAGGAGGAGATGGTCCAAAATGTCATTTCTTCAGCAAAGAAGTGACAGTGACAGGAGCACTGTACCAAGAACTGAGCCCTGGTGCAAAGCAATATGCAGTGGCATCTGACTTGCTTAAGCTTCTGGAGAATTCTTAGATTCAGAGCATGGTTGGGTGCTGTCATGCACCTGATGGATTTAGGGGGGATGTTAAGCTGCTCTTATAAAACTCCCTAGTCAATAAGCTTTAAGTAACGGCTACACAATATCTGCTTTGTGACTTTTCCATCTCTGATTTGCATTTCTGTTCTTTTTTCTGCTTATGCTAACTGCTTTACTCTGTTATAGAACCTTGAAGGAAAAGACCTCGCTGTCTGTAATTCTGTGCTTTTCAACAGATTTGTTATTTCACCACCTGATGGGGAACATGCTGAACAGTGTCTGCCACTAGCACTCTCTGCCAGAGTTCCCCTGAGTTTAAGTAGTACAGCTAAGGCTGCCAGATGCAAGTGTCTGCAGAGCTGAGAACAATAGAAGTCACAGCAAATGTCTAGGCATCTATCCTCATTCACCTCTTGCAAGTTCACAGCAGGGAAAATGGAGGAAAGATGAGAGCAGCAACATCAGGTTTTGCCTGTGTTTGCAAAAGAGCTGAGGAGGAAAGTGAAAACACCGTGACTTTATGTGACTTTCTTCCCAGGTGAAAACATGTCAGGCTTCCAGAAGAGGAGTCACAGGGGGATTCTAGCACCACAGGGGGATTCAAGCCCCAAAGGATATTGTGGCATTTTTGGAGAAAAATTAAAATGAGAAAATGTTACAAGGTCTTTCTGTGCCAGACATTGCATACCCATGCATTGGAAGTCCACATGACAAAAAGCATTTGATTAATCTCAGACTAAAGGATGTTTTTCATTTTCCAGCAAGCCATTTATATTCCAGGTATTTGTATGGCAGCTGCTAGGACAAAACTCATAACAGTAAATAAAGATCATTCCAGCAAAAAGAGAACAACATGCCCAATACTGGAAGTAGAAAATACAGTATTTTATTTATTAGATGTGTAAGTTGAACTAAAGCTAGAAAAACACATTCATGTATATTGTAGCTTTGGCTGAGTCCTGGCTCACTAATATCACAATTCCCTTGATTTTCCTGAACTCCCTCCCCCTCCTCCCCTCTACCTCCTCCCTTCTCAACCTCCCACTTCTTTATTATTTTTTCATTTGCAATTGTCTGTCTTGGCAGACAGACAAGTCCTATGTTCAGGACACAAATTCCTACTCCTTATTATAGACTACTAGAATGTTCTATCTGACATATTTGCAATCTGTCACAAGAATTACAGGAGATTTTCTTCATTGCAGATTGTTGATGCCTTTTGTTTCTCCATCTCAAGTCTTCCCTTCCTCAGATATGAACTTAGCTACCACTATGTGCCGTGCTGAATACTACCTCTCAGAAACACAAAACCCAATATTTTAAAATTCTGTCTGCAGTGGCCAGATGTCCCTTTTGCCATCAGATGCAGAGAGTTTTCTAGTGATGCAGTGCAGTTAAATACAGTACAGAGCTCAGGCCTCCTGGGTTTAATGTTATGTTAATGTATTTTCATAGAAAAACACTCAGAAAGCTCCTAGATATTAATGCTAATGTAAGGGAAATTGATATGGGAATCAGTGGTTTAGCAATCAGTTGCAGATTGGGATATTCTAACAGAAAGGACAATGTGAGGAAAGGGACTATTGCTTTTCAACACATGATTAAGGGACTGTGTTTTCTCTTTGTGCGGATGCTGCTACAGGGAATTGAAGCGTTTCCTGCAATACTCCTTTTCCCCACTGCTTTATGACCACTTGTTAGAGGTGTGTTCTCCAGGGACACAGGAAAGAGCGTGAGGGCTGGAGCCTTTCTTGTTTTCAAACTTGGAAAGTTATCCAGCTTTTACAGCTACAGCCACCACCCAAGGGTCTGGAGAACCAAGTCATCTGTGAACTCAGTGTGGGATTTTAAAAAACAAATGATGCTGCAGTTGGCATATTATGAGGCTCCAAAGAAGTAGCAGGGATGTCTAAATTACAAGGGCAGTCACTATTTAACAGAGTCTGCATGAAAAGTGCCATGCTGAAATTTTCTCAAGACCTGCAGAATGCAATGTGGGAATTAAACTGCTGCTGGTAACCACCTGGTGAGCAGAGGGTTGCCACAGGACAAATTATGTAATTGGCTCTTCTCACCCTGGATCTATACATCACTGCAGGCACAAACCCACTGGTAACTTTTCTAAGCCCCTGGGTAGGAATAGAGATGCTGACTGAGGTCTCCAAGTATACAGTGAAATGAAACAGAAGTGTTAACGACCAGTTCTTCATTATGTTTATATCTGGTTTCTTGTACAATAGGGCCCTGATTCTCATTTGTGGCATTCAATATTACTGTAATACAAGTAATTAACTACAAATGAACAACAGTAATGAGTGTAGTGAAGCCATACAAACTGCATGTAGATGTGTAAAGGAGTGTGTCTTGCTGTTAGTATTTCCAGTCTGCCCCACTAGAATTTATTTATTATATATTAAACCAAACCCAAACATCAAAGTTGTGTCCTCTTCATGTCGGGGGAATTTGCACGTAGATCAGGGATTTCATGTTCTGGACATGTTCCTGAGGTTCTGTGTTCTGGACATTAGCTCCAGTGCAGCACTAAAATGCTCAGCATTGCTCAGATCTTAATCCAAATTTTACTACTTGAGATAATAAAACTAATAACAAACAAACAAACAAACAGAAATATTACATAAACCAGGAAATAAGCAGCAGAAATACTTCCAGACATTGCTTATAGAGGCTCTGAGCCAACCCATTTGAAGGCTGTGAAGTTTATGAGATCAGCTTCAGAGGTGTCTTGTACAATCTAATTACACTTAACGATGAGATAAACAACTCACCAGCATATTTAAAAGAAATTAAAAAAGAAGTACACTGAAGCAAGAGTAGTAAGTGATCTGGCTGGGGTTTTTCAATCGTTTGTGTCTGAAGCTGGTTGTGATTCAGGAGTCTGCTTCCTAGAACCTTGCTTGAAAAGCTGTGGTAGATATACAAGCTGGATAAATTTCTAGCCTGGGATATACACTAAGTATCTGCTATTCTTTTAGAAAATGTTTTAAACATCCTGAGTATGGGTACTTGGAGGCTAGATATGACAGATGCAATGCCATTGTTTCAAAGGATTTTAACGAGCACAGCTCCACTGCCATGTGGACAGCTTGATGCAGTGTTCTGCTGAAAGGATGTGGGAGATCACAACTCTTCACAGGTGGAGGAATTTATTTTTTGATCTGTCACAATCCTTTGCATTTGGAAATTGTGCCTGTAAATCACCCATATTTTTATTTACAGACACTAACTTAGACAAAGTCTGTGGTGATTGGAGGGGAACAAGGGCAGGCAGAGCTTCCCATGGTCTCTGAGAAGCATTCTGGTCACACCAGGTGTTGGGAGAGGGACAGAGTTGAGTATAATCCATCCTGCTTCGGCTGGCAAATTTCACAGCTGGTACCACACATGTTCCCATGCGGAGACAGCTCCAGGTGCTGAAATGCATGAGGCCCATGGGCCGGAATGGGACTGGCTTTCCTCTATAAATGGGGGAATGTAAGGAAGAGCCCTGGGTGCAGAGCAGGAGCCCAATTCCTTGCCAGTTCCAAATCTCCTGAGTCTGGGAGTGCTCTGACTTTATTTTCACTGCAGTTCATTCAAGCCTTGCCCCTTTAAAGCAGGCAACTTGAATAGCTAATCCAGGAGGAGATGATGAATCCAAATGTCATCTCAAAGACTCTCTTTGCCCTGAGTCTGCACTAAACTAAGTCCTTTTTTGATCCCAATGAAAACTGCTACCTGTAGCTGTTTTGGGGTGTGTGAAATAGAGGCAAAGATTCTAACACCAGAATGAGTGAGAGTCCTAATGCAGAGAAGTACAGCAAGAGCTTCAGGGCTGTCACAGTGTGCTGTGGTATTCCAAACCCATCTGGGATTCTCAAAATGCCTCACTCCAGAACCAGACTAGAGACTGCTAGTGGAGGGAAAGACCTGAAGCGCCTCCAAGCAGCTGAAGTACATATGGATATAACCAGGGCAGCATAAGCAAAGTGAGCTCCCGAAAAATGTGAAATTTAGTTTGGTGCTACTCTTCCTCCTGGGTCTGCTGTATGTGTGGGAACTAAGGGCACACAAAGAAAGTGTGTAGGGAGGAAAAAGGTAAAGGAGGAAAATCTCAGCTGGGGCTCAGCTATCAGTGGGAAGAGCAGAGTTGGGTGCAGAGCCAGTGAAGGAGAAGGAGGGGGATGGCACAGCGGGATCCTGGGCCTGCCACTGAGTGACTCCCTCCCTGTGCACAGCTCACTTCCCTACTCTGTGTCACTCTTCTTATCTGCAGGGACAGCCTGTCATATAGACCAGGACCAGTTTTCTGCAACACAAGATACAAAAGACCTTTGCACAGCTTACAAGGTACCACAATAATATGGAGCAGAAATTGCAGCCACCAGATTAATAAAATAGAGCCCTTCCTGTCAGTAATTTTGTTCCTGTTGAAGCCCTTTGCCACATGAAGGTTTGAGCTACAGCTGCTTCAGTGCTAAGCACAGAAAAGGAAGATGTTTCTTGAGTCTACTTTTAGCCTCAGAAAATGTGTACAATTACTATGAAATGAAGGAGGAATCTAGCTCATTCTGCATCATACTCTAATTACCAGCTGCAGTCTTATTTCTGAATCTTTCTCCAGTTAATTCCCTTCGCCAGTTTGCTGCACCTAAATGAGATGCACTGAGTGTCAGATCCTGGGTTACCTGGTCTTTCTTCCTTAATATCCCCTGGAATTGCTCGTAGCTACTGCAGAAGTGTTTCATCAGTCTTGGGATGGTGGTATTAATACTCACTTGCTATCCAGAAGTTTTTTGAGACAGCCTATTCAAGTGTGAAAAGATTTTGAGATCTCAGGTCATGCTACAGAAGTGAGAACAGTTATTTCTTCTCTTTCGCTTCATTTCTCTGTGGCCTGTTCTATTTCCAAATGCTGGAAGTGGTGCTGAGCAGAAAAGAGGCTATCTGTTCTGCAGGATGAAAAGAAGAGGAAGTCTGATTTGCAGGAGAAAATGAGGAAGACACTTTGAAGGGAAGAGAAAACACATGGAAGAAAGGAAAAGTGCATGTGAGAGAGGGCACAGATTTCAGTACAGGTGAGAAACACAGGTGTTCAATCCCTATCCCAAATGAGGAGAATATCCTCATTGGTAAACCTTGGACCCAGGATGGCAGAGGCCATAGATTCCTCCTAGACTAGAAATATTGCTCACAGAAGGAGCTTTGAGGATGCTGCAATGTTTCCACAGAGAGTTTCATTTCAGAAAAGAAAAGATTTGTTAGAAGAACTCCTGGTCAACCGTACTTGCAATCTCATTCTCATTTATTTGCACAAGTAATCCCAAGTGCTTGATTTATGTAAGACTCAAATTAACTGTGTATTTATTCAGAGATCTTAAATGGCACTGATGTGATGAGGTAAAATTGCAAGCTGATGCAGTTTCAAGGGTATTAACAAGCATATAATAATGTGGCAGATCCCACTTGCCCCTGAGGGAACTGAAGCCATTCAAAGTTTTCCAGAGAAGGTGGTAACCAGGCTCCTTCTTTTCCAAGTATGACTGCTTTATATGAAGGAGAATTTCTCTTAGTACTGAGGTGGGGCAGAGAGGTAAGGTACCTTTCACAGACCCTTGAAGAAAATTGAAAGTGCTTGCTCAGCACTGCTCTTGGTGAACACTTGCTTTGAGGTCACAGGCAAAGTGAAACACATTATTTGGTTCTGAGCAATTTCTGCATAAGCATGGTACCAGGAATAAAACTCCAGGTGAGCGAGAAGCATGGAGCAGCTTGCTCCTTAATCTAATGGAAACTTTCTGCAAATATGAAGGTGACTGTAATTTCAAACAAAGGTGCCTTTAAAAAAGGCAATCAAGCTGAAATGTCCATTGCTTCTGGCATTAGCTATTTCTGAAGCACTTTATATTTCCAATAGGTTTCTAGTGAATTTAGGCAATCAAAGCTAGTTATGAAGCTGTTAGTGAAGGGCATTTAAACATTTTAAGTTTAAGAACTTACATTTTAAGAAGAGAGGGAAAAATGGTAATGTAAGTCTGTGATCCATGTGGGTGGAGAGTCAGTGTGACCATTTGAAGACCCCTTAAAGACAGGATCTTAGACAAAATGCTCATGCAGAAAGTACTGGGAGTCCCAGTGTTGAAATATGCAGCAAATAAGATATAGTTGGGAAAGAAACCTACCTAGTTCATGAAGCCTCTGGAGAGCATCAGCTTGGAAAAGATGAAGCAAGAGGGTTGGGAACGAAAAGTGAAGCTGATATTAAAAAGTCCAGCTACTTTGCCAAGTGGTGCCAGCCATGCACTTATCATAGCTGCTAGCAGTTTGCACCATGCGGAAGTGAAACAAGGATACCCACCCACACAGCTGGAAATGGCTGTGGCAGGCACACAGATGTTCAGAGACGGACAAGGCAAAACAGAAGGTGGTGAAGGGATTTGGGGTTCAGGAGCTGCCATCACTTCTGTGGAAGCGGTGTTATCACAAGAGGGAGCTCTCCGCCTGGATGAGGTTGTCACCCCAGATAAACACGCTGCGGACAAACAGCAACAAGGCGCTCAGACCTCGAGAAGGGCAGAAGGCAGGAGTCCTGAGTTATCAGACTGGCGGTGACCACAGCAGGCATGGGAGGGCATGGGCCAAATTGAGTTAGCAGAAGTAATCCTGCAGGGCAGGCCACCGTCACTGAACACTGCCAACGGATCCTCTGCAAGTCAGATCATGCGTTATGTTAATGCTGTCAGTTAATTGGTTTTATTTGTAGGCTTTGCTGGGGAAGGAGATGAAAGAAAGGTGTTTGGTCGAAGTCGAACATGGTGCCGGTCAGAGGTTCATGTGACAATGCAGCTGATCTCCAAGGCTCAGGCAGCGAGAGAAGACGACGTGTGTTAGAGTCGGCTGCGAGCAGTACCTGAACACAACAGGGCTTGTGTACCCAGCAGAGGGCATGTGCATGCACACACACCCATTCCTGTATTTCCCTCTGGGACATCATTTCTT
Source organism: Chaetura pelagica (assembly GCF_000747805.2). Taxonomy (NCBI): domain Eukaryota; kingdom Metazoa; phylum Chordata; class Aves; order Apodiformes; family Apodidae; genus Chaetura; species Chaetura pelagica. The sequence goes on along the minus strand of NW_009951958.1, from coordinate 6,031,927 downwards.
AGCTAATGAGCATATCAGTGCCCTCAGAAGCTGTGAAAGTAGATACAGGACAAAGCAGAGGCATCAACCATTCTCTTGAATAGGCTGTGGTTTCTGTTACAGGGTCCAAACCTACCCTTGATTTTCATTTTTTTCTGAGATGAGGTCCCACTGCAAGGTGCTTAACTCTTATTTGTGATCAAGATTAGGGGTCCAGAGGAACCAAGCCACATCCCTGAGCTCAGATCTAAATACTAGCATCTGTGTTTACTATGCATCAGGGAAACCAGCCTGCAGCCTCTTCACACTGAGTTTAGTTTCACCTTCTTGTTCTTTCTCTGAACACCTCATGCCTAATTTTGGTAGACACACTTTATGGTAGCCTGGGACTGAGCTGAAAGCTTTGCTTCCTGCCGAGAATCTTGAGAGGATAATACATATCCAGGTGGTTTGCATCAGTGCCTTAGCATCTGAAATGCCCTGTAGGCGGCTAACAATGTATGTGAATGCTTCCTGGGCAGGAAGACTGACAATTCTTCCAGTGGATGCACTAAGGTAAATAAAGCATCGTGCTAGATACGCTCAATGCTGGGACAAGGCACAGGAGATCAGGATGAAGGCAGAAAACCACTCCAGGTTGAAAAGTTAGAAGGCGTTATAAATACATACAGAAGAAAAGCATGTAGTCTTAATGATGGGGGAACGGATGGAGATCAGAGGTCTGGGCTCCTTGCCACAGGCTGCTTGACCTCAGGGAGGTCTTCTCGATCCCATTTCCCCTCCTACTCTGTCTATGCAGCTCCCAGGAGCTTCTAGGTAGGTCTGCTCTCCAGTGCAGCACCGAGGATACTTTATCTTGGTCATTGCTTCTAAGACTTACGATGAAATTACTTCGTATACGTATCTATCTACATCTACACGAAACAACGTTGAGGATGCCTGATAGAGCAAGAAAGGAATAAACGCAGAATGCCTCGGTACCATGTGGGAGGAGCAGAGTTCGCAGCCGGTTATTAACCCGCTTGCAGGCAAGGCTTTCACCGAAGTTTTAAATTACATTTGAAAAAAAAAAAAAAAAAAAAAGGAAAAAAAGGAATTTTGGAGAGAAAGTAGATGAAGTACATGTAGTATTTCAGTTCTGTGGCAGTGATATTCTAATCACATTTTTGGCTCAGAACTGCTTGCCTGATTTCCACAGGCACCGTTTGAGTGGAACAGCCAACCTATTCCCTCATGGAAAGACCAACTTTCATGCATTAACTAAAGCACTTGCAACAGGTGTAAACAACTTTCCATTAGAGGTAAAGTTCCTGATACATTAGACAACATCACACTTTAACCTTCCAAGATCTAATTTAATTTCTAGGATCAATAGCTCATGTTACTAATACTTTTTGCCAAAACCCTGGGATCATGTCCTACATATTACAGTAATTCTTTCCAGAAGAATTTCAATTTGTAAATAATGAAGAACTCGTACAACTCTTTCTGTTAGCAGCACTGCTGGGCCTTTTGCCAGTTTGTAAGCTGAAGAATTTTGGTGTTTAGTGCTCCCATCTGTTCAGAAAGCCTGAGGGTGAGTAGTTATCAAAAGCAATATGTGGGCTTTTTTATTCTATGTCTGAGATTTTATGACACACTTTGTCACAAAACAGGCCACTGGGGAGAAGAGATTTCCCTCTTCCCAAGTCTCTCTGCCTGGGGAACCTCTGAAGTCCCACATACTTGATCTTAGCCCAGTCTCAATCTAAACAGACCAAAATTTTCACAAATATCTAATAATTCTCATCCTGATGCCTCAGACAGAAATAAGACCAAGTGTTTCACAGTTATGAAAGAATTAAAATCTCAGGCATGTATACACTCAGTGCAGAGGAATTCGATAAACACAGCTCTGTTTGAACAAGGGCTTTGAAGGCAGCCCTGCTGTCAAGGTATAAGGAAGCTTTTATTCCCCAAATAAACACTTCAAATGTGCCCTTCTGCTGCATCAGGGTTTGGAAGGTGCGGGCTCCTCTCCCTCTGAGGACAACGGGGCACACAGGGAGGAGGACACGGGCCTGCAGACCTGCCCCAGTGGTTATTAGACTGGCTGGTACTTGTATAGGAGCATCCTCTGAGCTGCGTTTCTTGCTTAGGTTGCAAAACTTGATGCGAGTGGAGCAAGTCAGATTGTGGCAGGGTCTTCATCTGCCTGAAACTTTGCATCGCAGGCAGGGATCCTTAAACCAGGGTGAAACGTGTTGCCCCTTGCAGAAATCACCTGGACTCTGGCATGACTAAGGGTTCTTAAGATTACCAGCGAAATGACTAACAGTTCTGATTCTCTAGGTAGTCAGTTCCTGATAAATATTTACCTTGTTTTGACTAAGAAATCACTCACAGGAATGAGAGACCTCGGGATATGAAAGGATGCTCTTTAACGTGCAGGTCGGACCTCGAAATCAGTCATCCAGGTTGGAATAAATACCTCAAACATGTTTGCATATAAAATAAGGACATGAATAAACAGCAGGTGTGACCAGTGAATGGTTCTGCATAGCTTGGAGGTGCACATGCACCTTCAAAGCAGATTTGGCACTAAGTGTGTGGTCTACATGTACACTGTGAATAACCTACATCACTCTGCTCATTCAGAAGCACAAACCTATCCTATTGCAATAATAATTATTTCTGTAGCAGGGGGTAATCACTTCCTCCATAGCTCTGAATATTCCTGCACTCACTAAATGAGAATCTACCTGTCTGTCTGGTTATCTTGGAAGGTACCTGGATAAGTATAATTGCCTGCTGTGGGATTCACACAATTTTGAGTGTGCATCGCTTTTTCACCAAGGGTTGGACAGGATATAGTGACTAAATTTAGCCTGAGAATAGGGACAACAAGTTGAGAAGTCAGTAGCATGTATGTTTATAGTTGCTGTTATAAATATTTTCCCTTCCTGTTTAAAAAAAGACCCAAAAAACACAAATGTGGTGAAGTCATGGTTGCATCAAAGCAGGATTTTTGTTACTGAAAATCTGATCCTGTGGAAGTCTCCCACTATTATGTTCTGATACATATTTCAATCAGGGCTTTCAATAACTGGCTGACATCACAGGGCTGGATGGGATGAAGCAAAGAAGGGTGGAGAGAAAACAGCCAGAGCAGCAGTTCTGGGTGTGTGGTGAGCAAGTAGAGAAAGCTTTATATGATCCTGTTTAGGCATAACTAGTCTTTGCAGGGGACAAGGACCACGTAATTTCTTCCTGCCTCATGCAGGAGAAGGCAGTAGAATAAAGAACAGGCTGGAGCGTGCCTTGTATTTCTGCAAATGCCTTGCTGTTCAGTGAAACAGGGAGCCTTAGGCTGTTTAGAAATAAAGTAAATGATTGTGGCTGTCTTTGTTAATATAATGGCTGAGTGATGAGTGTTCTTCCGTTTGAGATGCATAGACGAGGGGGTTTAAACTAAAGCTATATTTCTGTTTAAGTTGTGCCTGGCAATTTTCAATGAGACTTGTTTCTGAAAAAAAAATATTAAAAAACAGAGACTTAAGGACCAAGCCCAGGACAGAAACGGAGATAGGGTGTCTCATTTGTCTTCATTAGACCCAGAAGTTGTGTTTCTGTATCAGACCCTTCCTAGAAAGAGAGGCTTTTAAATCTAAAAGGATTAAACTTATTAATAAATAGCTCTTTCCCCCGTGCCTGATTCCTCCCATACGTACTGCTCTTATCTCATCGGGTGATGATAGGAAAATTAAACGTAGCTTTCCTGATTTAATTACATTGGTGTGTAATTGGTGGATAAACGATAGGCGAGGAGACTGTGTGGATTCTCAGATGTTTGCACTTTACAAGGCTTGCCCTCTAGGTCAGATCTTTTCTTTCTATTAAGTCTTTTTTCTTTTTTCCTTTTTTTTTTTTTTTTTTTTCTTTTTCTGTGCTGTCATGCCCTGCTATTAGCAACTGAGCTCTGGAGGATCTCAGGAGTTGGACTATGATAAAATTAGGGAGAGATACTGCCTGTTGTGCCCTTGTCCAAAATCTTGTGCCCCAAGTGTTAGAACAGGATTGTAAATGACCTCCCTGTTTGGTGGGGGAGGTGAGTATTTTCTGAGTATGGGCAATTCCTTGGTATCCCATTCACAGTTACCAAAACCATAAGGTCTTGCCAACACCCTGCACTGAAACAACAGGTGTCTTCTGCTGCCTTTGCTGGGTATCTTCCTGTACTCACACAAAGCTGTGCCTGCTCCTTACTTGTCTCTTTGACCCGGGTATGACTGAGTCTCAAAGGTGCAGAGGACTGTATTACTCAAGAAAATGAATGGAAAAAAGAAAGTCTTGTGCTTTGGGCAGTGGGCTGGTGGGGAATGACTGAGAGACCAAGTCTCTGCCTGCCAGTCATGAAAGGAGCTAATTAATTACTCTCCCTGTGACTCTGTTTTAGGTTTTTTTTGTGCTTAAAGAGTAATGAAGGAGTATTTTCATTTAATTATAGTATTTTGATTTTTAAAGCATTAACTGCTATTGTGATGAGAGTTGCATAGCACTCATACTACAAAACCTTTTAGAGGTCCCTAGCCTGGAGAGTATTGTTTCTGCAGTACAAGTACTTCTCACGAAACTTCTTCAATAAACACTACCTGTCTCTTTCTGTTCAGCATCTAAATAAGAAAATGTTGCAATGCACAGATGTGCTGAGCTTAAAAGAAACCCTACATTATGCTCTTGGGAACTAGAGCATTGCATATTAAATAGCTCCTTGAAATTTCTAGTGCTATTGCTGCCTCAAACCGGATCATGCTATTAGGCACACTGACTCTTGTGTTTTACTTCTTAACAAGAGGAGGACAAAAGAAAAGAGCAAGGAGATATGAATAAATACAGACAATATGGGGCACACACTGAAGTTCAGTTGTCTAGAGCAGTTTTCAAGCTCTTCAGGTTGGTATTTTGTTTTCCTTTCCTTTCCTTTAATGAGATTTCTTTTTCTCTATAAAGTTGGAAGAGGGATGCACAGAGCATTTCATGCCATTCTCTTTCCTCTCATTGCTCTCTCTCCCCCAAATCGAGGGAAGGACTGATTTAAATTGGTGCTTGTATGGTCTCTTTTTTTAATTATTATTTTATTTTTTTTATTTTTTTTATTTTTTTTTAAAGCCTTTAGTGTATCTTTTTGTCACTTCAGTGGTCTCACTTCTGCAGGAGAGGACTGCACCTGCCCAGCAGGACAGTCCACACTTTGAGGATCTGCAGCCTGCTGCAACTTAGAGCTGTTGACAAGATCTGTACAGAGCTCATGTCAGCACCTGATACAGGAGAGGTGGTGAACCTATTCTGAGAGCGTTTCCCTTTTTCTAGTGTCTGCCCAGTGCTGAGTTCAATCTACTAACAAGTGGTTGTGATAGAGGCAGGCCTCATAGTGGAGGCAGAGCTGTCAACAGCAAAAGATTTTTTGCTGCCAATACCAGCTTCCCCAATGGAGCGAATTACCCTGCTGGCTCCTGCATCTGTAGCAAGGCTTCCAGCTGTTTCTTGGGTTGACAGGGCCCCTAAAACACATGCAGTGGAGGTGCAGACTGCTGTGCTGAGAACACAGGTGTCCTGACAACAGCTTCTTTTTATTAACATCTACAAGAGGAGCATTTCACCATTCTCCCCTTTACCTGAGGTCTGTATAGCAGAACAACATTGGTAGTGTGACTTTTGTGTGGTTTGTGCAGCATTTTTTCTCCCTTCCCCTACCTGGCATAACTTGCTGATGAAACCCTCTGCTGTAGATTAGATTTCTGTCATTGTTGGAAGTGTCACCTGTTTGTCTATGGTACATCACAGAAATTATCTGGTTTCTGTCGTGGTGTTGAGCTGACAAAACAGCAACAGGATTGGAGTGATCTCTCTAGGGTTAAGTCTTTTGTGTGTGTGTGTGTCTTTTCTCAAGAGAAGCCAATCATGATAGGAGCACACTGTACTCTGAGGCCTACGTTAATAAAGGCTCCCTTCTGGCATCCCTGTGCTGCTGAATACATAATGCACAGCTGTTAAAAGCAACCTTACTGTATTGCAGATTTCATTTCTGGCTTCTTTTGGGTCTCCTCTCCCTGCAGGCCGGGTCTCCTCTCCCTGCAGGCTGAACGTTTCTCTATTTGTATTTGAAATATTGGGGATTTTGTGTTGTGTTGTTTTTTGTTTTTTGTTTAGTTCAGGGACAGGGTGCTATGCTGGTAAAGTAACCTAGAGAGGCATCAGAACCTTCCTTTTGGTTATAGATACCGAAGTCAACCAATTGCAATTTACTGGGGATTCATTCCGGGTAACTTAAATACTTAAATAAAGATCAGTAGCCTCCTCTGTCTCTGTTCAAAGGGATTGCTGCTCCCCGTACTTGTGCAGTGAAAGCAGATTGAAAATCTTTCTCTAGCTTTGTTATGAAATGCTGGTACTTCACTTGCTTAACTAGTGTTTAGAAACATTAGGCTGTAATGCGAAGTATTTAGTGTAATAGCTAGGAACATGTCCCGAGGGCACAAATTCTTGTGGCAGGCTTGTCAAGCTGCCCACCGCCTGTTCCTTCAGCCTGTGGAAATATTTGTTAAAGATTTGGGTGAATACTTGCCAAGCCAAATTACGCAATTATGTTTTAATGGCAATTTTATAATTATAGTGGAGGATGGTAACCAGGATGTGTGAATTGTTGGGGTTTCGACTTTTCCTTTTTTGTTCCACATGGCTTTGCATGAATGCTACAACATTTGAAGCAATCCTAGGCAGAAACCAGTTGTTCAACTTTCCTTTAGGTAGCTGGCTTTTTTTGTAGGTGAAGCTAAATTAAAGGCAAATACAACTTTGCTCAGGAAGGCTGGAGGACATGTTTTTATTACAGCTTTGGTGAGTTATAAGAGGAATGTGTACTTGGAGACCCAGAGCAGCCCATGGGCAGAGTCCAGGCTAGAGAAGACTCAGGATGTAGTAGACCTGCCTGGACTTCTCAAAGAGAGTCTCCAAGTTGTGCAAGTCTGTTAGATAGTTGGGAGTGCCTTTTTAATTTTTATTTGACACATGCCAGGTTTTTGCTGGCTTTAACCATCTCCTGTACAGCTAAAACTTTTCCATCTTTTCTGGGACCTTGACAAATACACTTTTGTTCCTATGCATATCCCAGTCTTTTTGCTGCAAAGATGATTTTCCTAGATGCATCTCTGAAATCTTTCCCTCCATTCTCTTCTCTGTCCAGATCAGACTTTAGCTGTTTGCTAGCTCAGTTAGGTGAGAAAGAGCCAGGAAAAAATGTGGCTAAGGACAAGAGATTAGCTCTCATTTCCAGTCAAGGGGACTTCTTTTGCTGAGGCTGCTTCAGCTTAGCACCGTGAGCAGTGACTGAGATCACAACTGCACCTACAGGCCTGTCTGTGTGAGACCCTATGGTGGCAGCTGCAGGTAGAGACCTCTCAACTCTCTGTGAGTCTTAGAAAAATGACCTACCACTAAGTTCATTACCTATGGCTGGGTGGTGCTAGTGTATGAAACTGACTTGTGAAGCAAGAGCTGTACCTCATATTCAATTAAAAGAGAGGCTTAAGGATTGAATGCAGTATGTAGGGTGACTTACCTCCCGAGCCAGGTTTTCTCTTAGCAACTTACAGCTGGGATAGGGCACGTTCCATATACTAAAAATTTCTCCATTAATTTTGTCCATTGTTAGCTTTCCCTGCTGTCCTCTGAAAAAGGAGATAAAATTCCCTGAGAGTAACAGTCCATTTATCTGCACAACATGCTATATTATATTTAGACATCCTTTAATTTTCCTGTCTTTAGGGTATGAAACAAACAGTTGAGTAGATAGACTTCTGAGGAAACAAAGAAGGGCATATGCCTGGCTTTTCTCCTTGGAAAAGCAGAGAACCTGTCATGGGAGCTAAAACCAAAAGCAGCTTTGGATGTTTTACTCCCAGAATGTCCTTTTGGAGAAAGGAGGAGTGTGCCTGCATGGGAGCAGTGGTGAAGGAGATGAAAAATGACCATTAGATGGATGGCTCAAGTATTTTGGCCAAGTCTTGTTGTGATCACTAGTAGTATGATGAGTTCAGGAGACTGAACTTTAGCTTATTGGAACTTACAACCATACTTCATAAGTTCCTCATCCTAACTATAGATTTTATATCCAGTGAAGGTTTGTGACTTCTGTTAGCACAAACCTGTCTTACTGTGTGACTAACAAAAATATGGGGGTTGGCTTCTTTTTTTCCTAAGGCAACTGGAAGGCAGCTTATGAGACATTCAGAATAAAGCTTGCAACAGATGATGTTCCAATTGACAGATTCTGCTATGGATTTTACTCTCTTTAATAAAGAGAACTCCACTGGTTGCTTTCACTTCTACAATTCTGTTGCATTCCCTTTTACTGCAAATAGCAGTTGTCCTGGACTGAGTGGATTAATCTGTTCCTTAGTACTTCAGTCAACCTGACAGGTCCCTGAATCATGTATTCTGCATTAGATAAACTTTCTGTAGTTCTTTCAAAGCACCATTTGGGTGACTTTCTGATTTTAAGGGAATCAACATGTGCTGTAGCTTTCAGTTTGAGGAAGACAGATTCCCTTCTCCCCAGCATATTTGACTTCTGAGCTTTTAAAAAACATTTGATACTGAGGAAGTCACAACAATCCTATTAATGTATTATATTTCACCTGTCAGGCACTATGATTTTAATCTAATTTAAAGTATTTAATTAGAAGATTGTTAATGCATTTTGTTATGAGCATGCTGGTGTTGAAAGCACAATTTCCATGATTCTGACTGGGGGTGATTTATTACTTTAAGGTTCATAGTATCTGTGTCTTTCAAACTGCAGTGTTAGCTACTTCTACCCACTCATATTTAGGGCTGTGGGCAGAAGTTTGCACAGCACTGGGTGGCTTCAGCTTGTAGAACAAGAGGTGGGTGGCATCCATTTCAGCCTAAGAAAATCACTCTGTGGGTGAAACATAGAGTTAGGACACCCTAGACCTGTGTTCCATCCTGAACTACCCTCAAATGTATACAGACCTGGGCAAGTTTCTGAATATAATGATATATTGTGGGACCTCAGTACTACCAGAAACCTTCCTTGTCTCCTGTGCTTCAGCAATCTGTAAGGGGTGGAGTGGTGCCAGAATAGTGGAACATGGTGTTGGTGCTGTTCTTCATTATAGGATGCAGCCTCCTGAGACTGAAGCTGAAGAAGGAAGTCTGTTTTTGAGACTCTAGCCTCAGAAAGCATTTAAGTTGTGAAAGCAAATAGTCCATCTGACATTGAGTGTTGATCCAGTGGCATTGAGATCAAGCACAGGTCAGCCTCTGAGAGAGGAATTACAGCTTGACCCAGTTAGGCAATTCTGGCAAGTATTGTTATTTTATACTGAAGGGATCCTAAACCAAAATTGTGACAAATTAGTTCAAAGATGACATCTTGGCCACAGTCTGCATGCTGATGTAACTCGGTAGTCAGGCAGTGCCAAGCAGTAGAAGGCAGCATTTTGGGACAGAAAGCAAGGGAAAAATACAAGACATGGCCAAAGCTAGAAATCCTGCTGGGATAACCATAAGGGATTGACAGAGAGTCATTATTTATTTGTGTTTGTTTATTCAAATTTTAATCTAATTACACTTTTCCCAGGTCGTAATTTAGATAAAAAGTGGGGAGTTGTGTGGAGGGTGGAGTGAGAGTTCATAGAAGATTTGGTCCCCAGCTGAACAGCTGGGGAATATTTGCAGATGCATCTAGAAAGAACAAAGTTAGCTCTTGCTCTATTGCATATTCTGTTAGACCACGTGATTTTTCTGTTCTAAAATGCTTAACTCTCCTATTCCTGTTGTAGAAACCTTTGACACTGCTCCACACCTCTCTTAAGGAAGGATGTTTTTATTCAGTGGTGCATATATTACCTTGTTCAGAAAATCAAGTGCTGAGGTTGTGAGGAAGGAGTTGTATTAAACAACTATCAAAAATGCTAAGACAAACACAGCAATTAACTTCTGTGCTCTCCCTTCACCACTTCCACTTTTGCATTTTAATGGACTTCTTGAAGAGCTGGTGATGCTTTGAGTGACTCCTCTTGGAAGTGAATCCTGTGCTAATAGCTCCGGCTGGGCCTGATCCACAGGCAGATGCTTGGAGATATTTCATGTTTGTTTTGTACCTCACTAATTAATGTATAACTTAGTGGTAGAACAGCAGGAAAGCTGCATTTGCTGACACTTCATGATATAATGATTTAATCCTTTGTGACACATTCCTGC